>NC_056731.1:557082174-557308043 GCF_019279795.1 Protopterus annectens
AGAGGTCTTCCACTAGGAAGGTATATATAAGTAAATGGACAAGATTTTCTATGTGGGCAAAGAATAAGAATCTGGAGCCCTTTTCAGCTTCCTTTCTTGGGATCCTTCTCTTTTTGACTTCTCTATTTAAGGGAGGCACCAGTTACTGTACGATCAAGGTTCAATTGGCAGCAATTTCGAATTTTCATCTTAGTGAGATTCTTCCTTTTCTTCTCGACTCTGCAAGGCCTTTTTAAAAGGTGTATTTCATTTGCAACCCCCTGTTAAGCATCCATCTCCTGCTTGGGATTTGGCATTGGTGCTGCAGGCATTAACAAAACCACCCTTCAAACCGGCGGCATCTTGTGATATCAAATTCCTTTCATGGAAGACTGCTCTTTCTGTGGCAGTAACTTCGGCGAAGAGAGTCTCAGAGCTGCAACTCTTACAATTAAGCTGCCCTACTTAATTTTCCATAAGGGCAGAGTGCCTCTGAAACCAGATCCATCCTTATGCCTAAGGTGGCTTCAACAGCTAATCTTAATGCATTCATCTTCCAGTATTTTTCCCTAACTATGCCAGTAAAGGGGAATACATCCTGCAAACCTTTGATGTTCGTCAACTTCGTATCAATCTGCCTAGGACTAATGAATTTAGGCGTTCAGACCATTTGATTGTAGCCTTTTCTATGAATAGAAAGGGTAGAGGAATTTCAAAAGTCACTGTCTCCCACTGGATTTCACACACTATTTCTTTCATTTATTCTTCAGAAGGTGTTCCCTTGTCTGCACCAATAAAGGCTCATTTCACGAGGACAGTGTCTACCTCAACTGCATTTGCAGACCATCCATCCTTGCATGACATTTGTGCAGCAGCAACGTGGTCTTTTCCTCACACATTAATTTTCCACTATAAGTTGGATTTCATCTCTAGAGGAAGGGCTTCCTTTGGCTCCACGGTTCTTCGGCATGTTCTTTCTTGAGGACTCCCAGGATTTAGGTAGCTTGGGACGCTGACCCTAACATGAGGAATGGTGACTAAGATAACATCAGATTTATAGTTATGTATAACTTGGTGTCTGTGTTATCCGTAGTCATCATTCATCACGGTCCCACCCACCAGCCCCCCTTCCTGAGAGATTAGCTGGATTATGGTAGTCCTGTATTGCTGTTAGTTGTTTTTGGTCTGTCTTCTTTCCTTATACAAATTTGATCTGAGGGGTTAGAGGGCAGTAGAGCATCATGGGAGGGGAGGAGCTAAAGCTAGGCTGTTTGTCTGTGTATGCTAGCTCTAATCCGATATTGGATCCAAGACCCTAACATGATGAATGGTGACTACAGATAACAGAGATGCCAAGTTATAGTAAGTACATAACTATAATTTTCATAGCTATCTTTAGAGGATTTGATGAGGGATCTCAACTTTTTGTTGTGGATGATAAGGGAGTTTTTTTGGTCTTGGGACTTCACCTTATTCCTTATCAGTTTCCTCCTTCTGTTGTACAGTTTGTTTATTGCAGGGGACCATCAGATTGGCTTCCTTTTTTTGGAGGAGAGCGTCTTGGTTTTATTGGGTATGCCGAGATCCATGCATTTATGTACTTCTTCGTACAGTGCATTGGTGTATGATTTGGTGATCATGCAACTATTCTCCATTTACATAGGTGCCGCAAAGTTAGCCGCCTCTGTTTTTAGGAGCACAAGGTTAGCTTTGGAGAAGTTTTTCATGGTGGTTACCTTTGTGGCTGGATCTAACCAGGGAGGAGATGACTATTTGTGAAGAGCAATGGTCACCCATGTTAATAATGACCAGGTCAAGGATGTTGCTACCTCTAGTGGGGGTAAGAATGAGCTGGTCCAGGGCATTGAAATTAATGAATTCCAGGAAATGTTGGGCAGGTGTATTGGTACATGAGTAGTTTTCCCAGTTAATGGAGGGGTAGTTGAAGTCACCTAGTATGAGAGTATTAGGTTGGACCCTAATATTTTCCTGGGTGCTTAAGAATGTAGAATGTGAGTCTTGGGACATGGCTGGGGACCTATAGCAGGCTGTGACCTGAATCGCTGTCTTACCCAATGTTAGCTGCACCTGAAGTATCTCTGATGCGTTATGTTGGGCTGCCAGTCTAGAGGTGTGTGCATCCTTTATGAATATGGAAACATCACTGCCTTTGGAGCTTTGGTCCAAGTTGTGGGGCCGAAAGGTGTGGAATGAGTTATAGCCTGCTAGTCCCGGTGTGCGTTCTGCTGCCTTGAACTAGGTTTCTGTTTCAGTCCTGTCGTCAGGCAGCCCCTCGGTCGGCCGGATTCCAAAGTCTGGGTCTGGCTTCGGCTGGTGTCGCACTTCACCCGACGTCATTGCGGCAGTCATTCGGGTATAAAGGCATCAGCCGACGCCATTTTCCTCAGTCTTTCTTGCCGCGTGGCGCCCGAAGCAGAAGCTGTTCGCAAGTGCCGGTCAGTCAGATCCAGAGATTACTACTACCGAATACTACTTCGAAGACTTCTATAAAGCTAAGTACCCCGTTGGGGACTCTTTCTTGCCTCAGCCGATGTCAGAGAAAGTTAATAACTGTTTATCTTGTGGGAAACAAATACCTCATAAAGATTTCCACTCCTATTGCATACATTGTTTAGGCCCAGACCACGACGTAGCAGCTTGTCTACCCTGTGCTTCTTTTAACCGGCGGACGCTTAGACGTCGCTCGGACTTTGCTGAACAGATTTTCGGCTCCGATTTTGCCTACATTATGCCGTCGGATCCTCCGACTACGCAAATAACCAAAAACCGCAAAGAAAAGGACCGACACTCGCGGTCCGCGGTTTCGGCCGAAACCGCCGTTAAGCAAACCACGAGTGTCTCGGTTTCGGCCGAAACCAAGCAAGCGGTTCTTTCTTCAGCCGATAACTTGCCTTCTACCGAGGCCTCTTCTAACCTGGTAGAAACGGCTTCTGAAATCCAACCTTCTGTTGCGATTTCACAGGATTTATCAGACACCATACCCCTAGATATTTCTACCCCTGCACGTGGAGCTGCTAGGCCTCCTCCAGCTATGTCTATTAAGGCCTTTGCCAGGGCTAAAGCAGCCAAAGCATCAAAACCTGTGCCTGCCAAGCCCCCCTCTCACAGGCCCAGCACCAGCTCCCATATGCTTTCTTTGGCAGAGGATCTCATCTCTTTAATTCGCGGAGCCCAGCCTCATCCAGACAGGGCCTCTCTCCCTCCTCCAGGCCTAGAGCAGAGCCCCCTGATCCAGTAGCCACAGATGATTCCTCTGATGACTCAGATCATACAGATCCTCCTGAGGCTTCTTATTCTCCTTACGAAGACTCTGATGCTGAGGAGTCCATCCCTTCAGCCTCTCCTCCTGAGGAATTTTCCTTTGGGGAAACCTTGCATGCTATGAGGGAACAATTTCAGTGGCAAGGCCAAGTTTTCTCAGACTCTAGAAAAAGGCTTAGGACCTTTCTACACTTGCCACAGCATAGGCCTTTAGCTATACCTCCAGTTCTATCTGTTGTTGATGATGCATTTAATGATGCTTGCACTGTTCCTGATACTTTACCTCCGGCCCCTGCTAAGCCCGATAGGTACTACAGGGTCCCGGACACTCATCACCACTTATATAAGGCTCCTTTTGCAGATCCAGAGACTATCTCCCAGGGCCCTAAAGCTGTAGCAGCTACTTCTTCTAAAAACCCCCTCTCCTCTGAAAGGGAATCCAGGTCCTTAGAGAGATGGGGTAAAAAACTTTACACCTCTGCTACTTTGTCAGCTAGAGCTTTGAACTGCCAATTTCATATGATTCAATATCAAGAGTTTATGCTTGACCAGTTGACTAAAAAGCTGTCCTCAGAAGAATCTTTAGATAAAAAGTATGTTCAAGAAATGTTACATAACATACAGCAGGTTAGTAACCATTCTTTAAAATGTGGCTATGATTCACTGGAGGCTTCCTTTAGATCAGCCATGACTGGCACAGTTATCAGGAGGCATGCATGGTTGAAAGAACAGGCATTACCAGACCATGTCAAATCTAAGCTTTTGGATGCACCTATGGACAAGGTCAATTTATTTGGTGCCCCCGCACAGCAGGTACTAAAAAAGATGGAAGAGAAAGCAAAATCTGTGCAAACAGTGAAAGATTTCTTACAAGTTCAACCTCCAAGGTTTAGCAGGAACTGGCCCTCCAAGAATTGGTCCTTTCCAGACTCCTCTAAGGCACAAAGAGGCAGGAACAGGCGCTCTAGAGGCAGAAACCAATCCAGGGGTGCCTACAGGGGTCGCCAGTGGCAGGGTAACAACCAACGAGGCACGGATACAGCCACCACTACTACAACAACTCAATCACAGTGACTTGGCGGTGGCACCGCCTACCAGGGAACAACTAGAAGCACCCTTAGGCGGAAAGCTAACATTATTTACAAGAAACTGGCACTGCATTACAAGAGAAAAATGGATTTTGCAGACTATAGACAAAGGTTACAGGTTCCATTTCCATACACTACCAGGAAAGAGAGGAATTCCAAATCTACCACCTTCTCAAAGAACAGAAGCTTTAAAACAAATATCTCAATTATTAAGAATGAGAGCTGTGGAAAAGGTACCATTTATGGAGCAAGGGAAGGGATTTTACTCCAGGCTCTTCCTGGTACCAAGAAAAGAAAACAAATGGAGACCTATTCTAGACCTGTCCGCTTTAAACACATTCCTCATTGTTCCAAAATTCAAAATGCTGACCCTACAGCAGCTTCTTCCCATGCTGGGCAAGGAGTCTTGGCTGGTAACTCTAGATCTCAAGGAGGCATACCTGCACGTCCCCATAAGACCAATTTGCAGAAGATACCTCAGATTTCTTGCAGGATCAGAGCATTATCAATTCTCAGCATTGCCCTTTGGCTTATCTACTGCGCCCAGAGTGTTCACGAAATACCTGGCATCAGTAATCGCTCATTGCAGACTTCAGGGAATTCAAATCTATCCCTAACTGGACGACTGCCTGATACAAGCGGACAACAAAAACAAACTAACAGAAGACTTACAAAGAGTCATCTACCTGCTGCAAGCCCTGGGATATACAGTCAATACAAAAAAGTCAAGGCTGATTCCATCCCAAAGAATAACCTTTCTGGGTGCAGAACTGGACACATCAAAACAAATGGCATTTCTAACTGCAGAAAAGAAAGAGCAACTTCCTCTCTACTTCTTGGCATTAACAAAGCAGCGCCATCTAACTGCAAGAAAAGTGCTACAAGCTCTAGGCTTCATGGCATCCTGCATAATACTGGTGCCTCATGCCAGGCTACATATGAGAAAGCTACAGTGGTACCTAAAGAATTTGTGGTCTCAGCACAAGCATAGCCTAGAAACCAAAATTCCAATGATCCCATGCCTGAAGCAAGAGTTCTTATGGTGGGCTCAGGCCTGTCAATCAAACACAGGACTGCCCTTCTGCAAAAGTCAACCAAGACAAACCATCACGACAGATGCCTCAGACCTCGGTTGGGGGGCAAACATGATGGGCAAGTGCATTCAAGGCCTATGGACTCAAGACCAGCTGCATCTGCACATAAACCTAAAAGAAATGATGGCAGTAAAATTATCAATCCAGGCATTCAGACCTTTTCTCCAAGAAGGCCAGTTGATGATAAGGACAGACAACACCACAGTTATGTGGTACATCAACAAACAGGGAGGCACACACTCATACCCTCTATGCCGGCTGGCACAGGACCTATGGGATGTGGCTCTGAGCTACAACATTCAGTTACAGGCAGTTTATGTACCAGGGAAGGAAAACATTCTAGCAGACATATTAAGCAGAACTACAACAGATGCCCACGAATGGATGCTGCATCCGGACATCTTCAAAACCATCACGAGAATGGGGTGTACCACAAATAGACTTGTTTGCATCCCCTTTCAATCACCAGTTGAAGAAATTCTGCACAAGGACTTACCACCCACTTGCTTGGAAGGTGGACTCCCTATCCTTCAGTTGGAAAAACCTGACAGCATACGCATTCCCACCACTTCCTTTGATGCACAAGGTGCTTCTCAAGATCAAAGAGGAACGTCCGAGGATCATTCTGATAGCCCCAGACTGGCCAAGACAACATTGGTATCCACTGCTGAGGAGCATGTCCCGGGAACAAATATGGACACTGCCCCTGATCCCATTACTGCTGACACAGAACAACTACAACATTCTGCATCCAAACCTAAAGACTCTGCAGCTAACTGCCTGGAACATTACATAACAGCAATTAACCCAAATTTATCCCAAAGGGTTAAAGACATAATCCTGGAGGCTCGTAGACCTTCAACAAGAAAGAATTATACAGCAAAATGGAAAAGATATCTCATCTGGAGTACTGCAAAGGGGCAAGATGTGACACTGGTGAACATAGCCAACATCCTAGAGTACTTGGCGGAGCTCTTCCATACAGGCCTGTCCTATTCCTCCATCAAGATACATGCATCAGCTATTTCAGCAGAATACAGCTTGGATCCTCCTGTCTTCTCGCATCCTCTGCTCAGACAGTTTCTGAGAGGAATTAAAAATGTAAAACCTCCCAGGAAACCTCCATTGCCAGCATGGGACTTGAACTTTGTGCTAGAAAAACTGACTCTGCCTCCTTTCGAACCAGCAGCTACAGCAGAATTGCAATACTTATCCTGGAAGACTGCTTTCCTGCTGGCTATAACTTCAGCAGGAAGGGTCTCTGAACTACAAGCATTAATGGCAGTACAACCCTTCCTGATCTTCCATCAAGATAGAGTGTCCATGAGAACAAATCCTACATTTATGCCTAAGGTGGTATCCAGAGTCTCTTTAAATCAGGCTATCCACCTTCCTACATTCTTCCCCAATCCACAGAACAGGGGAGAAAAGCTCTTACATACCCTGGATGTACACAGACAATTACGCTACTACCTGGACAGGACAAAAAATAATAGAAAAACTGACCAGCTTCTGGTAGCATATGCAACAGGAAAAGAAGGAAAACCAATTTCTAAACAGACAATCTCCAAATGGATAGGAAATTGCATTAGATTTTGTTACTCCTACCATGGAAAGAAAACTCCAGAGAACATCAGGCCTCACTCCACAGGGGCTACAGCCACTACCACAGCTTTCTTACGAGGAGTGGCTACCAAGGACATTATAGAGGCTGCTACTTGGACCTCCGTGCATACATTTGCCAAGCATTATAACTTACCTCTATACTCTAGATCCCGGGCTGGTTTTGCCACTGCTGTTTTGCAAGGGATCCTGACTACACCATAATCTTTTCTCATTTCCTCCTCCCCTAGTTTAGCTATGGTATTCTACCCATTTGTAAAGACTGCAGATGCATCCTTGAAGGACATAGTACAGTTTTGTACCTACCATAAATGTAGATGTCCGAGAGGAATGCATCTGCAGTCAGGATTACCCACCCTCCTTCCCCTCTGAGGTACTCCTAGGGTACTTACCAATCTTCAGCTAGCTTGGGGGGGGGTCTATTATGGTGTATTTGTTTGTATATTTGTACATACATGCTTATTTTGTGTGTTTGCTCTCTACTATTTGGAAACTTTGGCATTTATCCAAATTTAGCCATCCAAGAGGGCAACTGGCATCTGGGGCAAGAAACACTGAGGAAAATGGCGTCGGCTGATGCCTTTATACCCGAATGACTGCCGCAATGACGTCGGGTGAAGTACGACACCAGCCGAAGCCAGACCCAGACTTTGGAATCCGGCCGACCGAGGGGCTGCCTGACGACAGGACAACCCATTTGTAAAGACTGCAGATGCATTCCTCTCGGACTTCTACATTTATGGTAGGTACAAAACTGTACTTTCTCCATTTTATGGAGTTCATCGAGCGAGTGACATTAAGCTCTTTCTGATAGCACAAGAGCTTGTAACACCATAAAAACAAACATATGATCAGAGTTAATTAAAATATGCCTGTAGAGCGGATTCTTCTCATTCTTTAACTTAATGTCACTAACATGTTTGGATAGCCACTCTTTAAACTGCCTGTTCGCTTTGCCAACATGAAAACTGGACTTATTTGCTGAAGAAATGTATTGCTTATCAAGTTTAAATGTGTTTCATCTGAGAGGGGAAACAACAGAGCAGATACCTCTTGTGTTCACACTGGGTCAAACTATTTACCATTCTTTCTGTCTGACTAAAGCTTACGTGTAAGGATTTACCAACAGGATTTAATGTATTGTTTGATCATTTACTGGTCATGTATTGCTTGTCTTCACACTGTGCTGTTTATTTCTGAGTTTGCTTGTAAGGGGTTCTGATTGGATTGTAATTGGCTGCTTTTGCATTGCTGTGATTAAGAAATGTTTCTATTCACAAGTAAGTGTAAAGCTGCTGCTTGTGTTGACTTTTGACAATTTACCTTCCAACTGACATCCTAGTCTTCTTTGTTGGTCACAGCATGGATACTTAGCCTGCTTCTGCTGTAGTGAGGATCAGAACACAACTTACTTTGGAGCCCACTCTGACTATGTGGTCTTAATCTGCTCCTCAGGTGATGTTGGACGACCCTTTAGTGGCCATTTATTTTCTTCAGACCACTCACCTCTTTTGTATCCCTTGGTGTAGTCCTTTCGGCCACCATGAATGGGGGGGGGGTCAGCCTTGACATCTTTGTCTGTTGCTTTGTCCAGAGTACATGGAGGAGAATGCTCTCCATTGGGACATATAGTTTACTAGTGGATGCTGCTGGAAGTGTCCAAGGGATGAGGCCTCTTGTAAGGACACAGATTACTCTCCTCCTAGTTGGTCTCAGGAGATACTTGTCAAGATAAAAAAAGATGTCTGGTGTTGTACATCTAAAGAAACTGTATCTTTAGGTAAAGATGATTTTCTTATAGACAGTTAATCCTGGTAAACAGCCAAATGTTATGTAGTCCTATCTCGCCGTAATTCCTGCTGGATGGGCATTCGGCTCCAACTTGGAAGATACTAAAGCTCGAGAGCTTTTACTGGCTTGAGGCTAACCCCTATCCCATGGTGCCTCACGTTAATTCCCCAGATCTCATTTGCCGTGAAACCTTTGAGATTGTGTCTTACTGGCTCATTTGCTAAGTAACAGTTTATTTAGTATATTTAGTCCTTTTTCTTAACTTTTTCTATCCTTTTACAGTCTTTATTAATATTTATATCTTGTGTGACTGTTATTGAGAGTTTCTAACCCCTATTCTTACACCTAAGATTGTATGGCCCATTTAAGTTAGAGGGCCATAGTACCCGTTTAAGTTAGAGGGCTTTTCCTAACTGTGTGTGTGTCTTGTATATAAAAAAGTTGCATAACTCCTTTCTTCTGTACTACTTATTTGTCAGTAGTTAGTACTTAGTTATTGATGTTGTTGTTGCTTGTCTAGCTAGTCTATACCTTTTAGTCAGAATGTCTAAAAATAAGGATAGAGAGCATAAGGATCATCGCCCTTCAGGGTTTAAAAAGTGAATAGATGCTCACAGAAAATGTTTCTTGATAGTCACACCAGTTGCATGTACCATTTAGGTGAGGCTCATTTGCAGGAGCCCTGTACCTTTTGCTATGCGTTTAGCACCAGGATATTAAATGAGAGGAAAAGAAAACTTTTTGATGGGGTATTATGACCAGTTCCTTCCAGGAACAGCTGGAACTCAGTCAGGCAGCTCCTAAGTCTTCTAAGAGGAAAATCTTCTGCCCCAGCTTCGGAGCCGTCGAAAAAGACCAAAGCGTCTGAGCCATGTAGTTCTGGCTCCAATTCAGCTTCTTCCATATTGGTGCCATCAGTCTCCTCGGTGCAGAAACCTTCGGTACCGAAAATTTTATCAACCTTGATAACTCCTATTTTGGAGAGGAGGAGATCTCCTTCTGTCTCCACCAGATCTTCGAGGACTCTATCAGATGAGGAGATTGAGCAGGTGGTGTAGAGGTTGCTTTCAGCTCCAGCTCTGGCAATAAAATTGGCCCCTCTGGACCCAAAGGCTTCGAAGCCGACCCCCTTACCTGCCACTATTCCTCCTATGACTGCTTTGCTGTCAGAGCCTATTACTTCAGGTTCTTCTGTCTTTGACCCGTCAGTTCTGGGGATTCAACCCACTTCCTCGGAACTGATTAATTTATCCTTGGTGACTCAGTCTGGAGTCGCGGGATCTGGGAGTCGACCCTTTCGAGTCAACTTTGAGGGGGACAGTCACCCTGGCTTCTCTTCGGAACCGAACCTCCCTCTCGTTGCCTCAGCTTGACTCAGCTCTGCTCCCACTTCTGCTTCGGAGCCGTTCCCCCTTTCTAGGAGCCGACCATCCATCCTCTTGGATCGAACGTCTTCTTCGGAGTGGGGAGGAAAGGCTTTCAAAGCTATAAAGAAATCTTTGTCTTCTGCTAAAGCCATACCTTTGAAACCTGTGTCCCACCAGCAGCAGGCAGCAACATATTCCCCCCTGCCACAGCATAGGGAGCCAGAGGCCTAAGCAGCCCCCATTGGAGGTGTCCCCCTTCCTAGACCTCCCCAGATTATCCCACTTGTGAGCTCCCTCAGAAGAGATTGTGTAAGAGGAATCTTGTTGACTCACTTGAGTCTGTCACCTCTGACACTGATTTAGAGGAATCAGAAGGGTCCCCTAGATCCCCCTCCGAGGATGTCTCCTTTTCTGACATCCTAGAAATCCTTAGAGGGGTGATTGTAAGACCTCTAACCCTACTGCGGATGAATTAGTGTATCTTGTGGCCTTTGTTTCCTGACCTTCCACCTCCTGGGTGACACCGTCTTATGACAACTCTTGGTGGTCATATCGCGGAAAGCCTGGACCTCCCCAGACTCAGTGGAGCCCATCCCGAGGGGCCAAATAAATTTATGACAGCACCTGATTATATGACTTTCCATAGTAAAGGACTTCCCGTTGATGCTATGGTGGTAGCAGCGACCACCAAGAAGGAGTTATCTGAAACATCTTCTAATATCCATCCTCCTAACAAGGAGTTCAGGACGATGTATAGGTATGGGAAGTGTTCCTTCTCTTCAGCGGCATTTACATTAAGATTGCTGAATTACTTTACCCATTTTACTCATCTTCAGAGGGATCTCCTGAAGGAGTTAGGAGATACCCTCCAAGGTTCCGTAGCTCCAGGTTCCATGGATAAAGTTTCTGCACAGCTCTTCATCCTTACATCCATAGCTAACTCCTCCAAGAGGCTGATATTGTACGCGGCAGATGGAGCGAGTAGGGCAACTGCAGCAGGAATATCCCTCAGGAGGCATTCTTGGATGCTGGAGGCAGTCGAGGGTCATCTGTCGCTGTACCCAAGCGCCTGGCTAACCATTTCACAGGATCATTGGGTACACGCCATAATATCCAGAGGTTACCTGAGCCCCTTTGTTTCCGAACCCCCAACAAACCAGTCTCTACCAGACGTACCACCCATTCAACTAGACCATGCAACATCAGAGGTCATGTCTTTGCTGCAAAAAAGAGTCATCCAAGAAGTCATCTCAGAGCAAGTAAGATCCAGAACTTAATCTCGATTCTTTTTAGTTCTGAAAAAGACAGGGGACTAGAAATCAGTTCTAGATCTCAGCAGGCTCAACAAGTCCATAAAGAAATCGAAGTTCCGAATTATCACTCTGCAGTTGATGTTTTCCTTTATTAGGAAAGACAACTGAATGTGCTCAGTTGATCTCCAGGACACGTACTGCCACATCAAAATGGACAGGCACTCCAGGAGACACTTACGCTTCCGGCTGGGAGCCAGTCATTTTCAGTTCAGAACACTGCCCTTTGGTCTCACTACAGCCCCCAAAGTGTTCACCAAATGCATGGCAGTGGTTAAGGCTCACCTGAGACATCAAGGATTCCAGGTGTTTCCGTACCTAGATGACTGGCTCCTCACTGCTACCACCAAGCATCAACTCATCAGAATGAGGGATGAGACTCTATCTTTGCGCCAGTCTAGGCATCACAGTCAACCTAAAAAAGTCAGTCTTATACCTTCGCAGCACATTGTATTCTTAGGCTCAGAAATAGACACAACCACCATGTCAGCAAGATTAACACCAGAAAGAGTAGAGTCACTACGCAGTCAAGTCAGATCCTTGCTAAACAAGCAAAAAGTTCAGGCCAGAGTAGTCCTTCAAGTCCTAGGAACTATGGTTTCCTCCATCCTATAAGTTCCTCTAGCTTGTCTGCACATGAGGATACTTTAATGGCTGTTATCTGCCCAATGGTCGATGCAAGATCTTCCATTGTCTCATCAGATTTTTATAACAAACACCTACAAGAGGAATCTGACATGATGGTTGCACACAGAACAACTTTTCTTAGGTCGTCCACTTTTTCCTCCCCCAAGAGAAAGCAGTTTTGACCACGGACACTTCCCAGATTTGGGGTGGGCATTATCTGGGAGTGACAGCCCAAAGTACTTGCCAGAACCACTTGCACATCAGTGTTCTGGAGATGAAACCGGTGCTTTATGCGTTGCAAGCACTTCACAGCTGTCTTCCCACCGGAAGAATTGCGATTCAGTCAGACAACATGTCTGTCGTGTGGTACATACACAAGCAAGGGGGGACTAAATCTTACCTGCTTTGCCAAGAGGCCTTAAGAGTTTGGAAATGGGCGATGGACACTCAACGCTTCCTGGTAGCAATGCACATCTCATGGAAATCCAGCGTAATACCAAACTCAGCCGAGCAATTCTGATGCCTCACGAGCGGTCCCTGAATCCAGTAGTTGTGAAAGAGATCTTTCTCAGATGGGGGCCAGCCTTGCTGTGACCTATTCGCCACTCACCTGAACACCAAATGCAGCAGCTACTTTGCCCTCATTCCCCATCCGGGGATGTCACCCATGGATGCTCTAGTCCGTGATTGGCCCCCGGGACTTCTTTAAACGTTTCCACTTTTTCCTCTCATCTTGAAGGTAATACAGAAAGCAAAACAGTTGAGGAGTTCCCTGGTCCTCATTGCTCCTTACTGGTCTTGACAAGTATGGTTTCCCTTCCTGTGGCCTTAGCAATCAGGGCAGTTCCATCCCACCATCCACACCCTCAAATTGACAGCATGGCTGCTCCAGTTCCGCGAATAGCCACGTGTATTCCCCTATCTCCTTAAACACATTCTAATTTCATCCCATAAACCTTCCACACAGAAACTATACTCCAGCAAATGGAAAAGGTTTTCGATTTGGGCTATGAACCAAGGCTTAGATCCATATATAGCTCCTATAGAATCTATCCTATCCTTACTAGCATCGATTTTTCATGAAGGAGCTGCAGCCGCTACAGTCAGAGTTCAGTTAGCTGCCATTTCCAGTTTCCATTTTGGCTTCATGGGAAACCTAATCATGTCACACTCCTTGTGCAAAATCTTTTTAAAAGGAGTTCTTCTTCTCAGGCCTACAATCAAACAGCCATTAGAACCCTGGGACTTAAACTTAGTCCTCTCATCTTTAATGTCTGCACCCTTTGAGCCCTCCTCTTCATCAGAACTGAAATTGTTGTCGTGGAAAACACTATTCTTAGTAGCTATAACATCTGCTAGGAGAGTCTCAGAACTACAAGCTCTAACTATTCAACCTACTTAAATTATTTTTCACAAGGATAGAGTCTCACTCAGGACAAACCCTTCTTTTCTTCCCAAGGTATGCTGAGAGGACAATCTGAACACTACTATTGAGCTACCAGTGTTTTTTCCAAACCACTCTAATAAATCTGAGTATAGACTACACCAGTTAGACGTTCACAGAATTCGCAGATTTTATTTACACAGAACTAAAGAATTTAGAAAATCAGATCATTTTTTTCTGACAAGCAGAATGGCTTGCCTGTTTCCAAGGTTACTCTTTCAAAATGGCTTTTGGATTGCATTTCCTTTGCTTATCAAACTGCTGTCAAACAATTACACAGAAATTCAAAGTTATTTTTATCTTAATGTTTTTGACATGTCTTTAATATGTCAGCATGCCATTAAAGGTGTGTATGATTGTGCAGAAAGTGCATCTAGAGCCTGTGTTTCTAGTATTCTTTTCGAGTCGCTTGGGTGTGATTTCAGAAGGTTTCTTTTGAAAAGAAGTAATGATCTGAAGTTGTTTTCATTTGGTCTTCAACCTGTAGGACATGGATCCGGTATGGATCTGATGCAGCCGCATTTTCCAGCATCGGATCCAAGCTCCTCCCATATCCACAATGCCATTGTCTCTCTTCCCCCGGATCTTGTTTGTAGATCGTGACAGTCAGCAGCGTGATTTCTAACTTCAAACTTCCACCGGGTTAAAGTGTTTTTGTGTGAGTAAATCTTTTCCCTTTTTACTCTTTTAACCTCTTCCTATCTCTAGCTTTCTTCTCTTATCCCTTCCCTGTGAGCTTGTTTATCGATTATAATTTTCCCGCCTTCACTCTTCTCCCTTTCCTCCAGCCATGGTGGAAGCATCCAAACCTGGCCTTAGGATATATACTTAATGTGGCCACAAGCTCCCCACATCAGATGGCCACACTTTGTGTGTGGTTGTCTTGGGGTGCAGCATTTGGAGACCTGTTCGATCTGTTTGGGTTTCAACCCCTGAGCATTGATCTACAGGAGGAATAAGTTAATTCTGAAGGGCCTTCTCCCTTCTGAAGCAGCAGTCCCCGCTACCTGATCAGTCCCGGCTTCTTGGGCTCATTTCTGCCTCCCCTTGACACATTCTAGGCCCAGGTCCGTGGCTTCCTCCACCCGGTCCACCAGTAGTCTTTTTGAAGCCAAGGTGGACAGGATGATGCAGAGGTTCATCCGGAGCCAGATCCAGATGGGAGACTTGTCTGCCCCTTCCGGGGCTGGGAGCACACACTCTGCTTTCTTTCCCATCAGTCCTTCTCCGATCCGACCCCTGGTTTTGGAGTTGTCAGGTCCAAGGTTTCCCGGTGTGTGTGTGGGGGGGGGGGGTCACTGCCGATGGTCCCAAGTACTTCAAAGCTGACCGTTACCCTGAGTGGCTCAGCTCCGACCCTTTTGGAGCCATCCAGCTCCTAGAGCTGTAGTCTAGTGGATTGTGTCAGCTTTGAGTTTTTGGAATCGGCCCTTCCACTCAGGGTTTTGCTGAGTGGAGGCTTGGATCCAGCTACCCCTTCAGGGCAGGGAGTGGTGGATCCCATTTTACTCTCTCCTGCTACCGAAGTCCATTTGCCCTCTGCCTTTGATGTGGTGGAGAGGGTTTACTCTTTCCCCTCAGGGACATCCTGTTGCCATTCTGCCCCAGGAACTCCATGAGGTTTCCAAGTCCTTTCCAGCAACTCCCCCTGAGGAGTTCCCTTGGAAACATATGTGGAAAAGTAGGCACTTGTAGTCCATCAAAGAAGACACCGACTTGGAGGAAGGGGAAGGTTCACATTGGTCACCCCCAGGTAATGTCTCCTGTGCCAGCGTGGGGGAGTGGTCTGTCCAAACCTCAACCCAGATGAGTCTGTGTTCCTGGAGGCATTTGGCACAGGACCTTCTTCCTCCCTAGTGCCCCCTCCCGCTGATCCTCTCACAGATTTGATTTCATCTCAGCCATGGAAGGACCTGACATGGTGGAGCCTATCCCCAAGCACCTTGATAAAATCCTTAGTGCCCCATCCGACAGGCAAGACTGGTTGAAGGGATCCCTGGTATGTGCCATGGTGGTTGTGGTGGCCACCAAGAAAGAGCTCGCTCTGTAAAGCTCACACTTCCATAAGGCTTCTGTCACAGCCCACTGAAGTGGCTTCTAGGGTGGCCAGAACAAGCATTGCCATCAGGCATCATGGTTGGCTCCGGCTTGTACATTCTTAGAACTCTTTAAGGCATCGTTACCAATGCCCCTTATAATGGTTCCACGCTCTTTGGTAAGACCATTTGTGACACCTTGGTCTAGAGTGAGAATGATGGGAAGACCTTGTCTGCCACTGGGATTCACTTTTTAATCCCACAACTGTACTCTTCCTAGAATCAGTGTGGGGCAAAGAAGAAGATGTGGTTCCAAAAGTGTCAGAGTTTTTCCCAGGATGCTCAGGACTGTCCTTCCCCCAGAGAAAAGAGGTGGATATGATAGACACCATCCTCGTGGCAGAGGGGGTCTGAGGAACAAAGGGTCTTGGGATTTTTTCCCAGACAGATCCTTGCAGCAGCCCTAAAGGGTTGCCTGACTGCTTGTCTCTGGAGGCAGTTAGGGGATGTCTCTCTCTACACCCAGCAGCCTGGGAGCCGATCACAAAAGATCATTGGTGTTGCAGATTATATCCAGAAGATACTCCATCCCCTTCCTCCAATCCACTCCCTCCCAAACACCTCCCGGATGTCCCGCCCATGCAACAGGAGGAATCAGCAGTGGAAATTTCCAAGTTGCTCAAAAAGCGAGTCATCCAGCCTACCCCCCCAGACCAATCTGGATCAGGTATTTATTCCACGTTCGTTTTGGTGCCATAGAAGATGGGGGACTTGAGACCCATCCTGGATCTTTCATCTCTGAACCTATCAGTTATCAAATCAAAATTCTGTATGGTCACTGTCCAATCTATTTTACCCTTCCTACAAATAAATGACTGGATGTGCTCGATAGACCTCCAAGCCATGTACTGTCATATTAAAATGGAAAGGCGCTCTCGGAGCTTCCTCCGCTTCCAGCTGGGAGCCAATCATCCATTCAGAGTTCTCCCCTTTGGAGTCCCCACCACCCCTAGAGTGTTCACTAAAGTGATTATAGTAGTGTAGTAGTAACATCACACTGGCTGTGCCCTGTTCTAAACCAGACTAGGCATCTACTACCAGATGTAACAAATTTCATTCATCGTGACCACTTAAGTACTGTTTTATGTTCTTAACCTATAAATACCACCTTTTATACTACTTAAGATCAAATACATTTTCCTTACTAGTCAACAAAGTTCTTTACTATTAAACAAAGTTTCTCTCTCTAGCCATACTATTCACTGTCTCTCATAATTCCCTTTACTGAAGTTCTCTTTCTTCTATACTCTAGATACATATTTCATATATTCACTTTTTATTCATTTGTCCTTCTACATTGTATAACTTCCTGCAGGTAACTCTGTTTTGTTATATATATTCTAGCTTTAAAGCTCTTTGCTGTGATCTCTCTGATTTTTACATTATAACTCACTAGAAGCATAGTACATAATATAAGCAGCTGCATAGTTATCGTATTACTTTTTATCCTTCCAAGGTTTTATTTTGTAAGTTTTGCAATTTATATCTTATTATGTTTTATTTTGTTTAGTCCTATGTTAAAATTATTTTTTATTATTAACAGTTTCATATATTTTATCTTGGAGCTTTTCTCCCCAGGCCTCTACTGAAAATTGACATATACCCAGTTAGACTAGTATATATCTTTCATTGTTTTGCTACCTGCATAACAAGTAATGTTGTCTATTTGGCAACGTGTGAAACCTGTCCTTCCTTTTATGTTGGAAAAACTACAAGGAAACTCAAGGATAGAATCATAGAGCACAAGTCCAACATAAGGAAGGGGAGTGAAACCAATGCCTTGTCTAAGCATGTTAAATGCTATGGTATTTCCCATAGATTTAAGTTTAGGGTCATTGATACTGTTAATGTGTCCATCAGGGGTGGGGATCTATGTAATCTACTAGACCTTAGGGAATATGATTGGATTGTAAGGTTATCAGCAGATGTGTCCCCAGGATTAAATGCAAGTGTTTCATTGAAACCAGTTTTGGTTAAGATACAACACACTAAGCTGAAATGAATGGCTATATATATATTTTTTTTATTTTTTATATATTGTATATGATAGAATTTTGTATATGCATTTGCAATTTTATGTGTTATATATATATATATATATTTGTTTGTTTCATTTTTTAAGAAAGGTTTTGTACTAAATTGATCGTGTGATCTTGGCTGCGGGTCATATGATCTTATGGGCTTGTATTTAAACATGTGATTTTAGCATACCTTTTGTTAAACATTGAGAAAGGGTTTTATGCCTGAAAGCTTTGTTGTCTGATAAAGGTGATTTTTGCTCAACAGTTGTCTTCATCGACTCTGTCAAGCCAGGGATCTTCTTCTCCAGACCGCTCATCATCTGGGTATAGTCATAAAAGTCCCAATCAGAACCAGTACAAGTTCTCAAGTTCATTGGGGTGCAATTAGATACTACTCAGAGTAAGGAGTTTCTGACTCCGGACAGAGTTCAATCCCTCCAGAATCATGTTTCGTACATTGTTTAAGCCCAGTGTCCCCCTGCAGAGTCAGTTCTTTGGGCGTTGGGGTCCATGGCAGCCATGAACTCTCTGATCCCTACAGCTCATCTTCATATGAGGGTCCTCCGATGAACTCTTGTGGTACAGTGGTCCTTACTAGACCTGCCTATGTCTCATCCGATTCGGATGTCTCAAGTCTGCAAGGATTCGCTCCTCTGGTGGCTTCAATCACCAGATCTCCTTCTGGGCCATCCTTTTATTCTTTCTGCCCCATGATCATGGTGACCATGAATGCCTCCCTGCTCGGGAGGGGGCATTGCTTAGGAAGGATAGTTGAAGGCACGTGGTCTTCCCTGGAGACCCATCTGCATATCAGCAGCCTTGAGATGAGGGAGGTGCTATTGGCGTTGCACGCTCTTCATGCCCATCTTCCCCAGGGTATGAGATTCATCCAGACAGACTTTATGTCTGTAGTCTGGTACATCAACAAACAGGGGGGTACCAGGTCTTACCCTCTTTGTCACAAAGCCATGAGATTGTGGGAGTGGGAGATCTCCAGCCTTTTTCTGGTGGCAACGCACTTTCCAGGGAGGTCCAACATTCTGGAAGACTGGCTCAGCAGATATATTCTGATGCCTTATGAGTGGTCTCTGTATCCTTCAGTAGCGAAACAGATCTTTCTAAAGTGGGGTCAGCCTTGCTGCAATCTTTTCGCCTCTCCTTCCAGTGCTAAGTGAAGTGAGTATTTCACTTTGAACCCCCTCCAGGGGAGTCCCCCAGAAATGATCAAGTTCATGTTTGGCCCTCCGGTCTACTGTATGCTTAACCCCTACTCCCTCTAATTCCAAAATTCATTCAGAAAGCTCAACGGCTAGGGAGCTTAATGAGCCTCATTGCCCTTTTCTGGCCTTGCCAAGTTTGGTTCTTGTCTCTGTGTCTCATGCAGTGCCCCCCCAGACACTGGATCTAGTTCCGGGTCTGATTACGCACCCCTCAGAGATATCACACCCAGACTTAGTCAGTCTTTAAGACTTTGCTGCTCCAGTTCCAGTGATAGTTAGGACTCCTGGGCTATTTTCTCCTGTTAAGAAAATTTTGGTGGCTGCTCATAAATCTTCCACCAGGAAGGTTTACTCCAATAATTGGAAACATTTCTCTGTTTGGGCTTCTCGGCATGATTTGGACCCCTTTACATTTCCAGTTCCCGCAATTTTGGAGTATTTGGCAGATATTTTTAATCATGGTGCTAGTTTTTCTACACTAAAGGTGCAATTGGCAGTGATTTCCAGTTTTCACATTGGAGAGAATTCAGTTTCTTTGGTTTCTTCTAAGCTTTGTAAGGCCTTTTTGAAAGGTACCTTTCTGCTCAGGCCCCCAGTCAAGGACCCACTGCCCCCTTGGGATCTTACCCTGGTAATTACAGGCTTGGGTTTTACCCCACTTTGAACCAGCAGTGAATGTTGACTTGCAATTCCTGTCTTGGAAGATGGCTTTTTTGGTTGCCGTTACTTTGGCTAAGAGAGAATCGGAGATACAGGCTTTGTCTGTTAAATCCCTTATATGGTGTTTCATAAATACATGGTTTCCTTATGGATGAATCCTTCATTCCTTCTGAAGTGGCTTCATAGTCTAATATTAACCAAGTCATCAATCTCCCTGTTTTCTTTTCGAACTTTCAGAATAAGGGAGAGTATAAATTCCATTTGCTTGATGTTTATAGGCAGCTCCATTTCTATTTGAATAGAACAAAATCATTTCAAAAGTCTTTACAGCTTTTTGTTTTCTTTTTAAAGCCTTTCTTAGGGAAACATGTTTCAAAAGTAAGTGTTGCTCATTGGATCTCTCAGTGCATAGCGTTAACCTATCGAGCCGAAGGATTGTCTCTACCTGGCCATGTCAGGGAGCATTCTACCATGTCTGTGACTATTTCTGCATCCTTTTGGTCTAGGGTTTCCTTGGATGACATTTGTTCTGCAGCTACTTGGGCATCATCACATATGTTTGTTTGTCAGCATAAACTGGATCTCCTGTCCATAGGCAGGGTATCTTTTGGCTCAGCCGTGCTCCAGAACATCCTTCCATGAGGACCTCCCAGGTTTTTTGGTAGCTGGGGACTTCTGTCCCACAGGTTGAAGATCAAATGAAAACAACATCTTCAGATAAAAAAAGTTATGTACTCACCATAATGTTCCATCTGAGTTGTTGCTTTTCATTTGTTTTCAGCTGTCCCTCCCTCCTTCCCCCTGCCTTATGTGGGCCGTGTAGTGGACTGGGTGGAAAAGGCATGGTTCTCTATTCTGGTGAGCCCTTTCATGGTTGAGTTCATGGGTACACATTGGGGTGCTGATGTCTACAGCAGACTCGATCTGAGGGGAGGATGGAGACAGGAGCATTATGGGTAGGGGGGATCTTTGAGGTTGGATCTGATGCTGGAAAATGCAGCAAAGTCGGGTCTGTACCGGATCCTTGTCCCACAGGTTATAGACAAATGAAAAGCAACAATGGAACGTTATGGTGAGTGCATAACTTTTTTTTTTGCAGTTTTAAAGAAAAAGGTGTGATTTGGCTTATCTGCTCATCAGTTCTTCTGTTATTTGGAGAAAGTGGCAAATCAGTTTCAAGAGTTTCTCAAATTTTTCATACTCCCTTTCTCGTTAATCCAGCTCCAGAAAGGTAGAGCCGGTCACTCAAACAGTTAAATAAAAGGATGTTTATTAAACAGTTAAGCGCTTTCTTCCCTTCACAAAAACAGGACTTCTTCAGAGCAAGTTTAAAAATATCCACATACTAAACTCATAATACCCAGCCTTATATAATAAACATTTGTTTAATTACTGATTAAGCCTTAAAGTGGCCCTCCCAGTAAAATGCTAAATGCACTTATAAAATGAAACAAACCCTAAAAGGTCTACTTGAAACATAACAACAAATTATACCAAAAGGTGAAACAACGTGAATTGTCTAGTTCGTGTTGACAAAAATTATGTAATTTAGAACATACATTTCCACAT
Source organism: Protopterus annectens (assembly GCF_019279795.1). NCBI lineage: Eukaryota > Metazoa > Chordata > Ceratodontiformes > Protopteridae > Protopterus > Protopterus annectens. The sequence continues at coordinate 557,103,346 of NC_056731.1, forward strand.
ATGAGTGCAAATATGAATACTATACATTTAATGGACCTCAAAACACCCTTGTCTAATAACACTCCTCATAATCATTACATAACAATAAATTAATAAACATGTAAAATTCAGTACTTGGGTGCCATTGTAAAAAAAAAAAAAACACTACCCTAAAATTATACTGTGTTTAAAAATATATATATTTTTAAATTTTCTAGTAGGACTTTGCCTAATCTTTTATTCCATTTTGTTTTATTGTATTTTATTTTACACTACTTTACCAAAATATATTATATATATATATCATAAGAAATTATTTCCCAAAATATGTCTTTAATTTTAATATACTGGAGATGCTGATGGCTTCATCAATTCCTGGAAAATTTGCTGCATCCACTCTAAGTTGCCGTCTTAATTCACAGATGTCCAAATGGACATCTAAGCATCTCCCCCTGTGGGTCCTTTGACAAATGCTGAATCACTAAAAATTTGAATACATGGTCACTATACTGGTTTATGTGTCTTGCGAGCGCATTAGTCAGCCTCTTATGTTTAATTTCCAGTAAATGTTCCCCTATTCTATTCTTAAATTGTCTTGCAGACTTCCCTACATAGAATTTTGGCACATTAGACACTTAGCCAGATAAACATTAGCTGTACAGCAATTAAAGTGCCCATGCAACCTTAGAATTCTCCTTTTCAACTCAAATCCTTCTCCAGTCTCCAAAATGTGAAGACAGAAATTACAATGTTGACACTTATAATTTCCTTTTACTCTACGCTTATCCACTTCATTGTTCATCATCCCCTCAAATTTCTTTGAAGGACCTATCTCTTTTATAAATTACTTTTGTCCCTCCCCCCACTTTTTGGGCTATGTTAGCATCGAATTGCAATATGTCCCAGTTGTTGTGAATAATATCAACTATCTTCCCTACGGCCTGATTAAAACAAACAACGAATCCCAAACTCGTATTAAGGTCTGTTTTTTCATTCAAGGCAATCTTATTTTCCTTACCAAAAAACAAAATTGGTTTATAACAACCATTATTTCTTTTGTCTCTAACTTCCTGACTTAATTTTTCTAAAAGAGTCTCAGGATAACCTCTTGCTTTAAACATATTCAAAATAAACCTTACCTCTTACAGAAATATTATGTCAGAGCTAACCATCCTGGCTGCTCTGACCAGTTGCTCTTTCACTGTGGACTTTTTGTTAAACAAGGGGTGTGCACTTGTATACTCCAAATAAGAATTCGAAAAGGTCTTGTTTCCTATGGATGCTGGAACCTAAACGGTAACCGTCAGTAATAAATAGTTTAACATCCAAATAAACTTATGTTTTTTTTGTATTGTGCTGGTGTGTAAATTTCAAAAAAAAAAAAAAACAACTGTACTGTTGATATAAGAGTAAAGTTGCTCCAACTCCACCTCAGTACCTTTCCATAATATGAACAAATCATCCAAAAAGCTTGTATAAAACAGTATCTTGGATTTGTATACACTTTGAAAAACAAACTGTTGCTCCCAGTATGACATTATGTAATTGGCAAAGGCGGGGGCGCATGCTGTCCCATTGCAACCCCCGTTCTTTGCCTATAATATTGACCTTCAAAACACAAATTATTTTTAAGCACAACTTCCGTAAGTGTTACGTACACATTGATGGCATCTTGATCAAATAAACCAATTTCCTAAAGTTGAGCCTCTAACCACACTAACCTCTCCTCTTGTATACACTGTAAAAAGACTAACAACGTCAGTAGTGACCAAAATTGTGTTAGCATCCACTTTAATATGACCAACCTTATCAAGAAATTCCCACAAATCCTTACAAATATATGAAAAGCTTTTTAAACCCACCTTTAATTTGGAATCCCAAAATTTTCCTATAAAGCAGGTTTTAGAGTGCTTTCCATCTACAATGGGTCTGAATTGTGGATTCGTCAACCCCTTATGAATTTTTGGAATTCCAAAAATACTCGGAACCGTTGGGAATTTGTAGGTCATATAAGCGTGCTCATCCTCATTAATTTGGCCCTGATATAATATGTCGTCAATTAGCAAATCAATTTTTCTATACATTACATGTATCTCATTCAGTGAGTTTTCAATGTAAGAACCATCCAACAACAAAGAATTAATCCTGTTGAGGTAATCAGATTTGTTCATAATAACTATTCAGCTTCCCTTGTCTGATTTCACCAGATGTATGTTTGTTGTCTTTCTCGTCAGTACTTAGTAACCCCTAAGAAACAAATAGAGATGGTTGGAAGGGAACAGTAAGAATCAGGATCCTTCCCAATAAAGGTTTAGTGTTCAACTTCAGCATGGCTGTGTTCATACTGCTCAACCTCTTAACATAAGAAGTCTGGAGAAAACCTAAAATAATGGGGGGGGCAAAGCCCCGAAAATAAGGATAGATTATAAAAATTGCTCTTATAAACTTAGAAAGCTGCTGGAATAACAGGATTCGTGTTAGCATGCATTTCCTGAAGAATATGAAGTGTCATTATTTGTTCAGTATACATTAGTCCTCCGTGATTTGCCAGAAATACACAGATTTCTCCAATTTCGATGATGGCTAGACAGTCCAGCATTCTTCCCCTGTTCAGAAGATTATCATTTCTTCTCACAAGTCTTCAAAAAAATTATGAAAGTAAGTGGAAAAGGTTTTCCATCTGGGCCCAACAGCATCACATTGATCCACCTATGGCACCCATTTCTGAAATCTTGGATTTCCTGAATGGTCTTTTAAATTCTGGAACCAGTTTCTCTCCCATCAGAGTTCAGTTAGCAGTCATTTCTGACTTTCACATCAGAGAGAATGTTACATCTTTGGCTTCTTCCAGACTTTGCAAAGCCTTTTTCAAGGGTACTTTCCTTCTTTAACCTGCTATCAAGGACTCTACTCCTCCGTGAGATCTTACATTATTTCTTCAAGCCTTAACCTTATCTACCGCTAAGGCTGAATTGAAGTTCTTGTCCTGGAAAACAGCCTTTCTAATGGCCATTACTTCAGCCAAGAGGGTTTCTGAACTTCAGGCACTGTCTTCCAGACCTCCCTGTCTTTTTTCCATAAAGACACGGTTACTTTATGTACTAACCCTTTTTTCTTACCAACGGTTGTGTTGGTCAATACTATTAATGAATCTGTTGATCTCACTGTATTTTTCCACATTTTCAAAGTAAGAGTGAATATATGTTGCATCTTTTGTACATCTATAGATATATTTTATACATCTGTAGATATATTTTATACATCTATCATGCAATCCCAAATAAAACCAAGACCCAGTCCTCCAAAGGCAGACGTCATGTCTGATGGACCCCAGCCATAAACAAACTATACAATAGAAGGAGGAAGCTACTACATGATAGAGCACAGTGTTAGCAAAAAATTATGGGCACTCATAAAATCGTCTAAGGCCAACTTTGAGAGAAAAATTGCACAGGACACTAAGGATAATCACAAGGCTTTCTTTAGTTATGTTAGGAACCTGGGTGGGAATTCCCAGATATGCTCAGAATTAGTCCAAAATGACAAAAAATACACCAAACCCACAGACATTGCCAACATCCTAGCTGACAGGTTCTGCGCAAACACACCCCCACCCCCACCCCCCACCACCACCACCAAAAGGGCAAATATCTATCCTAGCAGAGTGCTGCCCCCCTGACATCTCAGATGCTCAGGTAAGAGCCGCCCTCTCCAAAGCAAAAAACAGCATCAATGGGACCAGACGGTGTCCCGGGCTGCATCCTACATGAACTCCAAGAAGAGCTAAATCCAAACATAAAACTACTGTTCAGTCTCAGCTTTACCACAGGATATGTACCCAAAGAGTGGCATACAGCAACAGTGGTCCCTCTCCACAAAGGTGGTGCCTCAACGGATCCTGGAAACTATCGCCCCATAAGCCTGACTAGCTTGGTCTGCAAAGCTATGGAAAGGATCATCATGGACCTCATAAATAAAGATATTGTGGACCTACAGACACTGGATCCTACCCAGTTCGGCTTTGTTAAGGGCGATCCTGCCTCTTAAACCTGGTTGATTTCTTTGAAACAGTCACCAAGGCCACTGACGAGGGGAAGGTGGTCCACACAGCCTACCTGGTCCTCGAAAAAGCCTTCGATACAATACCCCACTCGGGCATTATAGATAAGCTCACCAGCTTAAATATAAACCCCTGTGTCACTAGATGGGTTGCAAACTGGCTCAAGGACAGAACCCACATGGTTAGAATTGCTGGAGCCATGTCAGACTCCAAACCAGTTACAAGTGGTGTCCCACAAGGCTCAGTCCTGGGACCTCTCTTGTTCGGTATATATTTCTCGGAGGTACAGGCCGGAAGGACTGTGGCTGACCAAGTTCGCAGATGACTGCAAACTGGGCGCCATAATCGACTCTCCAGCCGACACAAGCATCCTCCAAAAGGGCCTCATAGAAACAGACAACTGGTGCCAGAGCCATGGCCTCAAGCTAAACGCCAAAAAGTGCATAGTCATCCCCTTTGGCAAAAACAAAGTGCCCACAAATTACCACACAGGTGGTAATCCATTAAGTACGGAAGAAGTAATTAGGGATCTGGGGACCCAAGTTGATAGCAATCTCTCATTTGACAACCACGTGGCCAAAGTGGTTAGAAAAACATTTTATATAGCCCACCTAATCATGAAGGGATTCACATCTAGATCAGGGGAGGTCATCGTGCCTCTTTACTCATCCCTCATCAGGCCCATAATTGAGTACAATGCCCCTTTTGGGATGTACCTTACCAGACACCTGCAGCAACTGGAAAGACCCCAAAAGTACCTCACCAAGAGGATCAAAGGGCTCAAACAGATGCCATATGCTGCCCGGTTAAAGAAACTCCAGCTCTACTCAGTGGCATACCGCCTGCTCAGAGGTGATCTGTGCCTGACGTATAAAGCCATGTCCAATCCAGAATTAATGGACATGCTGCACCTCAGAAAATCCAAATCCCATCGAGCTACGCGCTCAAGAGACTTGAACCTCAGCACTGAAATAAATAGGACATGCTGGAGGGACAGATTCATATCCCAGAGGCTCCCTTCACTCTGGAATAAAATCCCAGTCCAGGTTAGGCAGAGTCCCTCACTGACTCTCTTCAAGAGGAATCTTGATGAGTGGATGGGGGATCGTAGATTTACCCCGGGTATCACTTCTGTGTCACGGTTAGACAGAGGCACAGTATACTAACCTCGAAAAAGGGCATATCAAAATTAATTTAAAATGGATGGCGAAAGCCAAACACACTCTGGATAAGCTTATAAATGCCCTAGGGCAGATAGCCTAGTATGAACCTATAGGCAATTACAATTCTATCTGAATAGAACAAAAACTTTCAGAAAGTGTGGTTAGTTGTTTGTCACTTTCTCAGATTCCAGAAGAGGGAAAGCTGTTGTAAAATAACTGTTGCTTGTTGGCTAACAAGCTGTATCATTCATGTGTATTCTTTGAATCATGTTCCCTTACCTAAACCAGTCAAAGTTTATTCCATGAGATCTGTTGCCACTTCCCAGGCTTAGGGTTTCTTTAGAAGATATTTGTGCAGCTCCATCATGGGCGAACTCCCACACTTTCATTTCACGTTACAAACTTGACATCATATCTAGGAACAGGGCTTCTTTTTGTTCTGCAGTGCTCCAGAATATCCTTCTGTAAGGCCACAGAGACCTATGTAGCTGGGGACTCTATTCCACAGGTATGACGAAGACTAAACAGACAACATCAGATAAAGAAGTTATGTACTGACCATAACATTCCATCTGTGTTGTCTGCTTCAGTCTTCATCAACCTCCCCCCCCCCCCCTTCCCCACATCCTTATCTCTGAAGGACCTGATGGATTATACTGGGGAACTTTGTTCTTGTGTTGAGCTCCTGAGCAATTTTTATGCTCTGCTGCCTTTTAGAATGTAATTTGTTTATGAAAATATTGCAGCAAACTCAATCTGAGGTATCTGGAAGGAGTTGGGCAGTATGGGTAAGGTGGGAGGAGCTCTAGCTTTGAAACCTAAGCTTGCTGACAACCAAGTTGGTTTCCAGCTTGGAACCAAGACCCCCAAGTTTGATAAAGACTGAAGCACACAGCACAGATGGAACATTACGGTGCGCACATAACTTCTTTTTTATAACACACTGCAGGCTACAGAGTATCCACATTTTTTCATATTAAGAGGATTTCCTTATCTTTTCAGAGACTTTCTTCAAAGGATCTGCAATCTCTATCTTGAGTGGGAGATCTTATACACATGCTTGGATTCCAAGATAACTTTCAAGTCTGTCTTGACTCCCTCACACAGGATTGTGTTCCTAGGATGTCAACTGTACACCTTATTGAAAAGAGTTTTCTTCCACAGAAAAACAAGTGGATTTCTCTTTAGATCTATGTCTAAGATTTTCCACTCAGACGTTGATCACTGCAAGTGAATACCTCAGGATTTTAGGTCTCATGGCATCTGTGATTCTCATGATAACCATGGTAATAATCCACATGAGAAGTATACCGAGGTATCTGAAATATCTTTGTTCCCCGCATCAACATGCTTTAACATTTCAAATCCCAGTGGTCGGATTTGTCATGAGACAGTTCTTTTGTTTGATGTATCCTCTTCTCTTTCCTTACTCCAAAGCACTCAGTCACCACAGATGATGTGTACTTTGCTTGGGGATCGGTTTCAGCAGGGATAAAAGAGCGGTAGGTGTGATTCACCCAGGACAGGTGCAGGCACATAAATATCAAGGAGATACATGCGCTGATCAAAGCGCTCATCTCTCTGAACTATCTTTGCTCTCTGAGACCTCTTCAAGTGGTTACAGCCAATGCCACATCTGTATGATACACCAACAGGCAAGAGTGAGCCAAGTCATACTAACTTTGCAGACTAGGCATGTTAGCTCTATGTATTTGTTCACAGCATAGTCTCATGCTACAGGCTTCCTACATTTTGTCAGAGCAGAATTGTATGGCAGACAAGCTGAGCAGTACCAGGGCAGACCGCCACTAGTGAAATCTAGATCGGGGGTTGAGGGCTTCAAAGAGTAGACCTTTTGTCTCCTCTCTGAACAATCAGCTGGCAAAAGTCTATTCCAGGACTCCATGTGAGAAGACCTGGAGGACAGATACCTTTTCTTTTCTTTAGATAGGAGTCTTCCTATGTAGCTTTCCACTTTTTCACTAATTTCCAGGGTACTGCTGAAGATTCAGATGAAATGTCCCAAGATCATTGCGGTGACTCCCTTCTGGCCCAGGCAACAGTAGTTCTTCCTTGTTTTGGAAATTGGCAGGGGCACTTAGCCAGTCTTCCTCACAGAGTGAATCTCCGCACGCAAGAACAGGGTTATACATCCTGACATAAGTCATCTTCACTTAGCCTGGAGGATAGGGTCTTAATTCCTTTTGAGCACCTGTTTTCTTAGGACATGCAGCAGGTACAAATGGAGGTAAGAGAGCCTGCTACTAGAAAATCATTTATTAGCAAAATGGGAAAGGATTTTTAGTTGATTCCAACAAAATGACTAACACATTTTTGTGAGTTACTGTCCTGTGGCCTTGCTTATTCCTTTGTGCAGGTTCATTTTTTGGCTATTTCAGTTTGTCTTCCCATGGATACTAAATGTTTTTGAAAGGAGTGCTTCATGGGAAGCCTCCCAAAAAAACTGGTGGCATCTCTTTCAGCTCTTAATTTTGTGTTAGGGAAGCTAATGCTTGTTCCATTTGAACCAGCAAATCTGGCTGACTTAAAAGTTCTTATAATGGAAGACAAATTTGCTGATTGCTCTGATCTCTGCAAGAAATTTATTGAATTGCAAGTGTCAGCTTTATCACATTTTCCACAGAGAATGGGTTTCTTTGAGAGCTAATTCTCCTTTTATGCCTAAAGTGGTATCTGTATTTTCTTGAAGTAAAATTATCCCTTACTGTTATTTATTTATTTGTTCATTTATTTATTTTGCCAGAACCTAGAAATATACGTCATACCAGACAGCTGGGGTAGTATCCTGATGGAACTAAATATTTGACAGCTTCCTATCAGTTGTTCATTTCTTGTGAAGGTAAGAAGGGACAATCTGTGCCAAAGCAGACTGTTTCTAAACTGGTCGTGTCAGAGTACTACCTTGTGCTGTTTCCACAACAACAGTTGTATTACAGGCAGTATCAGGGCACACTGTACCAGTGCCGTTGCTTATCTATGGCTTTTTGGAAGGGAATAGACTCTAGAAGCAGCAACTCGGTTCTCTGTGCCTAATTGTAGAAAGCTGTATAAACTAGATTCCTTTTCATGATCCTGGCTATTCTTTGCAAGGGTCATTCTTCAGGCGCTCCTGGACCCTTCCCTTTCCACATCTCATTTGTTGTAAGTTCTACTAATCTTTCCATATAACTTGTGCTTCTTCAGGAGTGATCAATATGAAGAACATAGCAGAGTTGTATAAATATATTTACCATCACAGTATTTGTTTGCATGACCACTGCTGCAGTTGCCAGTCCTTACATCCACCCCAACCCCTTGTTTTTTGCTATGTGTGTTTTTATGCCAAAGTGTGTGCATGTGTTAGGGTCCCCCCCCCCCCCCATATCAATGTCTTCTAACTGCTCAGCCTCCCTTCTTCATTTGCCATGAAAGCTCTGAATGGCATGATGCCCAAACTAGTCTTTTCATTCAGCTCAGCTTGAGCTTACTAATGCATCAGGTGTGTAGAGGGTGTCCTGAAGCTAAAAAATCTGGCTGGCTATTATATGCTATGCAGGATATAACCTATCTTGCTTAGGTTACTGCAGCATTGATCATTCAAACATTTGCTGTTACAGTAGGATTAATTACACATCTGTACTCTTCCCAGTAGAAACTATCTTAGTTATTGTTACGAAGAGAACAGAGGATACACCTGCTCCTTGTCTTTTTAATAATCCACAGTGACAGAAATTTTAGAGAAGTGCTTTCCCTGTGAAAAGAACCACTTGGCCACCATGGTGAGCTTTGCCCTTTCTTCTGTGTAGTGTGATCTTGGATTTGGTATATTTAAGTGTGGGGGGGGTGAAACAGATGTTTGTTGGTTTTTTCTAGCTATAGTTGCCTCTGGATTGCCTTACAGATGGGCAAATTAACCAGGGTCTTAATTGTTTGTTGGTTGTTTGTCATTTCACCTGTACTTCAAAGCTGCCTTCACTATGCTTTTACATCAAGAAATTCCAGAGTCATCAGTTTTGTGGAAGAAGGTATTTTCCTGGTCATTCTGAGTTGGGAAGCAGAGGGTATAAGAGACAGTGTCTGTGCTGCTTTTCTATAACATAAATCAGGAGAGTGCCCTGTATAGTAGCAAATCCCTAGACAGTAACATTTCCCTATAAAATTAGGACTGGGTCCAAAGCCCGTTAAACAACATGGCATTGCATGGAGTTAATCTTAGAGCAGCCGGCATGTGCAGTGAATAGCACTACAATTTCTTTGCACTGTACAACATCTCGTCCTCAACCCCAGAAACTATTTTTGCATATAGAGTAGCACTACAATATCTAAACACTGTTTAACAACTTTCCCTTAAATGCAGAAACTACCCTAGGAGAGACTACTGTTAAAATCCAATCTTTAATCATAAAAGCCCATCCAATTATAGGAATGGACAACATGGATGTGCAATTTTTTATAATATTTCTGTGGCTAACATGGTATATTTGGGCATTCTAAGGAAAAGTAGCAATTGTCTCATGTTCTCAGCCAAATGGTGAATCATTAAAATAACACAGTATGCAGGAGATTTAAATCCACAACTTCCTTGGAGGCAAAAATCTTGTATACAAAGTTGTCAAGAAAACCCACACTACATCTCTCACACACACACATACCACTCAACATACACAGACGCACACTTAACATCACTGCACCACAGGTAACAATATGATTCTGTCATAGTCACGGTTGCCAGATTTCCGACTGGCCACTAAAAAAAAAAAGGTCTTTAATGCGGAACATCAGAGTTCCACATTAAACAAAAGTAGCTCTGTGTTTATTTATTTAGTTATTTATTTATTTATTTTGATTGGCCCGTATACCGGCATACGGGCCAATCAAAAATTGCTAAACACAGAGCTACTTCTGTTTAATGCGGAACTGCGATGTTCTGCATTAAACACAAGAAGCTCCGTGTTTAGCAATTTTTGATTGGCCCGCATGCCGGTATATGAGCCAATCAAAAAAAAAAAAAAAAACAAAGCGGAGGCTGCCCGGGATTTAAACCGGCAGTGCGGGACTCGGGATTAGGCTGCTGATCTCGGGCCAGTCCCGCCCAAATAGGGACGTCTGGCAACCCTGGTCATAGTCCATGTGGGTGCAAATGCCCCAAGACATACCTCATTGAACTATGTGAAAATAAATGTAATGGATCTCTTTGAATATGTGTCAAAGACAGATGTCCTTCTATTCATCTGTTGCAGTAGTCTTTGCATTAGGGAGCTGCCTGCCAGGGTGACTACCTGACATCAGCTAGTATGTCAAAATCTTATACTACCTTAGGGTGCGCGGTACGTCTGACGTAGGCCAGTATCAGATGTTGGCTACAAAAGAGACATATGCACGCACCATCCTCAGAAGTTCTTTGACGCTAGTCAGATCACCAGTCCTGGATGTCAATTTGCTGCCTCATTGGGGAAACCTTTTATCTTTTAATACCGCCTTAATTTTGATTGAGGTTAATGTCATCCAGGAAAGAGAACTGTGACTGAGGAAGACAGATTCTACATAAGGATAGTCATTCCCCGTCCCTTTTCTCAGTAGGGCCCCAACACGACCATAAAAACTGTTCATTGTAACAGTCCTTTGTTCCTATGACCCTCTGATGTCAGTTATCGTCCCTCTGTATTTACTTTGAAAATCAATACATTAAGCTTTTAGCTAAGAGCATGATGGAAAGTTCCTTGGACCCAACGACAGAGCCTTTTAAGTGTAATACCAAAAAACAAGGCCCGAAGCTGTGCCTCTTGATACAGACATCTCTCTTGAAGCACATGAGAGCTCGGAGGCAGTCTCTGTCACAGATCCAGATCCACAAGCCGAGCCCATCATGCAGGTTGCCTTGGTACTGGATGTATGCACATCCAGTGAGGCAACACAGACATTGGCTTCTGATGTCTGGGGGAAGCCAGGTTTGTTGTGTCTGATGGCCCAAGAGGAATTACTAAGATCATGGTTAGAGGGGCTGTTGATTCGGACCTGGTCAAATGTAGGCCTACATCTCTTCCTTCTTTGCATCAGATAAATACCTCTGCAAAGAAGAAACAAAAATGTGAAATGTTTGTCCACCCCCACACCCTCAGAAGGAATGGCAGAACTTCACATAAGGCCTTTTTAAGGCCTCCGTGGTGCTAAGGCCTCCCTCAAGTTGGCTAGCTTCCCCTTCTCTCTGGCCTACTTCCTGTCAGAAGAGATCCAGGCCTCAAGCCACTTCAGAGGAAGGTTTCTCATCTGATGAGGACAGTGATTCACTGGACTACTCATCCCAAATCCCCTCACTCTTAAACTAAGCTTTCCCTGAAGAAGATTTGAACAGAACAGAATCTCCTGTAGAGGAAATTTCCTTTGTAGAAATCATTTCTAGGATGCAAGATCATTTTAAGTGGGACAGTACAGAGATGTCTGAGGTCCAAAAATGCTATTATGACCTTCTTCATATACAGTCCCCTAGCCCTCCTGCTATTTCTGCAGTCATTCCCAGACTTTAGATGCCTTTGCATCCAGTTCCACTCATCTTGACTCTCAGCCTTCAATTCCAAGAAAGCCAGACAGCTACTACAATGTACCTAAGGATTGCAATTTCCTTTTCAGGTCCCCTGTGGGAGACCTCTCTTTAATTTCAGTGGCCTCTAATAAAGCCTCCAGGTCACTTCCTTCTACTTCCCTCCTCCCTTTGGACAAGGATAGTAGACAGTTGGAAGGGCCGGGCCAGAAAAATTATACCTCTGCCACCTTAGCTTTGCGGACACTGAACTGCCAGACCCATATAAGCAAGTACAATCTGAAACTCCTGTCTTAGATTTCCAAGCTAGTGTCAGATATGCCAGACTCTGAGAACAAAGTCCTGGCATCCTCTCTTATTGCTGCTTCCACTAAGGTAAACAGGCATTCAATTAAATGCAGCTATGATGCTGTAGAGGCCACCTCACGAGTTGCAGGTTCTTCTCAGCCCTAAGAAGATATTCCTGGCTAAGGCTTTAGCCCCTTCCTGACAACATAACACCAAAACTAATTGATGCCCCCTTGGACAATTCCATTGTTTTGGCAAGCCCTCTTCAGAGTTATTCAAATCCCTGCAAGAAAAGAGCAAGGAGCTAAGAGACCTTAAACACATTTTGGTCTCCCCTGTGCTTAAATTCCACAGGAATTACCCTGCAAAACAGTTCTTTTCATGCAGACAATCCCAGCCCCCTCAAGCAAAACCCCAAAAAGAGTCCTAGAAAACTCAACAGTTTTCCTCTACATCTTCTTCCCAGCTTGCCAAGCAGCCCTTTCCTGACAGGGCAGGCTCCTCCTCATGACGCTTCAGGCAGTCTAGACACTTTCCCCCTCTCCCTGTGCCTAACCCAATCCCTTCTATCCTGGGAAGTCATGACTCCAAGGTCCTAAACATCATAAAGAAGGGATACTTTGTGGTCTGTCACACGGCGCCCCTGTTCAGGGGTATCCCTAACAACCAAAAGAACAGGAACCTTTTTTTCTCCCAGTTCTGCAAAACCAGCTAGACCAAGGTACAGTCCAAACTGTGCCCCCAGCTCAAAAGGGAAAATGTTTTTATTCTTATTTATTCCTAGTTCCTAGGAAGGAAGGTCCTTGGAGACCCATCCTAGACCTCCTGTCTCAAGAATGTTTTAAAACTCCCCTCCTTCAAAATACTTACTCTCCAGTCTCTTCCTTCTTATACTCCCTCGAGCTTTCCTAGCATCTGTAGACATCGAGTATGCTTACCTTCATATCACAATCTGCCCCAGATACAGGAGATTCCTAAGTTTCTCTGTGGGATCCTCTCATTTTTAATTCTTGGCTTTGTCTTTTGGACTTTCCCCTGCCCCAAGAGTCTTCAAAAAATGCCTGGCTCCAGTGGTCACTTTTTGCAGACTACAAGGCATTCAGATCTTCCTCTACCAAGACAACCTTTTGATTCAACCCATATCCCTAGCAGAATTGATCAAAAACCTCTTATCAACAATAGCCATTTTACAAATCTTGTGATCCACCATAAACTTCAAAAAATCTTCCCTTGTCCCACCCCAAGACCATGTCTTTCTGGGATGCAAGTTTCAGACCAAGAATATGGTGACGTCTCTTCCACCCACCAAGGCCCAGGAGATTTCCCTCCTCTCAGAAATTCTCCTCCTCAGTCACCTATCTACAAGTCAATTTCTGCGAATCGTCGGGTTGATGGCCTCTGCCATCCGTATGTTTCCTCTAGCAAGGCTACACATAAGGAAATTCCAATGGTTTCTAAAGTCAGTGTGGTCTCAGCATGCCCACCCACTAGAATTTGAAATACCACTTCTACCCTGCCTAAAGGAGGAGCTCCAGTGGTGGATATCACATTTGTACTTAAATCCAGGCCTCCCTTTTCATCCACTGTTCCCAGCTCAAGTACTGTGCACATATGCATTGGATACAGGCTGGGGAGTGGCTCTGGACTGTCTTACAGCCCAGAGTCTGTGGACATCCTCTCAGAGGAGAGGCCACATAAAAGTATGGGAAATAAAGACATTAATCATTGACATTCAGTCTTTTCAGTCCCTTCTGAGACCAGGAAAGTTGCATATCCACACAGACAATTTGACAGTCCTGTGGTATATCAACAAACGAGGGGGACAAGATTCTACCTCCTTTGCAGACTAGCATTACAGGCCTGGGAGCTAGCACACCTAATAGAAATACCCCTTCAGCTAGTTTACATCCCTTCCAGTCAGGATACTGTTGTAGTCACTCTGAGCAGATCCAGAACACAGGCCCACAAATGGATCCTTCACAGGGATGTGTTCCTGGACATTGTTTGCCAGTGGGGTATTCCACAGATAGAGTTGTTTTCTTCCCCCATGAACAAACAACTTGGAAAATTTTGTGGCAGATAGCCTCATCCTCAGCATGGAAAGAGGATGCCCTGTCTATCTCCTGGAAGGGGAAATTCCTGTATGCATCCACCACCATCTCCCACCCCACCCCCAGTGACTCCCTATTGGCTAAGACAGCACTTGTTCCCTCTTCTTCTTCATCTAGCCAAGAGCAGTCAGAGTGGACCTACTCACACAAAACAAGGTCTCACTCATCCACCAAAAGTTAGAGACCCTCCAATTGACCCTGTGGGTGATAGAGCCATGATTCGACACCGTTTGTCTAAGGACATGCCTCAAGTCCTGCAGGAGGCAAGGAAATCTAAAACCAGAAAATTTTACCTCGCCAAATGGAAGAAATTTTCATTTTGATGTCTTGCCAGAAATCAGGATGGACCGTCTTACAGAGGATCCCCCAATAGTTCTGTCATATCTGTGTGAATTGCTTAATGCAGGCTTAGCTTACTCCTTTGTAAAAGCTTATCTGTTAGCTGTCTCTGCTTGTCTGCCAGTTTCACCACTCCTACTTTCCAGATTTGAGGCCAAAGAATTCCTTAAAGATGTCCTCCTTATTAGACCTCCCAGGAGACCTGTCGCTGCACCCTGGAACTTTAATTTTGTCCTATAGAAACTGACTCAAGCACCTTTTGAACCAACTTCTTCTAGCTCCCTCAAACAATGTATTAGAAAACTGTTCTCCTGGTGGCTACTACCTCTGGCATGTGGCTATCAGAATTACAAGCTGTTATGGCTTCTCATTTTCTGTCCTTCCACAAAGACAGGGTTCCCTTCAAACCAGCCCCTCCTTCATGCCAAAGTTAGTTAATGAATTGTCCTTAATTCAGGCCGTTCATCTCCCCACCTTTTCCTTTCTCCCCAGAATAATAGTGAGAAGATCCTACACATTCTTGATATACACAGATAACTCAAGTTTTACCTACACAAGACCAAACCTTTTAGAAAATTAGACCAACTGTTTGTGTCATTCCACCCCAGGGCTCTGGGATTGCCTGTGTCCAAACAGACCATTTCCAAATGGATCTCCAAATCCATTGCTTTTTGCTGTACCCACCATGGTAAAGCTCTTCCAGTCTCAGTCAAAGCTCACTCTGCAGGGGCAGCGTTTTCCTTGGGGATATTCTGCAAAGGGTTGGACACCATCTTTATCTTAGAAGCAGCTACACCTTCACAAAACATCATAAGCTGGTTTCCAGATCTAGGGCAGGGTTTGCCAGGGCCATTCTCCATGGTTTCCTGGAGAGTTCGTCTGCCACTTCCCCCTCCCTTTCTGCATGAGCTTTTGTATTCTCCCTCATATAAAGAGTACTGCAATAGATGAATAGAAGGACATGGATTAGTTGAGTAAGAACTTACCACAATGATAGATTTCCTTTTCTTCTCTCCCACCCTCCTTCCCCCATTTCTTGGTATTTTTGGAGGTATTGATCCTCTTTACCTTAGACTGTCTGTCTACCTGGTGGTTCAGTTCTGAGGATGGTGGGCTCATACATCTCTTTTATAGCTATCTGATAGTGGTTTATGTCAGATGTACCTCACACCCTAAGGTAGTTAAAGACTTTGATTTACTGGCCAACGTTGGGTCTTCACCTTGGCCAGCAACTCCCTCATGTAAAAAATACTTCAACAGAGAAGAATCTATGGCTATGGTTAATATGTTAATAGTATTAAGTGACAGTCAACATTCAAGGCTCCCTCTAACCCCCAAGACCACAAATACCTGTGCAGATTTATTCATGGAATCCATATATAAACATATGAGTGGCTGCGTAGAGGTTGCCATACCTACCAGAAGTAAACCCACAACAAGCATTAAAATTAAATCCCACTGGTGGGATCCTCACCTAAACGTGGTATGTAATTCCCCCCCCGATGGCCAGAATCAGGAAGAGCAACTCTCTCTTCCCATTTAAATGGGAAATCATAAATATACCCCTGGTCTGGCCCCCATGCCCCTAATGGGCAGAGGTCATCATTAAGAGAAGTATCCTAACAAACCCCCTTTCCTTTAGCAACTTCCATACTCTTATAACTTTAGATCAGTGGGTCAACTTCATAAAGAAAGGCTGCAATCTATCTTAGCTTTTCTCTCCAAACCACTCAGTTATTTATTAGTGCTATCAGAGAACTACACACCTGATTCCTCTCTGCCAGCAGAGAAAAGGATTTTACTCTTTAAGTTTTACCTAGTTCCCAGAAAGAATGGATCCTGGAGACCCATTCATGCTGTATCAGTTCTGGGCACTTTTTCATTGGTACCAAAATTCAGTGATACTGTCTCTGCAAATTTTTATTCCTTTGGTCCTTCCTCAGGCTTTTGGGGTCACCCTGGACCTCTGGAATGCTTACCTTCATGTTCCTATTTAACAGACCAAAGAGTATTTTTAAGGTCCTACCCTTTAAAAGTTTCATTTTTAATTCTCAAGCCTCATGTTCCTTTAAACTTTTCCCTTCAGTAATCCTCCTGTGCAGCTCCTTCCCCCATATCACCTTTGCCACTTTCATGATCAAACTCTTTTTTTTGGCTCTGTTAATTGCTCAGGCACAGTTTATTATAATTGCTATCACTGTTTACATTTTTACTACCATTTCTTATAGGACCTATGTTTTAGTGTTTTTCTATATGCATCACTTGTTCTAGAAATGTATTTGTGTTTCACTCTCTCTGCAATTTGTAGGCAGTAGCCTGCCGACTCATTCATTGTCCATTTATAGTACGTAATACACACACACACACACACACCTTTTTCTACTAGAGGGTAGTTCTGTAGTTATAACATACCAAGCTATACCGAAGCCTACTAAAGTTTTAAGATATGCCAGATGACACACGTGTGGTCCCCATGTTACGTGGGCCATAAAAGGGATGTCCGGACATACTGTCCTCAGAATTTCTTTTCCACCAGTCTGAATGCATCTCCAGATTGTCGTTCTGAACACCTGTTATTTTCCACCAGTTTGAGTGCATTGTTAGTTCTTCAGTTTCACCTGTGTCCTGCTGCTGGTACAGGGCCATTTCAGATAAGTACTCCATAAGGGTTTTGTTACTGTGGAGGGTTAATGACATCCAGGAAGGGTAAATGCCAGTGTGCTAGACAGATTCCCCATAAGGACCTCCACGATAAGTGTCTTTTTGCTTATGATCCTCTGACAAACATAAGTCCTGTCCAGTTTGTCTGACTTTTGTTCCTAAGACCCTCCACAGTAGACTCTCTTCCCTTTCATTGTCCTTCAAGAACCAATGCCTTAAGCTCCTCACAAAGGAAACAGTGGAAGAAATTTCCCGCCCAGAGGGTCAGCTGTTAGGGGAGGAGAAGGTGGAGAAAATAAAACTGGAGTCTTTTGCTGTCCAGTTTGTTTGGGCATTCTTCCCAAGGTCATTGAGAACCCAGAAGTCCACCCAGCCTTGTCGTCGCATCCTTCTTCCATAACTGGTTTACAGGCTGGAGAGGAACCAGCTGCTGATATGTCCGCTGAGGCTATGCAGGCGTCCATTTCAAATGTTGAGGTGGAACAACGACTGATTATTTCCAAGGGGCCCAGGGGAGCTCTCAGACTTTAGTCGGGGAAGAATTACCTACTATGGTTATTGAATGCAGGCCTAGTTCAGGGACTTCACAATTCTTTAGGGCTGAAGTACCTTTGGAAAAGAAACAAAAGACTAAACATGTTGATCCTGCTCCTAGGAATCCACAATCTGAGTAGCAGACTTTTACTCAAGGTTTATTTAATGCCTTGATGGCCTTAGAACCTTCTTCATGGATTTCTATTCCCACTACTGCTGGCTCCTCCTGTCCACAGAAAAGGCCCAGGGTAGAAGATTCCTCTGAAGAAGACTAAGATTCTTATGATTGTTTATTCTTCCCAAATTCCTTCTCCTTTGGATTACGGGTCATAGGAAGAAGAAGTAGTCTTGATGCTCCTTGTTAAGAAATTTCCTTTGGGGACACCATCAATAGGATGATAGAATTTTCAAAATGGGATTGTGCTCAGGTTTCTGATGTTCATAGTTATGAGTTGTTACAGATGGAATATCCTAAACCACCTGCTATTTCTTTTGTTTTGGCTGCCTTGTTGGATGCCTTTTCTAATGCGTCTAAAGATCCTGATTCTTTAATTAGTTATTTATTTTGCATTTGTTTACCGGTGAAGTCTGACTTGGAACAAGCCAATTTTCAGGGGAGGCCCAGGGAGAAACGCTCCAGACACATGTCTTTGTAACTTAGAAGGAAACCAGAGCACCTGGAAGAAACTCACATGAACGCAGGATGACATGTTGACTCCCAAGGCACCCCAGCCAGGAATCGAACTGGAGAACCTCTTGCTGTGAGGCGACAATGCAAACAGCTGCACCACTGCACCATGCATCCTCTTCCTCCTGCTCCCAAGAAACTAGATAGATTTTATAGGATGCCTGAAGATTGTAACATTTTGTATAAATGTCCTATTGCTGACCCCCTCAGTGGTGTCTGTAGCTTCTGACAAGGACAGCAAGACCATGGAAAGGTTAGGTAAGAAGGTGTACACCTCCTTATTATCAGATGCATACGGCTTAATATGTTTTGGCCGTCCTTTCTTGATTTGTCGGTTTATGTCAGATCTTCCAGACTCTGTGGGAAAAACTGCTCTTCCCTTGTTAGGGACTTCCTGTCAAGTGGTTAGGCATTCCATCAAGTGCAGCTATGATGCTGCAGATGTTTTTTATAGGGCTTGCGCTTTTGGTTCTGTGACGAGAAGGTAATCCTGGCTTAGGCTTCCACCTTTACCTGATGATATCATGGCAACATTGATGGATGCCCCTCTTGACAATAAGTTTTTGTTTGGCAAAGCTTCTGCTGCCTTATTCAAGTCCCTTCAGGACAAAGGCAAGACCTCGAAGGAACTTAAACTTGTCTTTGTCTCTTATTGGTTCATATGATGATTCTAGGCTACTGGCCTGGAGGCCCTTATAAGCCTAGCCAAGAATTTTGCCCATGTTCCCACAAAGTCAATACCTGATGTTATGTAGTCCTATCTCGCCTCCATTATTACATGTGGGTTTGGAGCCGATCCTTGGCTCTGACTCGGCTGCTTAGTAAACCTGAAAGCTTCTGATTGGCTCATGGCTAATAGGTATCCTATGATGCATGCACACATTCCCCAGATCTCGTTTGCCGCATCTTCAGTCGGAAGCTTCTTTTGGTTAGCCGTGGCTAAGTGATTTAGTTCTTTATTATTCTGCTTGCTAGCCGTTTTTAGCTTCGTGTGAAGTGCTCTTCTTATTGCTGATAGCCTTATTGTGATACCGATTGTGTAAATTTAACAGGACTTGACTTTTTACTGGATTTGACTTTTCTGCTATAAAAGTTTTGGCCTGTTGGCCTTTTTTGTGTGTGTTCCTGTGAGTGTGTGCTTTTAGACTAAACCATTTTACTTAGAGGTACTAGTATGTTCCCTTTTCCTTTACACTAGGTTTGTTTAAGTTAGAGAACCTAGTAAAACTTTCCTTGCTTGTTTGTTGTGAGAAATAGGGCTAGATCTGTTTAAGTAAGAGGATCTAGTTCCTCTCTTGTTGAGTGAGTGAGTGTGTTGTTTTTTTCTCTTCAATCGCCTATATGGACACTGCCATTATGTCTAAAGAACATAAAGAGCATAAACAGTCAGGATTTAAAAAGTGTACTAAATGCTCTCAAAAAATGTCCATCACTGATGGACATAGTGTCTGTGTGTACTGTTTAGGGGCCACACATCTTCATGAGACTTGTCTCTTTTGCCATTCCTTTAGTCCTAGAGTGCTCCAGGAACAGAAGAATAAGTTGATTCTAAAAGTCTTCTTTCGTGGAAGACCTAGGCAGTTCGTCGTCCTCTGCTAGGTCGTATTCTTCTAGTAAGGATAAGGGGATGACCTCAAACACGTCTTCTCCAGCCTCAAATTCTGTCTCTGAACCTCCACAGAAGTTACCTAAATCAGAGACGGCCTCTGTCTCTTCAGCTCCACTGTCCTCGGAGCAGATTGAGATTCTGGACACGGACATTGCAGTATCGGCACCCAGGGCTTCGGTGCCGATCACTAGCAGTCCTCTTCGGAGCCAGTCTACAGACATTCCACCAGTCTCTTATACTTAAAGTCACCTATATTGCAGAGAGCGAGGTCTCCAACACTGTCCTCCAGATCCTCCAGGGGCTTTTCTGAAGAAGACATTGAGAGACTGGTGCTCAGACTCCTTAAGTTGTCAGCCTTGCCAAAATTTTTGTTGGCTCCGGCCACTTCTGTCTCGGAGCCGACTCCTGTTACCGACCCTGCTCTTTTCCTCTTCCAACTCAGATTGGACCTTTGGAGCCAATGCTGTCAAAACCGAATATATTGGTGTCCTCGGCAACAGCACCCCGGGTGGTTGTCTCGGAGCTCAGCTCCGCTCCGACACTTTCGGTGCCGTACGAAGTGTCTAGGGTCTGAAGCTCTTTGGTCGGGCCCGATGGGGACACTTGGAACCGAACCTCTTCTGTGCCGAGTCTTCCTCTTGGTGCATCAGCCTGATTGAGCTTGGACCCTACATCGTTCTCAGAGCCGATTCCTTTGCAGCCATCGGCACCTATGCTCTCCTCGGAGCCAGGGCATCATTCAGAGCTGGAGGAATCGGTTTTCATGAAGATGAGGAGCATGTTGGATATTTCATCCATACCATGTAGGAGTACCGATGCTATACTCCCTCAAGCACCGACTACGGTCTCAGCATCCTCTCTCCCCTGGGATGGTAGAGACTCACAGCCTCAGGACCCCCGTTTGGGTGGTCCCCAATCTTCAGAGACCTCCCCAGAAGATCCCACTGGGGCACCCCCTCCGCAGAGATCATGCAAGAGGAAGCATGTAGACTCCACTGATGAGTCTGTCACATCTGACACTGACCTCGATGAATCTGAGGGGTCCCCTAAGTCATCCTCTGAAGATGTCTCCTTTGCAGACATTTTGGAGATCCTCAGGCAGAGAGGCGGCTGGCCCAAAGTTACTCTTTCCAATGAGGAGTCAGTGTACCTGAAGGCTTTTGGGTCTCAACCCTCAGCTTCATGGGTGTCTCCTCCATTTGATGAATTACTAGATCTCCTGAGTCAGAAAGCATGGCAGACTCCTGATGCCGTGGAACTGGTGCCCAGGAGACCGAATAAATTTCTCTCCACCTTTAAGGACAAAGAATTTTTATCTAAGGGTTTACTTATTGATGCTATGGTGGTGGCATATCCATCCACCTAATAAGGAATCCCGAATGATGGATAGGTATGGGAAGCATATCTTCTCTTCAGCGGCTTTTCCATTCCTATCGCTGAACTATCTATCACATTTTATGAGACTTCAGAGAGATCTTTTAAATGAGTTAGGAGATGCTCTTCAGGGCACCTCGACTGAAGCAGTCCCATCTACAGTGTCAGCTCAGTTGGCTACCCTTACATCTATTGTTAACTGCTCCATGCGGCTGATCTCATACGCAGCTGATGGTGCGAGTAGGGCGGCGGGTTCAGGAGTCTCGCTGAGGAGACATTCCTGGATCTGTCTATGCAACTTTGCTGAGCCTTTCAAGTCTACATTCATCGATGCTGCCATGGACGGATCCTCTCTTTTTGGACCCAAGGTAAAAGATAGCCTTGCCAGGTGTGAGCAGGAAAGAAAGACTCTCTCTGCCATGGGAGTCCGTTTTACCGTTCCTTCTAGACCTTACCCTAGAGGTCAGAAGAGCGGCAAAATGTGGCTCAAGAAATCACAGAGACCTTTCCAGGACACACAAGGAGATTCCTCCTTCAGAGGCAGGGGAGGAGGAAATAATGGTAGATGTCGCCCTAGTGGCAGGGGAGGCCCACAAAATCAGGGAAGTCACGATTCCTTTCGTGACCGTCCCTATCAGCGTTGCCGATGTGGAACTCGACTGTGCATCTCTGGAGCCGGTCAGGGGTCGCCTGTCCTTGTACCCAGAAGCCTGGCTAAATCTCACTTGAGACAAGTGGGTACAAGACATTATTACCAGTGGTTACTCTGTACCCTTTTCCTTTCCACCACGTCTTCCCAAAAGGATCCCAGATGTACCACCCAAATCACAGGGATCAAGCGGCTATAGAGATAGAAAAGCTGTTATTAAAAAGAGTCATCCAAAAGGTCCCAACCGACCAGACAGGAGTCAGAACATACTCCAGGTTCTTTTTAGTTCCAAAAAGAACAGGGGACTGGAGACCCATCCTAGACCTCAGCAGATTAAATGAGCATGTAAAGAAGTCCAAGTTCCGAATGGTCACTCTACAATCCATACTCTCTTTGTTGGCAAGAGACAGCTGGATGTGCTGAATAGATCTCCAGGATGCCTACTACTACATAATTATGGGCAAAGCATCAAGGAGCTACCTACTGTTCTGGCTGGGAGCCAATCATTATCAGTTTCGGGTGCTGCCCTTTGGTCTCACCACATCCCCCCAGGTGTTCACCAAGTGCATGGCAATAGTCACAGCTCATTTGCGGCCTCAGGAAATCCAAGTCTTTCCATACCTGAATGATTGGCTCCTGACCACCACCACCAGGCATCCTCTAATTCAATTGAGAGATTCCACAATCAAGCTCTGTTCCCATTTGGGAATCTCGATAAACTGGGAAAAATCCTCTATTTTGCCCACTCAGTCTATAACTTTTATTTGAGCAAACATAGACACGGTCGATATGACAGCCAGGCTACCTACAGACAAAATACAGAATCTTGTGCAACAAATTTACAGGATACTTCCCCTTTGAAGAGTCAAAGCAAAGGTGGTGTTGCAGCTTCTCAGACCTATGGCATCAACCATAACCTTGGTACTTTTAGCAAGATTACATATGCAAATACTCCAATGGCTCCTGTCATCCCAGTGGTTGTTTCAGCAGTTGCCTCTACATCATCACATCCTGATTACAGACTCTTGCAAAAAGGACCTACGCTGGTGGATTCAACCAGGTCATCTTACCACAGGGACTCCCTTTGTACCACACCAACCCGTTGCCACTGTGACCACGGATGCCTCTCAAATAGGGTGGGGAGGGCATTATCTTGGCAGGACTGTCCAAGGCACATGGCAAGAGCAGGAGGCTCATCCGCATATCAATGTCCTAGAGATGAGGGCAGTGCTTCTAGCGTTGCAAGCACTTCACAACTTTCTCCCTCTAGGGACGATAGCTATCCAGACCGACAGCATGTCGGTTGTCTGGTATCTAAACAAACAAGGGGGGACCAGATCATACCCCTTATGTCGAGAGGCCATGCGAGTTTGGAATTGGGCAATTTCTTCCCAATGCTTTCTCATTGCAACACACATCCTGGGGACTTCCAACGTGATAGCGGTCAAGCTAAGCAGGGCAATATTGTTACCTCACGAATGGTCCTTGAACTAGAAAATAGCCAGTATGATCTTTCACAAGTGGGAACAACCCTGCTGCGACCTCTTTCCCAGTCCCATCAACACCAAATGCAGCGCCTTTTTTCTGTCTCATCCTTCATCCTGGAGAGTCTCCAAGAGATGCACTAGTCCACGATTGGCCCCCGGGACTCCTTTATGCTTTTCCTCCTTTTCCACTCATCCCTAAGATCATACAGAAAGTAATGCTGTTGGGAAGCAAGATGGTCCTCATCACTCTTTACTGGCCTCATGAGATTTGGTTCCCTTTTCTGGGTCCTCACCTGTTGGACTGCCCATGGACTCTGGACCCAGTGCCAGACCTCCTGACACACATGTCAGGTTCTCTTCACCCCAGTCTCCACACTCTCAAACTGACAGCATGGCTGTCCCAGTTCCGTCGCTAGTCAGGCTTCATGATTTGTCTCCAGCTGTAACTCATATTAGTACCTCTTCTCACAAGCCTTTGACCAGAAAATTGTGTCATAGTAAATGGAAGAGATTTTCCATATGGGCACACAATAGTGAAGTTGATCCATTTACAGCTCCCATTACTATTGTTCTAGAATTTCTTTCAAAAATCTTTCACCAAGGTTCAGCGGCTGCTACACTCCGAGTTCAACTAGCAGCAGTATCTAATTTTCATGTGGGGGTTAATGATTCCAGTCTTATGTCTCACAAACTGTGCAAATCCTTTCTTAAGGGTTCCATGATGTTTATACCTCCTGTGCAAGACCCCATTCCTCCTTGGGACCTGAATCTAGTTCTGTCTAGACTTACTCTGCCACCCTTTGAACCAACCCATAGTTGTCGGTTGAAATTTCTGTCTTGGAAGACTTCTTTTCTGGTAGCGATAACCTCAGCCAGGTGAGTTTCTGAATTACAGGCTCTGTCTGTTAAACCTCCATATTTAATTTTTCACAAAGATAGGGTCTCTCTCCAGACCAACCCTTCTTTTATTCCTAAAGTCTGTTCTCAATTTTACTTAAACCAAACAATTGAATTGCCAGTGTTCTTTCCTAATCACTCCAGTAAAGCAGAGTATGCATTCCACCAATTGGATGTCCACAGGCAACTACGTTTCTATATCCACCGGACCAAAGAATTTAGAAAATCAGAACAGCTGTTTATTTCCTTTGCTGAGGTGAGAATTGGCTTGCCACTTTCCAAGGTTACACTTTCGAACTGGATCTCTAGTTGTATTTCCTTTATTTACAGTTCTCAAGGAAAGGAGTTGCCCTTTAAAGTCAAAGCACATTCCACCAGGTCCTTCTCTACTTCTACTGCTTTCCAAGTCAGGACACCTATTGATAGTATTGTGCAGCAGCAACATGGGCTACCCCTCATACCTTTATTTCCCATTATAAATTGGATTTAACTTCCAGGGGTTGAGCTTCGTTTGGTTCCACGGTACGCAGGCATATCTTCCAGTGAGCCACCCATTCAAGATGCTAGGGACGCTGTCTCACATGTAATAATGGAGGCAAGATAGGACTACATACCATAAAGAAGTTGTGTACTCACCATAACATTCCATGTATGTAGTCCATCTCGCTGAACATTATTACAAACCCACCCACCAGCCCCCTTCCTGGAGGATCTGGATAGTTTTTCCTTTTCTACAGTGGTTTTTGCCACAAGGTAGCTTTTTATTACAGTTTATTCTTCCATAACTTTGTCCTTTTTCCTGTCTTATTCTGGTAGACTAGTAGCAAACATGATCTGGGGAATGTGCGCGTGCATCATGGGATACCTATTAGCCACTAGCCAATCAGAATTTTTCAGGCTTTCTAAGTGGCTGAGTCGTAGCCGAGGATCGGCTCCGAACCCACATGTAATAATGTTCAGTGAGATAGACTACATACATGGAACGTTATGGTGAGTACATAGCTTATTTTTTCCTTAGTCCAGCAGGGATGCAGGTGGGATCCCAGGGGTGTATTTTCTGTTTCCCATCCAGTTCTCCAGGTTGCTCTTAAAAAGGGCTAGAGAGGTACTCTGCTTGACATGGAGATGGAATCTATTTCACAGATGGGGAGAGTCTTTGGTACACAGATCTATCCCACCAACAAGTTCTGTTAATGTCACAGACCAAGTTGAGGCCTTGCATGCAGGTTGTGTAAGTGGAGTTTGACTTACGGATATGTAGAAACTCCATCAAGGCTAAGTCTGAGATGGCCTTGTATGCCAGACACGGGTTACCTCTGAGCAGTCTGCACGAGACTGAGTAGAGGGACAGGGCTTTTAGCCTAATCTGTATAGGACAGTAGTTTGAGACCCTGGATTTTCCTGGTCAGGAACCTCTGTGGTCTCTCCAACTGCTGCATGTGCTTGACAAGGTACATGCCAAATGGGGGCATTGTACTCAATAATCAGTCTGATAAGGGAGGAGTATGGGGGTGTTATGACCACCTTGTTCCTAGATGAAATACCCTTGCTTATGATGTGGGTCATGTAGAAAGCCTTCTGTACAACTGAGGCAACATGGTGGCCAAAACCTGGGTGCTAAAGTCCCTCACAACTTATTGCTTGCTTAGTACATTGTTATTAATGTCATAACTAGTGGGGGTGCCATTTTCCCTAAAGGGGATAATGATGTGTTTCTTGACATTCAGTTTGAGGCCATGCTTCTGGCACCAGTCATTAGTTTTGGGAAGGCCCTCTTGGAGGATGTTCACATCACTAGGGGAATTTTAAGACAGTGCCCAACTTGCAGTCATCTCCAGACTTGGTCAGCCACAGACCACTGGTTTTGGCTTGCACCTCAGAAACGTGTATCCCAAACAGTAGACGCCCCAAGACCGATCCTTGGGATACACAGCTCGTTACACGTCTACTGCTAGTGGTGGCTTCCTCTATTTTGACTGAGTGGGTTCTATCACTGAGCCAGATAGCTACCCATCTGGTAACATGCAGGTTGATGCCTAACTGGGAGAGCTTATCTATTATGCTTGAGTGGGGCATAGTGTTGAAGGCTTTGGCTAGGTCAAGGTAGGTGGTGTGCAGTGTCTTCCCCTCATCCATGGCTTTAGTGACTGTTTCAAAGAAGTCAACCAGGTTTAACAGGCATGATCTCCCTTTGACAAAACTGAACTGTGTCGGGTCAAGCGTTTGGAGGTTGCCAATGTCCTTGTTTATAAGGTCCATGATGATAATGCATTCCATGGCCTTGCAGATCCGGCTAGTTAGGCTGATGGGCCTATAATTGCCTGGGTCAGCAGATGCTCCACTTTTGTGTAGAAGGGTGACAGTTGCTGTCCTCCATTTAGCTGGGATGAAGCCAGTGCTTCAGGCTTTGGTTGAATAGGGTGCCTAATGGAGCTGAGAGCTCATGCCTGAGTTTATGTATAATACAGCCAGGGATGTTGTCGCGACCCATGTACACTGTACTTTTTACCTTTGAGAGGGCATTAAAGACCTGCTCCCTGGTAATGGGGGGTGCTGGGGATGTCCTAGTTTACTGATGGGAGACAGGTTGGCTATATCTATGGAATTTGTGTATGTGGTGTTATTGACACTGAGTTCAGAGTAGATGTGGGTGTTAACTTTGAGATGTATGTGAAGAAGACCTTGTGATTGTCCTTAGTGGATGTGGCCAAATTGGACTCTAAGTTAGCCTAAGAGGATTTAAGTAGTGACCTTGCTTACTTGTTCAGACAAAGAAGACATTGCTTCCAACTTGGCACCTGCTCCTTTTTAGTCCTGGACAGCATTTATTTTCCTTTTTTTTTTTTTTTTGTCTACCAGACAGGTTTACTCTTCCTTGAGGAAGATGATTTGGCCCTGTCAGGTATTGCTGAGTCCATGCAGTTATGCAGGTGCTCGTGTAGTTTTTTGGTGGTGCTAGTTTCATCTGAAGGGACAGTGGCTGTGAAGCTGCTTATACCTGCTCTCAGAGATTGTAGTCAGCTTTGGAAAAGTTTTTTTGTTTGACCCTGATCGGGGGGGGGAGGGGGTTGTTAAGGGAGATGGTGACTTTGAAAGTGGTCGTTTTATGGTCGGATCTTACCAAGGAAGATGACACTGTAAGGGTGCTACAGTGGCTACTCATGTTGGTTAGTACCAGGTCCAGGATATTTTCAACTCTCGTGGGGGTATTGACCAGCTGATCCAATCCAGTGGCATTGACGAGGTCAAGAAATCTCTGGGCGTTCATGTTTAGCTAGAATAGGTCTTCCACTCTATGCTTGGGTTAGAGGGTTGAATCTTAATGGATTCAAGTAAGTCCAGATAGTTGGGGTGGGAGACCTGAGTCATGGTTTGGAGTCTTTACTAGCTATGATTGAATAGGTGTTTTGTCAACAGTTAACTGCACTTGCACTGTCTCCTGTGGATCATATTGTTTCTCCAGACTGGAGTTGTATATGTCTTTGATAAATATTGAAATTTCACTTCCTTTGACTTTGTAGCCTTCCATTTGGGGTCTAAAACTGTGGTAGGATGAGTAACCTTGTAAGACTGGGGTGTTCTCCACAACTTTGAACCAGGTTTTAGTGACTGCACAAATGTCAGCATCCTCCAGGGCAAGGAATGCATGCAATGAGTGCAGTTTCATGCTAAGACTCCTAGCATTTATCAGTATGAACTTTAGATTTTGTTAGAAGAATTTTTCATGTCTTTAATTTTGTGCTCATCACTTTACCTAAAAAAGGCACTATGAGGAGGCAAAAGCCTTTGCAGGAAGCCTAAAGGCCAGGGGAGACAGATGAAGGCCACCTCTGGCAATGCATTGTGGTCTGTCAGTCAGGTTCCCCCAGGCTGTCAGGTACTGTATCCCCTTGGAATGAAACCAGAAACTAAGCCAGTTGTTAAAGTCAATCATTTTCTGTTTGTATTGAGGCATCATTCTGGGTGACAGTAGGATGCTGCTCAAAACTAGGGACATACCTGATTGGATGAGCTCAATCATGTCTCTCTTCAGTTTGTTCCGAGAGGTATGTCTCGAGTCATTCACACCAACATGGACTGTGACAGAGTCATAACAGTACCTGTTAAGAGACTTGAGTGCATGCATGATATGGCAGATTCAAGCACCTAACAAGCAACTTACCGTGACTTTCTCCTTTTCTAGCCTGGCAAGGGGCACATCTGTGTGTCTCATGATAGAGTCTTCTGTGACTGGTAGGTTGAGTTTGTGGCAGGGTCTTAGAGGCTGTGAGACACAGGCCTGTGTAATAAATGTGGCAAGGATGGTAAATGCCTTAGTCTTCAACATTGAAGTACTAAAAAAGTCCACAAGAGTGAGACAAAGCAGGTAGGCACTTGCTGTCTTGTACCAGAGACCATAAAACTCTAAAATAAAAGCAGTAAACCAATATTTATTGAATGTTTGCGCTTTCAAACTAAAAATACTGCTTCTTCAGAAGTTACATCTAAATCAGAACATCCAAAGCACTTATATATAACTATCAATTAGAACTAGCCAGTAATAGGTCACTTTCAACAGGCATGTGTGGTGCTTGGTGCTGTGGGTTGTGATGTGTGTGTGTTTTGCTTTGGACGTCTTTTTTGTTTAGCTATGTTTTTGTTGAGAACGTCTGCATATGTAGGAGTATGTTGTCCAGGTGTGGGTGGTGGAAGATGTATGGCACTTGTAGTGTTTGCACAGACAACCTTCCTCAGTGCCAGATGTACTGGCTTGTGTCTAAGGCAGCAAGGATTCTAGGTTGCTTTGAGGGTCTCTTGTTTAGGTATGTTTTTGTTGAGAACTTCTGCATATGTAAGAGTGTGTTGTACATGTGTGGGTGGTGGAAGATGTATGACATTTGTAGTGTTTGCACAGACAATCTTCTCAGTGCCAGATGTACTGGCTTGTGTCTAAGGCAGCAAGTATTCTAGGTTCTTAATGTAATTGCATCTCTCGCATACTGTGTTCCTAAGTGGTAGCAGGAGAGGGCTGTCCATGCACATAAAGCAGTTGCTGCCCTGTCTCAGGATGCCTATATCAACCAGACTAGCAGGAAAAACTATAGGAAGTTGTCTGTCCATGGTTGTCAAAATCTGTGGAAGAGAGGTCAGGGATATAGAGTGGGTACTATCTGAGGAGAGTACCTATAGTTGTGACTAGGGCTGGATAAAATCTTCTGTTCCTGAATTCCAAAGAAACTATCTTAAGACTGCTTTTGTTCGCAGGCATTGTAAGCCTTCTTCTCAAAGCAAAAGGAGTGGTAAGACGCTTCCTTCAGCTAAGGCTACTCATACTTTAGGGATTCAAAAGCCCTCCTTTCCTGATAAACCAAGGGCTTTGTGACTATCCATCTCTTCCCAAACAAATCCCCCTTTCTCTTCTCCTGTCTCGTCTCTTCCTATTTGGCTTCAGGTTAGTAAAGATTCTTGGGTTCTTTCCATCATTCCCAAGGGGTGATTCATGGTGTGGAAACCCCTTCCTCCTTTTAAGGGCATTCCTCAACCACCTTTGGAACAATGTCTTTTTCCCAGAGGTTCTTTAAGAGCTTTTGACTCAAAGTACTGTCCAAGAAGTGCCTGTGTCCCAAAGGGGAGGGGATTTTACTCCAGAATGTTTCTAGTGACCAGAAAAGATGGTAGTTGGAGACAAATTGTAGACCTCTCTCATCTATCATTTTTGAAGGTATTCACTTTTCGAATACTCTCCCTCCAAACTCACTTTCCTCTCCTATACCCTTAGGCCTGTATGGTAACTCTGGATCTCAAGAATGCTTACCTTCATATTCCCATTCCTCTTTTCAGGAAGTTTTTATGTTTCTCTGTTGCTTCCTGGCATTTTCAGTTCTCTGCGTTGCCCTTTGATCTTTCTACTGCCCCAGGGGTATTCACAAAATACCTGGCCCTGTCATAGTCTTTTGCGGGCTTTTGGGGATCCAAGTTTTCCCTTACTTAGACTGTCTTCTGATTCAGGCCACCTCTCCAGAGACCCTGTTGCTGAATCTTCAGTTTGTAATCTCTCTCCTTTTAAGTCTAGGGTTCAGAATAAATTACACAAAGTCTTTTCTGGACCCTTCTCATGACCAAGACTTTCTGGGATGCAGGATCCAAGTGGTGCTGATGTTGGCATCCCTGCCTCCTCCCAAGGCTTGGACTCTTGTCTGTTTTTTCTAAACTCCTCTCCCTCTTGGCATCTGTGACAGCCAAGAGTTTCTTAGAGTTGTGGGTTTCATCACATCCACCATTTATATGCTTCCTCTGGTCAAGCTCCACATGTGAAAGTTTCAGTGGTATTTGAAATCAGTTTGGCTTTAACATACTCATCCCATAGATTTTGCAGATGTTCTTCATCTCACATTGCTGCAGTCCTAACACTTGGGTAGTCCGCTGTCCCAGTCGGCCCGAATACCAAAGTATAAGGCTGACGTCGGTCAAGGCGCATTAGTCTGACGTCAGGACGTCAGGGTACAAATGCGCATGACCGACGTCATATCCTCAGTCTTTTTTGCCGCATGGTCCGATGCAGAAGCAGTGTTGCGAGTGCAGGTTGGCGTTCTGAAATTTTCTGAAGTCGGAGTTTCAGACCGAATCAAAGTTGGCTAAGTACCCCGTTGGGGAATATTTTGGTTTTTTCTTGCCTCAGTATTTAACCGGATGTCAGAAAAAGTGAATAACTGTATTTCTTGTGGGAAACAGATACCTCATAGGGATTACCATACCTTGTGTATTCCTTGCTTAGGGCCTGAGCATGACGTGGTTGGATGTCGCTCTTGTGCTAGATTTAACAAACGCACTATAAAGAGAAGATTAGATTGTGCCAGGTTAGTCTTTGGGAAGCGTTGCAATTATAAAATGCCGTCGGATGCTCCGACGCCCGCTTCGTCTAAAAAGCGCAAGGACAAAGCAGCAAAGCCTAGGTTGGAAGAACCGTCTGTCCCAGACGTCGGTTCTTTAGAGGGCTCGGTGGAGCCGGAGGTTCAGCCAGAAGTTTCTTTGGAGTCCCAGGGAGAGACTTTATTGTTACAAGATGTGTCCTCTCAGGAGGTGGGCCAGGCTGAAGGGGCTTCTCAGGTAGCTGTTCTCCCCTCCCTTCCTAAGGTGGTTAGGCCCTCCCCTTCTGTTTCCAAGGCTTCTTCGAGAGGCAGGCCAGGTTTAACTTCAGTAGGTGTCTCCCCTAGTTCTTCAGGGTCTGTGCCTAAGAAGCATATGCTTAAAATGGCAGAAGATTTGATTACTATGATTAGAGGTTCTATGCCCCCTCCTGATAAGAGGCCTAGGGTGGAACCTGAGCTTGAGAGTTTTGAGCAGGGTTCGGAGGCTTCCGAGTCTTCGGCTGAAGACTTACAGGAGTATTCTCCTTATTCTGATTCTGATGTAGATGATTCTACTCCTTCGGCTTCTCCTCCTGAGGATTTTTCTTTTTCAGAGACTCTTCATTCCATGAGGGAGCATTTTAAATGGGAAGGTCAAGATTTCTCTGATTCCAGGAAAAGGCTTAGGGAATTTTTGTTTCTACCCCAGCATAGACCTTTAGCTATACCCCCTGTTCTGGATGTGGTGGAAGATGTTTTTGCAGAGGCTTCTCTGAACCCTGATTCTTTGCCTCCTGCCCCAGTAAAGCCAGATAGGTATTATAGGGTGCCTGAAGCTCATAAGTATCTTTTTAAGAGTCCTAGGGCGGACCCAGAAACTGTTTCTCAGGGGCCTAAAGGTGTTAAGGCTTCTGTTGTTAAAAACCCTGTTCCTCCTGATAAAGAGTCAAGGGCTTTGGATAGATGGGGAAAGAAGGTGTATACTTCTTCCACTTTAGCCATGAGGGCTTTGAATTGCCAGTTTCACATGTTGAAATACCAAAATTATCTCCTTTCACAATTAAAGTCTAAGGTAGATGCTCTGGCGGAAGGTATTGAGTGTAAAGAGTTGCAAGATTTAGTTCATGTTTCTGAACAGGTGGGTAAGCATTCCTTGCAATGTGGTTTTGATGCTGTACAGGCCTCTTCGAGGGTGGCTGCCACTGGTTCTGTTCTTCGCAGGCACGCCTGGCTGAGGGATCAGAATTTAGCTGAGCATGTTAAGACAAGGATTTTAGATGCTCCTTTACAATCTGATGTGTTGTTTGGTTCGCCTGTGGAAGCAGTTTTAAAGAAAATGGAGGACAAGGCTAAGTCTATGCAGACTGTTAAAGATTTTTTGCAGGTTCAGCCTCCGAAATTTAGTAGAAATTGGCCTACTAAGGGGTGGACATATCCTTCTTATGATTCCCAGTCTAGGGGTAGGTCTAGACGTGGTAGGGGCAGAGCTCAGGGTTCTTTTAGGCCTAGAACAGGGAGTTCACCTGCTCAGTCTTCTGGTGAGGGCAGGGGTCAGTCCTTTCGTAAACAGACCCAATGACCTGCCTTGTCCGCTGCCAGAACCTTCTCGTCTGGCAGCACCTTTGGGAGGAAGGTTGGCACTTTTCAAAGAAAATTGGAGTTTAATTACCCAAGACAATTGGGTGTGGGATATCATTCACCACGGTTACAGGTTTTATTTCCATACCTTGCCTCCTTTCAAAGGCATGCCAGACATTCCTCCTCAACAAAGAAAAGAGGCTCACAAGCAAATTTCTCTGTTACTCCAAATAGGGGCCATTCAGCCGGTTCCTGTGCCAGAAAGGGGCCTAGGATTTTATTCTCGCCTGTTCCTAGTACCAAAAAAGGGGAACACATGGAGACCAATTTTGGATTTATCTATCCTCAACACTTATCTGGACATTCCCAAGTTCAAAATGTTGACGTTACAACAGCTTTTACCTCTGCTGGGCAAAGATCACTGGATGGTGACTTTGGATCTCAAGGAGGCTTACCTTCATGTTCCTATCAGACTAAGTTGCAGGAAGTATCTGCGTTTTCGAGCTGGGAATTCCCATTATCAGTTCTCTGCATTGCCCTTTGGCTTATCTACTGCGCCCAGAGTATTCACAAAAGTTCTGGCTCCAGTGATAGCTTTCTTCAGGCTAAAAGGAATACAAATTTATCCTTACTTGGACGACTGCCTGATTCTGGCTCAAGAAAAGGACGAGCTTCTTCAGCATTTGGAATATGTGATAGCAGTGCTAAGATGCCTGGGGTATTCTGTGAATGAAATAAAGTCCAGTCTAGTACCCTCTCAAGACATGTGCTTTCTGGGTGTGAGACTGAATACAGCAACCCAGATGGCCTTTTTAACCCCGGACAAACAAAAGAATCTTTTCCTTTACTTCCGTCAACTATCTCATCAGTCCGGGCTGACTGCAAGGACAGTCCTTCAAGCCTTAGGGTTCATGGCATCTTGTATTCTGGTGCTTCCCAATGCCAAATTGCATATGAGGAAGCTGCAATGGTATCTCAAAAATGTATGGACACAGCACTGCCAGGATTTGGACACTGTCATTCAAATAATACCTTGCATTCAAAAGGAATTTTTGTGGTGGGCTCAGGAATGTCACCTAAACAAGGGACTCTCTGTGACCCGGCCAGAGGCGAGTCAGATTCGAACGACAGATGCCTCAGACTTAGCTTGGGGAGCTCATCTGAATGGAAAGTGGATACAAGACAAGTGGCCTGCCAGACTACAACATCTACATATCAACATGAAGGAGATGTTAGCAGTCCAGTTTGCATTAATGGCTTTCAAGGAGTTACTTCTTCCAGGGCAGGTGTTGATTCTAACAGACAACACAACTGTCATGTGGTACATCAACAAACAAGGGGGGACACATTCTTATCCTCTATGCAGGCAAGCAATGATTTTGTGGGAGACTGCGCTAAGCTTGCAACTAAATCTTCAAGCAAGGTTTCTGCCGGGAGCACAGAACTCCTTAGCAGATGTGTTAAGCAGGCAAATCATGGATCCCCACGAGTGGAAACTGGATCTTCATGTATTTCAGAAATTGACAGTGTCATGGGGAACTCCAGACATAGATCTGTTCGCTTCTCCACTAAACCACCAGCTGCCAAAGTTTTGCACGAAAAGGTTTCATCACACAGCTTGGAAAGTGGATGCTCTTTCTTTCAGTTGGAAAAATCTTCATGTGTATGCCTTTCCACCTCTGCCTCTCCTCCCAAAGGTACTCCTAAAGGTCAGACAAGACAAGCCAAGGATGATTTTAATAGCTCCAGATTGGCCTCGGCAGCACTGGTACCCATTACTGAGGAGTCTGGTAAGGAAGCCTCCATGGCCTTTACCTTTGATTCCACACCTATTGTCTCAGAAGGACGGTCATCTACTCAATGTCAAGCTTCACTCTCTTCATCTAACAGCCTGTCATATTCTGTTTTGAACCACAGCAGGTCTCAACTTCCTCAACAAGTTTTGAATGTGATTATGGAAGCCAGAAGACCTAGTACAAGGAAAGTGTACGCAGAAAAATGGAAGAGATTTTTATTTTGGAGTGCAGCAAAGGATTTGGATGTTTCTGAGCCTAATTTGAGTGTGGCTCTTCAATATCTTACTGAGTTATTGGACAAAGGTTTGTCTTTCTCTTCCATTAAGATTCATGCTGCAGCAATTTCAGCTCACTATGATTGTGACCCACCATTGTTTTCTCATCCTTTGTTCAAGCAATTTCTTAGAGGGGCAAAGAATATAAGACCCCACGTAGAGCTCCTACTCCTGCTTGGGACCTCAATTTTGTGTTGGAGAAACTCACTCTACAACCTTTTGAGCCTGCAGCTACTGCTGAATTGAAATATTTGTCATGGAAGACTGCTTTTTTGTTGGCCATTACCTCTGCAAGAAGGGTTTCTGAATTGCAGGCCCTTATGGCGGTTGAGCCTTTCTTGATTTTCCATAAGGATAGGGTATCTTTACGTACTAATCCTTCCTTTATGCCTAAAGTGGTTTCTAGTGTGGCTTTAAACCAAACTATTCATTTGCCTACTTTTTATGCAAATCCCCAAAATAAGGGGGAAAAGATTTTGCACACTTTAGATGTACACAGGCAGTTGCGTTATTATTTAAGCAGGACTAAGGATTTTAGGCAGTCTCAGCAGTTGTTTGTTTCTTTTGCTTTGAGTTCTCAGGGCAAGCCTGTGTCAAGTCAAACTATTTCTAAGTGGATTGGGTTTTGCATTGCATTCTGTTACTCCCATCATGGCAAGGAGATTCCAGCTGGGATTAGGCCTCATTCCACTAGGGCTACTGCCACTTCAACAGCATTTCTAAGGGGGGTGGCAACTAAGGATATTTTGGAGGCAGCTACTTGGAGTTCAGTGCATACTTTCTCTAAGCATTACCACCTTCCTCTCTACTCTAAATCTAGGGCTGGTTTTGCCACTGCTATTTTGCAGGGCATGTTGGCAGCTCCTGCTTCTTTATGATTTGCCATCCTCCCTTACCTCTGCTTTGGGATTCTACCCAAGTGTTAGGACTGCAGCAATGTGAGATGAAGAACATAGTACAGTTTTGTACCTACCATAAATGTAGATGTTCGAAGATCCACATTGCTGCAGTCCAATTTACCCTCCCTCCTTCCCCTCTGTGTTTAGGGGTGGTTCTGTGGGTGGGGTTGTACCTTTGTAAATTTGTATATATTGTACATATATTTGGTACAGGAGTGGTTGGTGTGTTGGTGTTTTTTGGTTTTGGCCTTATCTTTTTAGGGTCTTCTGACATCTGGGGCAAGAAAAGACTGAGGATATGACGTCGGTCATGCGCATTTGTACCCTGATGTCCTGACGTCAGACTAATGCGCCTTGACCGACGTCAGCCTTATACTTTGGTATTCGGGCCGACTGGGACAGCGGACTACCCAAGTGTTAGGACTGCAGCAATGTGGATCTTCGAACATCTACATTTATGGTAGGTACAAAACTGTACTTTCCTCTTCTACCTTGTCTTCAGAAGGAACTTCTTTGATGGATTCAGCAATTATCTCTAAATCCAGGTCTGCTTATTCATGCCCATATTCCCTCTCAAGAACTCTTCACAGATGCTTCAAATATGGAATGGGGGCAACCTTTGTCTCACTAAAAGTTCAGGAACTATGGTCACCCTTCCAGCAGAAGAAGCACATTAATGCAGTGAGATGAGAGCCTTTCTGCTGGCTCTTCAGGCCATTCATTCTCTCTTCAATTCAGGGCCTTTCAAGGT
Source organism: Protopterus annectens (assembly GCF_019279795.1). Taxonomy (NCBI): domain Eukaryota; kingdom Metazoa; phylum Chordata; order Ceratodontiformes; family Protopteridae; genus Protopterus; species Protopterus annectens. The sequence goes on from NC_056731.1 coordinate 557,139,849, forward strand.
ATTCACAGACAATGCCACAGTTATGTGGTGTATAAACAAACAGGGAGGGACAGTATCTTACCTCCTTTGCTGGTTGCCTCTCCTGTTTTGAGATCTGACTGTACAATACCAAGTGACTCTTCGGGCAGCATACATTCCCTCAGGATAGAACATAGTGGCAGACAATCTGAGCAGGTCCTTAACTCGATTTCATGAATGGATGCTTCACAGGGATGTGTTTCTGGACATTGCCCACCAGTGGAGTACTCCTCAAGTAGGTCTGTTTGCCTCCCCACTGAACAAATTCCTCAGTTTATGCCAGAATCCCAAGTCCCCTTGTGTGGAAGGTGGATGCCCTATCTTTTTCTTGGAAGGGAATGTTTCTTTATGCATTCCCTCCCCTTCCTCTAATTCCAAAATTCCTTAGCAAAATTCAACAGGACATTCAAAATCTTGTTGATTACCTCCTTTTGGCTGTAGCAGCACTAGTTCCCTCCTCTACTATAGCTAGCCAAGGGCAATCACCACAAGTTACCTCACAGGGTGGACCTGTTCACACAAGACAAGAGATCGCTTACCCACCCCCACTTGTTTCCTCTTCAGGGACATTGTGGGTGTTAGGTTTTTGATTCCTCGTAGACACCTTTTTACTAAGGACATGCTTAGGGTCCTGCAGGAGGCCAGGAAACCCACTGCTAGGAAATTCTACTTATCCAAATGGAAGAGGTTTTCTGTTTGGTGTGTCTCTGGTAACCTGGATCCACTTACCATGGATGTTCCGTAGATTTTCTGTTGTTTGTGTGAGTTGCTCAATCCTGGTTTGCCCTATTCTTCTTCTGTTAAGGCACATTTAACAGCTGTCTCTACTTGTGTGCCTTTATCTCCTCCTATAGCTTCTAGATTTCAGGCTAAACAAGTCCTTAATGGCATCAAACATTTGAGACCTCCCAGGAAGCCTGTTCCTCCTTCCTGGGATCTTAATTTTGTTTTAGAAAAGCGGGCTGAGGCTCCCTTTTAGTCTGCTGTTTCAGCTTCTTTGCAGCATTATTCTTGGACAACAGTTCTTTCACTAGGTATCACTTCTGCCAGATATGTGTCTGAGTTGCAGGCTTTTGTGGCCTGTCCACCATTTTTGTTTTTTCATAAGGACAGGGTGTCCTTTTATGCCCGAGGTAGTTATTGAGCTGTCTCTTAGTCAGTCTGTTAACTTAACTACCTTTCTCACCCCTCCACAATATTCCAGTGAGAGGGTATTACATACCTTGGATGTGCATAGACAATTTGTGTCTTTTTTGAACAAGACTAAGTCTGTTAGAAAATCTGACCAGTTGTTTGTTTTCATCCTAGATGACTAGGATTACCTATATCCAAGCAAACTATTTCATCTTGGATTTTAAAAGGCTATTTCCTTTTGTTATAACTTTCATGGCAAGAGCCTTTCTTCTTTTGTAAAGGCTCATTGTACCAGAATTGTGGCTTCTTCTGGAACTTTTTTCAAGGGACTAGATGCTCCTATTTTAGAAACTGCTGCCTAGACCTCTGTGCATACCTTTACCAAGCACTACAAGTTGGATCACATCTCTAGTGCTAAAGCTGGTTTTGCTACAGACATTTTGCATGGCTTCATACAGGGCTTTGCTACCCTTCCTACTCCCATTTTTCCTCTTAAGCTTTAGCAGTGTCCCATACGTAAGGAATACTGCAACAGTGAATGTGAGGACACAGTACAGTTGTGTAAAATCTTACCATAACAGTAGATGTCCTTGCCTTCACTGTTGCAGTATTCAGTCTCTCCCTCCTTCCCCCTATTCCTTTCATTACTGGATGCTTAGGTTACCTCCTAGAGTTCCTTAGACTGGTGTTCCTACTGGGGCAATCAGTTCTGAGGATAGTATGCCTGGGCGTCACTTTTATGGTCCACGCAACGTGGGGACAAAACGTGACATCCGGTGTACCATAAAACTTTAGTAGGCTTTGGTATAAGGGCCACTGTTGGGCTTTCACTGCATGGAAAACACATACATAAGGAATACTGCAAGAGTGAAGGCAAGGACATCTACTGTTGTGGTAAGATTTTACAGAGCTGTACTTTCTTGTTATAGTGGACAGCTTACAAAGATCTGATATATATACATACACACACATATACACACACACACACACACACACACACACACACACACACACACACACACACACACACACACACACACACAAAGAAATGTGTCTAGTCTGGCCATAAATCTCGAGTTGATCTCCCTCACTCTCTCTCTCTTTTTGTCTCTCACTCTCTCTTGTATGCAGCTCCTAGTGGGCAAAGCTAATGGCAGAGGTTTTTTGGATCTGACAGATTTAAAGCTGATTTTCAAAGTCATGGGAAGGATGATAGCTAGCCCCTACATTTGAGAGCATGGATGTAGACTTCATGGGTATCAGCTCCACCCCCCAGACACCCACCCATCTGTGTTACATCCCCTTCATTATACATCCTAGGGTTAGTGACAAGGGGATAGCCTCACAAAATTTGCTCAGGTGCAAGCAGAATCCTCTTGATTTTCCAAGCAAGAGAATGTGTAAAAGAAGACACATTCACTTTTCTTCAGATTATGTTTCCTCAAACACTGCTTTATATGTTTGAGAGTGCTCTCCTAGTCCCCTCTAGAAGATACCACATTTGGTGAGATACTTAAATTAATGCCACAGAGGTGGTCTTGGCCTACAGACCCATCCTCTCAGGATGAAGAGATCTTATTTGAGACATGTCACTTGGCACCACGTAGTTCTTGGGTGCTTCCTCCTGTCAGTTGCCATGTTGGCTTGGCAGTCCAGCTAGCCTGGCAGGAGACAGATTCCTGGGGAGGTATGCCTTGGAAGCCAGATAAAGTCTTTCATCCTCTGAAGGGCAGATGGTTCTGTTCCAGTGGTCCTGTAGTAGAATGTGTTTATATCAATGGCCACAGTGAAAGACCTGATAGACTATATAGCCACCGCCAACAAGGAGTCCAGGGTTGTTAACAGAATGAGGAAATGGACGTATGCTTTGGGAACTTTTGCCTTGAGGGCTTTGATGTACTCCACTGACACAAACCACTTCCAAAGAGGTCTAGTGGAACAGGCATTAGCCACTTCAAAGAGGCCACCCACACCAAACTCCAGAAAACAATTGAAGACACTTTTGAATGCTGTCCTGAATATAACTATCATCTGATTCATTATGATCACTGATGCAATAGCCTCAGTTATATGGATAATATCCTACAAGGATAAAACAACCAGACAACTTCCCAGGCTTCAGGGAACCTTCCACACTTCCAAATCATTATGCAGCTCAAGTAGAGCTAACTAAAACATCGGATGTTATGTGGTCCTATCTCGCCTACATTCATTACTGATTTTCGGCTCCGACTTGGCCGAATATTCTTCTAGCACACAGTCTCTAATTGGCTGGGCTAACCCAGTATCCCAGGATGCACTTCAGCCAACCCCCCAGATCTCGTTTGCCGCTCGTTGAGTTAGGACGTGGTTTCGCACTGGGATGTGGCTAAGTACCCTTCTTACTAAAACTTTCTAAAGTTTTTGTGCTTTCTTGTCAAAAAAAGCTATTTTTTTGTTTTTGTGTGTGTTGAACCTATTTTGGCTTTTTCAGGAGTGTGTGTGGTATCCCTTGTGTTTGGCGGGCTAGGCCCATTTGAGTTAGAGGGACCTAGTCTTCTCCTTAATTCTTGTTCTGTGGTTTGTTTTGGTTTGTTTTTCCCTCCAGAATGTTTAAATTAGAGATGTGAAATTGTTCGATCTCGCCACTTGTTCTTACACACGGGTTCGGAGCCAATCCATCGGCTCCAAGTTGGCCATATTCCTAGCCTTGCATCTAAGAGAAGCTCGAGACACAGTCCCCAACCCAAGATCCTCTCCTGCTTACCTCAGATCTAGTTTGCCACTGCAACAGGTCGCGTCGACGAGTGAGAGCTCAGGCCAGTATATCTGTTTCATTTAACTAATCTTAGGAGATTTTTTGATAGTTGCCTTTAGAGTAGTGTTAAATAGTAGATATAGTGTGTGTGTGTGTGTGTGTGTGCGTGTGTGTTTTGTTGCACAAAATATAACTTTCTATGCTATTTTAATAGTTATAGTCATAGGAGCCGCTGCTCAGGGCTCTGCCAGAATCTTTATTAATCTTTGTAACATAACAGTTAATCTATATATATATATATATATATATATATATATATATATATATATATATATATATATATATATATATAATATATACTTCTATTTTTTTCTGGATATATAGTTTATCTTACAGTCAAGATGTCAGAAAAAGCCAAATCTGGCTTTAAACAGTGTCAGTGTGACAGAAAATGTCCATCACCGATAACCATGTTTCCTGTGTTTACTGTTTATGCCCTCTCCACATTCAAGAGGAGTGCTCCATCTGCCACTCTTTTAGTGGCAGGGTCATGATGGAGAGGCGCAGAAAACTTATTGAGAGGGGTCTCCTGAAGCCTGAGTTCCAAGAGGACAAAGCTGACCAGTCATCGAAGGGGTCGAAGTCTTCGAAGGTATCGGAGCCTAGGTCTTCAGCTTCGAGTACCTCTGCTAAGATTCGGTCGCCGACTCCACAGACCTTGGAGTCGAGCATCGAACATTTGCCTCAAGTCGAGATCCAGGTCTTGGAGCCATTGTCAGAGGTGCTCCCTACTTCGATCCTTTGATCGGTGACTTCGGCCCCTTCGACCCGTTCTTCCAAGGCGCTGTCGGACACCGATGTCGATCGAGTGGTGCAGACGCTTATGGAGAACATGGCCTTGTCCAAACTCATTGCAGTTTCGTCCCAGTTGGTTTCGAAACTTGAAGCCCTCCCTGTTTCATCTGTAGATCCTCCTTCGAGACCCATCGAGTCATCGGAGCCGGGAGTCGAGCAGCTGATGATTGTTGATCCCCCTTAGCTGAAGCCTTCCTTAGTGCTATCAGCTCCACTGACCTCGACACCCTCAATTCCTGTCGAGAGGTCTCAGAGCCGACAGTCTCTCCTTGGTTCTGGGGTGGAGAGTCGAACCGAACTTTCTGTTCTGACTCTTCCCCTCGGGGCCTCTGCGCAGATTAGTTTGGCTTCGTCCTCTGGTTCGAGCCCGGGACTCCGGTGCCTTCGACGCCGTGAGGAAGGCCTTGTCGGAAAAGACATTCACAACTTCAGAGTCTTCTTCTCCTTCCCCGAAAGGTCCGTGTTTTGCTTCTGTACCCACGATCCCCACCAAGCGTAGAGACCCAATGCTTCAGCCAGCCCCAGAGGGCGTACCCTGTTCCTTGGAAGCTTCACCAGATGCCTCCTATGATGAAGTCCCAAGGAAAAGACTGTGCAAGAGGAGGCACATTGATTCCCCACAGGAATCATTGACATCAGACATCGACCTGGATGAGTCAGAGGGGCCCCCATGGTCCTCCTCCGAGGATGTCTCATTTGCTGACATCCTGGAAATTTTAATACAGAGGGGTGACTGGCAGTCACTTGCCCCCAATGAGGACAAGTCGGTGTTGCTGAAGGCGTTTGGGGCTCAACCTTCCACCTCCTGGGTGACTCCGCCTTTCGAGGAGTTAATGGATTTGATTGCTCGAAAGGTGTGGGTGTCTCCTGACACCTTGGAACCAGTCCCCTGGAGGCCGAATAAATATATCACGGCCCCCCCCCCCCCAAGATAAAACATACCTCACCAAAGGAGTACCAATTGATGCTATGGTGGTGGCGGCAGCCACCAAAAAGGAAATGTCGGAAGCATCTTCCTCTGTTCATCCTCCAAACAAAGATTCCAGGATTATGGACAGGTACGGGAAGCGTGTCTTCAGTTCAGCGAATTTTGCCATGCGGTCGCTCAACTACCTCACACATTTTACGTGTCTTCAGAGAGATCTCATTTAGGAATTGGGAGATACTCTCCAGGGTGCTACACTTGCTGCTGTCTCCGACAAAGTGACAGCACAACTCAACACCCTTACATCTATAGTTAGCTCATCCATGAGGCTCATTTCATGTGCGGCTGAAGGATCGAGTAGGGCTGCAGCTTTAGTAATCGCTCTGCGGAGACAATCCTGGATGCACCTATGCTCCTTTGCGGAAGCCTTCAAGTCTTCCTTTGCTGATGCCCCCTTTGACGGCACCTCCTTGTTTGGGCCGAAAGTGAAGAAGACACTCACTAGGTGTGAGCAAGAAGGAAAGACCCTGTCTGCCGTAGGGGTCCGTTTTTCCGCCTTTTCTAGACCGTACCCCAAAGGGCAAAGAGGCGGAAAAATGTGGTTCTGGAAGACTCTGGGAGCTTTCCGATCTGCACCTAGTGAGACCCCCTCCAGAGGCAGAGGAGGGGGAAGAAATGGAAGGCGCCGCCTAGGCGGCAGAGGGGGTCCACAGAACCAGGGCGACAGGGATAGCGTCCCTGGGAGGCCCTTCCAGCACTCGCGAGTGGAGGCTCGGCTGTCCTGCTCTGGAAGCAGTCGGGGGTCGCTTGGCTTTATACCCAGAGGCCTGGCTAAATCTAACATCAGATTTCCTGGGTAAAAAGCATAATAACCAGAGGATACAATATCACCTTTCTGAACAATCCTCCCACCCAAAAAAGATTTCCAGATGTCCCACCCGCTCTGCAAAGGCTGTTAGAAAAAAGAGTCATCCAGCCAGTTCCGGCGGACCAAATAGGATCTGGAACTTACTCAAGGTTCTTTTTAGTTCCAAAGAAAACGGGACTGGAGGCCAATACTGGACCTCAGCAAACTCAATACCTTCGTGAAGAAGGAAAAATTCCGGATAGTCACACTGCAATCAATTCTTCCGTTTCTTCAAACGAACAATTGGATGTGCTCTATAGATCTCAAGGATGCGTACTACCACATAAAAATGGCCAGGCCATCCAGAGATCACCTGCGCTTCCGGCTGGGACCCATTTTCAGTTTCGAGCTCTGCCCTTTGGCCTCACCTCAGCCCCCAGGGTGTTCACCAAGTGCATGGCAGTAGTGGCGTCTCACCTGAGATGACTAGGATTCCAGGTGTTTCCATATCTGGACGACTGGCTCTTACCGCCGCCACCAAGCATCACCTATTACAAGCCAGGGACTATACAGTCAATCTCTGTTCCAGTTTAGGAATAACAGTGAACTTCGAAAACTCTGCCTTATCGCCCTCAAAGCATATCTCATTCATAGGGGCGGAATTAGACACTTCCGTAGCACTGATCAGGCTTCCCCAGGCAAGAGTGTCAACCCTGAGGGATCAGGTCTATATTCTTCTTCAAAACAAAAAAGTTCTGCAGTACAGGTTTTGAAAGTATTGGGCATGATGGCAGCTACCCTTATTGCGGTTCCCCTAGGGAGAATGCACATGAGGATCCTCCAGTGGCTCCTCTTTGCTCAGTGGTTGTTCCAACGGTTACCATTGTCACACAGCGTCTTGATCACGGAAACTTGCAAGCGGGACCTTCGTTGGTGGATGAACAACCAAGAGCTGACGATAGGCCGTCCATTTGTGCTTCCCACCCCCATAGCCACAGTAACCATGGACGCTTCCCTGATAGGGTGGGGGGGACTTTTTCAGGGGAGAACAGTCCAAGGCGAGTGGTCGAAAATAGAGTACAATCTGCACATCAATGTCCTAGAGTTGAGAGCAGTGTTCCTGGCTACTACTTACCTCTGGGGACTGTTGTGATTCAGACAGACAATATATCAGTGGTCTGGTACATAAACAAACGGGGAGGAACCAGATCGTACCCCTTATGCAGAGAGGCCCTGAGAATCAGGCAATGGACTGTGTCCACCGGACGCTTTCTGATAGCAACACACATCCCGGGTACATCCAACGTAATAGCGGACATGTTGAGCAGAGCCATCCTACTGCCTCACGAGTGGTCCCTCAAGAACCAAGTAGCAGAGATGATCTTCCGCAGATGGGGGCCAGCCTTGCTGCAACCTTTTTGCATCCTCATTGAACACAAAATGCTGAAGCTACTTCACCCTAATTTCCCCTCCAGGGGGCGCCCCCAGGGATGCACTTGTGCATGATTGGCCCCCGGATCTCCTGTATGCTTTCCCTCCGGTTCCATTAATTCCGAAATTACTGCAGAAAGCCAAAGGTCTGGGAAGGCAATCATTTTGATAACACCATTCTGGCCTCGTCAGATCTGGTTCCCCTTCCTTCAAACTCACCAAATGGAAGAACCTTGGACTCTGGACCCAGTGCCAGTCCTGCTGACCCATTCGTCAGGAGTTCTTCACCCCTCTCTTCGATCCCTCAAATTGACAGCTTGGCTGCTCCACTTCCCAACCTAGCCAGGTCGGACCTCTTATCTCCAGCAGTACAACACATTTTGATTTCTTCCCACAAAGCTTCCACTAGGAAACTGTACAAGAGCAAGTGGAAATGTTTCGCGTGTTGGGCCTCCAAACAAGGTATAGATCCTTTGGTGGCTCCTATTCATAAGATTCCAAAATTTCTATCTGCACTCTTTCATCAAGGGGCTTCAGCTTCCACGATAAGGGTGCAGCTGGCTGCCATATCTAATTTTCATGTGGGTGAAGGGAGTTCTACAATTATGTCTCACAGACTTTGTAGAGCATTCATGAAGGGTACTTTTTATCTCCGACCACCCATTCGAGATCCGATTTTTCCCTGGAACTTGAATTTAATGCTATCTCAGCTCATGTTATCGCCATTTGAGCCGGCTTCATCATGTCTACTAAAATATCTTTCCTGGAAAAGTCTGTTTCTTATTGCAATCACTTCAGCTCGCAGAGTCTCAGAGCTACAAGCATTGTCAATTAGGCCCCCGTATATGATATTTCACCCAGACAGGGTCACCTTACGTACTAATCCATCCTTTCTACCGAAAGTCTGTTCAGAGTTTAATCTTAATCAATCCATTGAATTCCCCACCTTTTTCAGGCACCATTCCAATAAATTGGAATACATGTTACACAAATTGGATGTGCACAGACAGCTAAGATTCTATCTGGACAGAACAAAAGAATTCAGGAAGTCAGATCAACTTTTTGTTTCTTATGCAGATAATAAAAAAGGTCTTGCTTTGACAAAATGCACGTTGTCCAAATGGCTTTCAGACTGTATAAACTTTGTCTATTCGTCCTCCAAACAGTCACTTCCGCTCAAACCTAGGGCTCATTCAACTAGAGCTGTATCTACTTCACTGGCCCATGCCGCTCGCTTACCAATAGATACCATTTGTGTGGCGGCTACCTGGGCAAAACCTCATACATTTATTACTCACTACAAAGTGGATACGACCTCCAGGGACACTTGTGATACCTCAGGCCTAATATACTTAGCTACCTGTGAATATTGTCCCGCGTTTTATGTAGGCCTCACTAAAAGGAAACTGAAAAGTAGAATTTACAATCATCAGTATGATATTAAAAATAAAAATGAACTAAATGCCCTTGCAAAGCATATTTTAGCTAATCCATCACATTCTTTTGTGTTTAGAGTCCTACAAACAGTGGAACAAAATGCTAGAGGTGGTGATTATATAAACTCAATAGAATTAAACGAATTAAAATGGATTTTTAGGCTTAAAGGTCACTATCTTCCGGGCTTAAACAATTATGTTACCATAAGGTCTTTTCTTAATACACGTAGATAGTTGTCTGATGTTTATTATTCTTTATAATATTAGCCTATTTGGATTTTAACAGTTTGTGAGATATAATATCTATACATATGAGCTTTTAATTTATCTGTCTATTTAATAAGTATACTTGTTATTAAGTTGTTTATAAGACAACTAAAATGTTGATTTAGATATATTTTTAAGATCCATGAACTTATAAATAAGTGTTTTTTAAAATTTATGCATTTAATGCTTATTATAACTAAGGTTTTTTAAAAAACGTTTATTATATTTATTGATATATATATATATATTAACACAATAGTTAAAATTTCATTCATGATATTAACATTTATTACATCATTTTTAAAATTATTATATATAATTTTGTAAGCTCATTAATGATATATATTGATACAGTCATATACTTGTATATTGCATTACTCACAACAACAAGTTATATAGTAGTTATATTTTAATTGTATTAGAAAAACACACTGCTAAAGTTTTTCTTATAGGTTTCAAATAGAATTTGGTCATCCTGAGAATGCTGCATATGAGTTAAATTACATTAAGTACAGTTTATTTTAAACATTGTTGTTTATTTTTGCTTATTTTTGCTTGTTTTTTAAACTTATTAGTGAATATAAATACTGAATGATCTGTCAGTTTAGTATATCTTAAAGCAAGTTTAACATAGTGGCAATAGTAAACTAAAATGTGTTCTTTATATTGTGTTTTAGTATCGCTTTAAATCTTAATGAATTTGAAGATATAATTGCATAATTGATTTGTTAATTAATTGATTGAATGATGAACTATTCTTTGCTATATAAACCCTAATTTTATTAAGCTGTATATTGTCTGAAGAAGCATATCTGGAGATACGCGAAAGCGCTCACCTCATTCTCTAATAAATCGTTTAAATTTTATTTAAAACGTGGAGAGTCTGAAGTTTATGTTCTACATTCACTACAAAGTGGATAAGACCTCCAGGGACAGGGCTTCCTTTGGTTCCACTGTTCTCAGGAATGTTCTTCCGTGAGCCACCCAGGGTTTGGGGTGCTAGGGACGCTACCCGTGTGTAAGAACAAGCGGCGAGATCGAACAATTTCACATAAAGAAGTTATGTTCTTACCATAACATTCCATGGGAATTGTTCATCTCGCCTTTGTTCTTACATTCCCTCCCTCCTTCCCCCTGCCGTGCTCTGGAAGAACTGGTATGACTCGTGACTGGTGGCTTCTCATGGTTCTTACCACGGCTTGTCTTCACATATGTGTACACCTGTCCTTATATATTTGGGTACTTATGAATATGTGTGTATGGATGCGTAGGCATTAGTAGACAGTTATGTTTATGGGTCTGGTTTCTTGCAAATTAGATCTGAGGTAAGCAGGAGAGGATCATGGGTTGGGGACTGTGTCTCGAGCTTCTCTTAGACGCAAGGCTTGGAATGTGGCCGACTCGGAGCCGCTGGATCAGCTCCGAACCCGTGTGTACGAACAAAGGCGAGAAGAACAATTCACATGGAACATTATGGTAAGAACATAACTTCTTTTTCCTGTGTCCTAGTGCTTCACTCTGTTGTTGTTGTTGAGTGTTTGGGTCTGTCTGTCATGTCTAAAGAACAAAAGGAGCATAAACCCTCCGGGTTTAAGAAATGCTCTATATGCGCCTACAAAATGTCTCTTACAGATGGTCATGCCATCTGTGTTTATTGCCTGGGCGCGATTCACTTACAAGAATCGTACAGTGTCTGCCATTCCTTCAGCTCTAGGGTGCTGCAGGAAAGGAAAAATAAACTGATTTTGAAGGGCCTAGTTAAGCCCGCCTTTGAAGAGGCTCTAGATTCTGCCTCTTCTCCTGGAAAGTATAAATCTACCAAAACTAGGAAAAGATCTCCGGCTCCATCTAGTTCCTCGGAGCCTCCAGAGAAGGTATTAAAAGTAGTTACTACTTCCACGGCTCCATTGTCCTCGGGGCCGCAGGAGGTGTCTGTGGTACTGGAGTCGATTTCGGCTCCATTCCTTTTAGAGCCTATTCGGAGCCGGTCACCCAGTGTCAGGCAGGAGTCCATAGGTAGGAGATCCCCATCTCCTTCTGTTTCCTCCAAGTCCTCTAGGTTTTCTGATTTGGATGTGGATAGGGTGGTCCAGAGGCTCCGACCCAGTCAGCTCCGGAGCCTGCTCCCTTGTCAGTACCGAAGATTCCTCCTTCGAGCACCTCTGTGTCATCGGAGCCAGAGTGCTCGGCTCCGAGTGATGTCCTTCTGCCGGCTCCAATACCCGTGCCGAGTTTATCAGAGCCGACGTCGGCTCCAACCTTTTCGGTTCCTTCATCTGATTTTGGCACTCGGGTTTCCTCTGTCAGGCCGGAAGGGGATGCATCGGGACTCCTGTCAGTTCCGAGTCTTCCTCTCGGCACCTCGGCTAGGGGAACCCCGACTCCGGTTGTGGTTTCGGAGACGGGTCAGTCCTCGGATTTGGGAGGGCCCGCCTTCGAGGCCATGAGGAGCACACTGGCCAGGTTGTCAGTGACATCACTTGGATCGGCCACTCCGTCCCCATACACCCCGGCTAGAGCATCTGATGCCACCCTATCTTTGGACAGCGGAGCTCGAAGGCCTGAGGACACCCCCATGAGCGGTCCCCAACTTTCTGAGGGCCCCTCAGAGTCCGTGCCTGAGGAGCCTCCCAGGAAGAAGTTGTGCAAGAGGAAGCACATAGACTCCCAGGACGAGTCCATCACCTCCGATACCGACCTCGAGGATGCAGAGGGGTCCCCTAAGTCGTCCTCCAATGATGTCTCTTTCTCCAACTTCCTGGAGATACTGAGGCAGAGAGGCGACTGGCCTTCCACGTCCCACTCTGAGGAGGAGTCGGTATTCCTCAAGGCCTTCGGAGCTCAACCCTCCGCCTCCTGGGAGTCTCCACCCTTCGATGAGCTCTTAGATCTGATTTTTCGTAGGGCGTGGAAACACCCTGACTCCGTCGAACCTGTGCCCAGTCGTCCTAATAAGTTCTTGTCTGCTCCCCCAGAAGAAAAAAAAAACGTTCTTGATGAAAGGCGTCCCCATAGATGCCACGGTGATGGCATCAGCCACTCAGCAGGAAGTTGCAGAGGCTTCTTCTTCCATCCATCCTCCTAACAAGGAGTCCAGGAGTATGGACCGGTATGGGAAGCGTACCCTGTCTTCAGCGACCTTTACTCTGCGGTCGCTGAATTACCTTTGTCACTTCACTCAGCTCCAGAGAGATCTCCTCAAAGAGTTGGGAGATACCTTGATGGGTAACATGCCTGAGGTGATAGCGCAGATTGTTAACGCCCGATTGTCTACCTTTGGTTCCATCGTCAACTCGTCCATGAGGCTCATATCTTATGTAGCCGAAGGGGCAAGCAGGGCAGCTAGTTCAGGTATGGCTCTTAGGAGGCAAGCCTGGATGCGCCTATGTCACTTCGCGGAGGCCTTCAAGTCTTCCTTCACTGATGCCCCCTTCGATGGGTCCTCTCTTTTCGGACCCAAAGTGAAAGACACTCTCACCAGATGTGAGCAGGAGGGTAAGACTTTATCTGCCGTAGGGGCCCGTTTTTCTCTTCCTTCTAGGCCTTACCCCAAGGCTCAGAGAGGAGGGAAGATGTGGTTTAAAAAGCCTCAAAAGTCTTTCCCTGACACATGGTGAGCCCCCCTCTAGAGGCAGAGGAGGGGGAAATTACTCTGGAAGACGCCGTCCTAGGGGCAGAGGAGGCCCCCGCAACTTGGGAGACTGTGACTCCTTTCGCGGATCTTCCTATCAACGTCCCTGAGGGATTGCCTGACTGTGCTATTCCAGAGCCAGTCGGGGGCCATTTTTCGAGGCATCCTCAAGCCTGAGAGAGCATCACCCAGGATCAATGGGTGCTTCGGATAATTACCGGAAGTTACACCATTCTCTTTACTTCAACCCCTCCCCCTGTCAGAAAAATCCCAGATGTTCCATCCAGTCAAAGGGATCAAGCAGCACTAGAGATCTCAAAGCTGCTAGAAAAAGGAGTCCAGCCGGTCCCCTCAGATCAGATCGGATCAGGAACTTACTCAAGACTCTTTTTGGTGCCGAAAAGAATAGGGGGCCTGAGACCCATTCTGGATCTCAGCCGATTAAATCACTATGTCCTGAAGTCCAAGTTCCAAAGGGTCACTCTTCAGTCCATCTTCCCATTGCTGGGAGAAGGTGTATGGATGTGCTCCATCAACCTCAAGGATGCCTATTACCACATCAAGATGAACAAGGCATCAGGGTGTCATTTACGCTTCCGGCTGGGAGCCAATCATTTCCAGTTTCGTGCCCTGCCCTTTGGTCTCACCACAGCCCCCAGAGTGTTTACCAAGTGTCTGGCAGTGGTGACAGCTCACTTGAGACGTCTAGGATTCCAGCTGTTTCCTTACCTGGACGATTGGCTTGTTACCGCCCCCACCAGGCATCTCTTTGTTCGAGCTATGGAGGCTACCATAATGCTTTGCCAGGATCTAGGAATTACATTAAACTGGGGAAAATCTACCTTGCTACCCTCACAGCGTGCTGTATTTATAGGCGCAGAGTTAGATTCTGTTCAAATGAGGGCTTTTCTGCCTCCAGAAAGAATAAAAGTGTTGCAGTCTCAAGTTCAAGCCTTGTTGCCCCGCAACAAAGTCCAAGCAAGGTTGGTTCTTCAGCTGTTGGGATCCATGGCAGCTACCATCATACTAGTGCCCCTAGCTAGGCACCACATGCGGATCCTCCAGTGGCTCCTTGCAGTCCAGTGGTCTTTTCAAAGATGTCTCATCCTATCCTTCTCACAGAACAATGCAGGCAAGATCTCCGCTAGTGGCTACTTTCCTCCAACCTGAACAAAGGGAGGAATCTAGTTCCCTTGTTCCCTGTTGCCACAGTGACCACGGACACTTCCCAGATTGGGGGGGGGGGCATTATCTGGGCAGAACGGTCCAAGGCACGTGGCAAGATCACAAGGTACACTTGCTCATCAGTGTCCTAGAGATGAGAGCAGTGCTATTAGCGTTGCAAGCACTCCAGAGCTCTCTCCCCCGGGGAACGATTGCAGTCCACTCGGACAACATGTCAGTTGTGTGGTACCTGAACAAGCAAGGAGGAACCAAATCTTACCCCCTTTGCAGAGAGGCCATGAGAGTGTGGCATTGGGCAGTCTTCCCAACGGTTTCTAGTGGCAACGCACATTCCAGGAAAGTCCAATGTGATAGCAGACAGACTAAGCAGAGCTATTCTTATGCCTTACGAGTGGTCTCTGAACAACCGAGTTGTGACTCGGATCTTCAGCAGGTGGGGTCAGCCTTGCTGCGATCTATTTGCCAGTCCTCTCAATGCCAAATGCAGCAACTACTTCACCTTGATCCCCCCCACAGGGCGAGTCACCCAGGGACGCTCTAGTACACGGTTGGGCTCCCGGTCTGCTCTATGCCTTTCCTCCGTTTCCTCTGTTACCAAGAGTGATTCAGAAGGCCATTTCCTTGGGAAGCAAAATGATTCTAATTGCCCCACACTGGCCCCGCCAAGTCTGGTTCCCCTTCCTTCATCAGTACACAGTGGACGGTCCTTGGACTCTGGATCCAGTACCAGACCTACTGACTCACATGTCGGGACAGTTCCATCCATCCCTTCAGACCCTCAGGTTGACAGCCTGGCTGCTCCACTTCCATCCTTAGTTAGACTACATTCCTTTTCACCTGAGGTGGTGCATATCCTGTCATCGTCCCACAAGTCCTCCACCAGAAGAATTTACTCCAGTAAATAGAAGAGATTCTCCATCTGGGCCCGGGCCCAAGGTATGGACCCCTTCCCAGCCCCGATATCAGCGGTCTTAGACTTTCTAGCCATTCTCTTCTGACAGGGCTCTGCTGCTTCAACCATTAAGGTACAGCTGGCGGCCATTTCCGACTTTCATGTATCCTACGAGCCTGCTCTTATGGGCCATAGACTTTGTAAAGCCTTTTTGAAAGGAGCCTGGTTACTGCGCCCTCCTGTGTCAGAACCCGTCATGCCATGGGATTTAAATCTGGTGTTGCAAGCCATCACTTCTGCACCTTTTGAACCGGCTGCCACTTGTGAGCTAAAATTCTTATCCTGAAAGACTGCGTTCTTGGTTGCCATTACTTCGGCTAGAAGAGTATCAGAAATTCAAGCATTGTCCATTAAACCCCTGTACTTGATTTTTCATAAGGACAGGGTCTCCTTGAGACTCAGTCTGTCCTTTCTTCCTAAAGTGTTCCACGTTTAACCTTCATCAGTCCATTGAGTTACCGGTGTTCTTTCCGAATTTCTTCAGCAGAGCGGAGTTCAAATTTCATCAATTGGATGTGCATAGGCAACTATGATTCTTTTTACACAGGACTAAACATATATGGAAATCAGATCAATTGTTTCTGTCCTTTTCAGAGAGTAGGACTGGTGGCCCTGTTTCCAAGTGCACAATTTCTAAGTGGATTAAGGATTGCATTTCCTTTATTTACTCATCAGCAGGCAGAAATTTACCATTCCCAGTTAAAGCTCATTCCACCAGAGCAGTATCGACATCAATAGCATATCATGCTCGGCTTTCATTGGATGACATTTGTGCTGCGGCCACCTGGGCTTCTCATCATACATTTATTTCTCATTACAAACTGGACGTGGTGTCTAGAGGATGGGCTTCCTTTGGTTCCACGGTTCCCAGGAGTATTTTCCTATGAGCCTCCCGGGATAGAGGTGCTAGGGACGCTGTCCCATCAGTAATGAATGTAGGCGAGATAGGACCACATAACATCAGGTAGTTATGTACTCACCATAACGATCGATGTATGTGGTCCATCTCGTCTACATTCTCTCACCTGCCCCCTTCCTGAAGGATTTGGAGGAAAATTGCTATGAGACCCTTCAAAATTGTTTTTTCTTCCTTTCCTGGTTCATGATACTCCTCTTGATGCGGTTGATGTATGTGGAGTGATTGCTATGTATGCAAACAAGATCTGGGGGTTTGGGTGAGGTGCATCCTGGGATACCGGGTTAGCCCAGCCAATTAGAGACTTCGTGCTAGAAGAATATTCGGCCGAGTTGGAGCCGATTCTCGGCTCCGAACCCATCAGTAATGAATGTAGGTGAGATGGACCACATATATCGATCGTTATGGTGAGTACAGTTATGGTGAGTACATAACTACCTGTTTTTGAATAATCAGAGGAAATTACTAGGCTATCAACCCAGAGGTCGTTTTAAGCCTGGCCACGTCTTCCCAGTGTAATACCATAGAAATGATGGTCAATACCCAAGATTGCATGATTGTCTATGTCCAGGAGAGTTGTGGGCTCTATCCCTGGTAAGAATTTATGGTGCCCTATCCCCTCGTCCAGGTTTCTCTTGAACAGTGTCATAGAGGTGCTCTGTTTCACATGAATTGGTAGCCTGTTCCAAAGACACAGCAGTCGCTGAGAGATAAATCTGTCCCTAGCATGCCCTATTTAAGTCGCAGACCATATTTAAGTCCCTGGAACGGGTAGCCCTAGTCCTAGTTTTGTGCATCTTACCCTTCTTAGCGTTCCTACTTTCACGAAGAGAACTGTTCTGCAGGCTTTCATTGGTCTTCTAGCTGTGTTCCGTTGCTGGGCAGATAAGTTCCTTTTTGGGGGGAAAACATCAACTTTATTTTTATCACAGAAAACTGTTTCCATAAACAAGTATCTGTTGAATGATGGAAAAATATTTTTATTGATTGTCACCCGACTTTTTACACTGCTAAACAGGACTGTCACTTTTTTTTTACTATTGTAGTTAAAAGTTGTTCAAAACTAATTTTTCTGTTGAAAAACTGTTGTTATTTCACATTTTTGAGACTGGAGTAAGTGTTTAATGTGCCAATTTACAGAGAAAGCCACTGGAGAGAAATTGAAAGTAGGAAGGAAGTGAGTGAAGAGAGGAGAGTAAGAAGGTGTAAGTTGTGAATAGGTATTAGTTCACATTTAGGGATATAATTTATCCTGGTGTTAAGCAAGAAAAGAGCCAGCTTTTGGCTAGGAAGTCTCAAAATAGGGTTGAAGGCTGGGCAGGAGGTTATTAACCTGATGGATAAAGGTAAGGAGTTCTAGGCCTTAGCAACATGCTATCAGTGCAGACAATGCCCAGCGAACTTGATAGGTTTGTAGTCAGACAGAAGTTTTAGGTCATTGGATTGTAGCGACCAACTGGGGACATTGTTGTGTAGAATGTTATTTAGAGCTGGACAAGTAGATGAATGTTAGATAATTTCATAGGTGGTAAGAAGCTGTATATATGTTAGTTGATGGGGTAGTTCTAACCAGTGCTGGGTTCTGAAAGGGCTAGTTGCTGAAAATTCAGCTTGTTACAACATTATTCAAGTTTTTATTTTTGTGATGCCTGAAGGTTGGTAAAGATGGGAGCACCATAAAAATTTTGTGGGAAGGAGATAATTAGTGGCAGGTGTAGCTTTAGTTGCATTGGTGAGAGAATTTTTTGGCACTGTAAAGCATTCTTAGATTTTGATTATTTTTTCCTTATGCAAGTTTGATATGCAGGTTGACTATAAGACTATCATCGTCTATCAACCATAATAATTTGCTAAGAGAATTGACTTCAGTGGTTGTATTGTCAAAACAAAGTTTTGTTATGCGAGAGGGATTTGGGGGAAAATATAGTAGTTTAGATTTTTTAGGGTTGAGCATGTGTTGTGAGCAACAAAGCCATGTTTCGGTAGCTTTTAAAGCCTCCTGAGTAATTCTTTGGAGGTATACCATGTTTTCAGATGTGCAGACGAGTGTGGAGTCATCTGTGTACTGTATTAGGGAGGCCTGTTCTGTGGATGCATGGAGAGGATGTCTTGAAAAGTTTAGAGGGAGAGGACCAAGGTATAGAGCCTTGTGGTGCACCGATGGTGACTGGGAGGTATGGAGAGATGATACCAATTTGTTAGGTAGCTTTTGAACTGTAGAAGAGTGGGCTGAGGGAGACCTGTGCTGTGACAAGCTGTTTTACACAAGTTTTGAAATAAGGAGGTGACTAGTTTGCTGTTATCTGTAGCTTTATTAACAGTATTTGTGACTAGGTTAGAAGTGCAGTGCACTGCAGGAAGTACGGAAACCATGATGTGTAGGGGATAGGTGTTCTGCAGGACATAGTTTAGCAGTTGTTTTTGAATACATTTTTCAAGTATTTTGGAGAGGAGGGAAAGATTGCTGTAGGTTTAAAGTTAGTAATGTCTGGTGAATTTCTTCTTTTTTGCAGTGGGACAGAGAGGGAACGTGGGATTCCTGGACTGACCTATTTATAAGGATTAAGAGAAGATAAACAATGCTGTGTATTGCTATGTTAATGTCATCAGCTGAAGTAGAACATGAATTAGGAGTAGTTTTATTTTTATATACAATGTGGGCACAGGTTTGAAGTTGAAAGTGGATGTGGTGATGCATGGCTGTTGTGCTAGGTAAGGATTAGATATTGGGGAATCTTTGGTTAGAGATATGAATTGAATTGTATTGCTGTTTTGAGTAATAAGTTACTGGGAGAGGGGTTGTGGTTGAAATTTTAGTTGGGATGAGAGATTTCTTTAATGGCTGCCTGGGTTGTGTTTACTATTATTCTGAAAGTTATTACAATATATGTTTTCTGTCTTCATTGATTCGCTTTTTTAGTATGAAACATTCTGACATTTTCTAGATATTGTGGTGTTTTATATGTAAGACATTCTTTCCATGCTTTTTCTCTATCCTGCATTAGCATTCTACTCTTTGGATAGCCAAATTGCATTATTTGTTTTAAGTGTCTTCCCTCTTGGAGGCGCAAGGCTGTTAATATCAAAAAAGTTGTATCTAATTCATCTACTGTATCATCTAAGGGGATGGGTGTTTAGAAAGTTCCAGTTAACTGATGATAGGGTAGTAATGAACAATTCAAGGTTAAACTTGTAAAGGTTGTACATTGTTTTATAAACAAGCTGTTTAAGTGGATTTGTTCAATATCTGGTTGTATGGACTGGAAGATGATCACTGAGACAGTCAGACATTGTATCTGTGGAGTTGTATTTGTTAGGGTCTGATACTAGGATTCAGTCTTGTGGGGAATTTATGTGAGCTGTTAATTAGAAACCAAATAACTTTATGCTAGATGTAGTGGAGTTAAGAGTTTATTGCCAGCCAGTTTTAGATAGATATTGAAGATTATCCTACCCATTTGTGAAAATATGAGGAATATTTCAAAATCATTATCTCCCTTTGAGAACAGATCTACCTTATGTAATTTGGTTTCTTCATTTTCCAAGTCACTAATCTTTGTTTGGCATATGCCCACAACTCTATGGATGCCACGTCTCTGGCTGCTGTCACTGGAACTGTTCAGAAGAGATTTGTCTGGATTTGTTCTCTGATCTTACCAGAAGATGTCAAGAATGGCAGTTTGAATTCTTCCATGTGTAGAGAAATAGTTTTTGAACCTTCTGCTACAGAGGTTATCAGAAAGTGAATGAGAGAGGAAAGCAGATTCAAGGAATCCCTCAGATTTTTCTGCCTTCCTTCGCCAAGTTTTCCAAACTGTTCTTTGCTGTCTTGTGTAAAGTTAATAAAAAAAAAACAAAATGCTGGCTGGCAAATGTTTAAAAAGTAGTGGCAGGGAAGTTCCAAAAAGGAAACAGCAACCTGTCAAAACCAAGATCTGTCCAATAATTCAGAATGACTGCATGAGAGTCTTTGTCCCCACTCCAATCCTGGCAGTCTCTTAAGCCTTCTAGAAATTCTAGGCTTCCATTTCTCTGTTTGGCAATAGATTGTCTATTCTTCATCATTTTCCATACATAACTTTTCTCTGTTCTTCTGTCTTGCAGCATATGCTGTCTCAGGGAAATAAAAGCTGTTCCTCCTTTAAGAGAAGCATTTTATTCAAGGATGTTTGCAGTGCCATTGAAAGATGATTAACCAAAACAAATAACCACAAGGCCACTGTAGAATCAGGTTAGTCTCGGGAATGAGCACATTCATGGTCCAAAAAATAAACATTTTAATAGAACCCTAGAAAGGTAACACAACGTTGAGCTCTTTTGTTCCTTTAACAATAGGACTTGTCAGAAAACTTTGTGTTGCCTTTCTAGGATTTTATTAAGAGGTTTATTTTTTTGGACCATGGACATGTATTAACATGTCCTGTGAGAGAAAGAAGATTCTTGGAGACCAGATCTGGATCTCTTTTTTTGGACCAGTTTGTGATAGTTTCAAAGTTCAGAATGTTGTCACTTCACAATTTACTATCCCTTCTTTCTTATTCGAGTTTTTAGTGACTCTAGATTTAAGATGCATATCATCACATTCCTGTTCATCCAGGCTTCCAGTGTTTTTTAAGGTTTTGTGTGTCTGGATCAAGTACTCTGTTCTCTACTTTACCCTATGGGCTGTCACTGCTCCAAGAGTGTTCACAAACTATTTAAATTCTGTGATGGCCCACTGCAGACTGCAGGTTATCCACTTTTTTCCTAATTTAAGTGACATGACTAGCCTTTTGCAGAGGCTTTTTCAAAGTGTCAAGAACCTCTCTATTGGGTAAGGGATCTCCTAAAGAATGTGGAATTCCAAGAAAACATTGAAAAGTCTTTTATGATGACTTCCCACAGAATTGTTTTTCTGTAGTGCCCACTGGACACCTCTGTAAAAAGAGAGTTTTCTCCACAGGGAAAATAAAATATGTTTTTATTTCAATCGGCTTCTGTGGATTTTCACTTGTCTCAGCAAAGGAATTCCTCATGGTATCGTATGATCATAATGAGAGCTCTTGCAAGACTCCTCATGAGAAATGGTATCTGAAATTGCAATGGTCTCAGAATCATCACCCATTGACTTTCCAAATTCCTGTTTTAGGTTTTCTAAAAAGGGAGATACTTTGCTTATGGAGCAGCATCAGTGGTCTTTGCAAAAAAAAAAAAAAGACTAAAGCATGTCATAAATGAGATGTTAGCTTTTGTAAATGTTCCCAACTCTAAATCATTTGTAGTCCCAGAGAGCTGTTTGAGTGTTGACAGGCAATACCACTGTGATGGGGTACATAAACTAGCACGGGAGAACCAGATCTTAGCCCCTGTGTAGACTAGTCTTGTTAGCATGGGATAGAGCTTTACAGCACATTCTCAATCTACAAGCATCTTACATCCTATCAGGGCAAAATTGTGTGGCACTTAAGCTAAGCAGAACCAGGACACACCCCCTCTTGAATGGAACCTGAATCAAGGGGTCTTCCAAAATTTGATCTATCTGTGGGAATAACCAACTATCTGTGGGAATAACCAAGTAGATCTTTTTGCTTCCTGTCTTAACAGTCAACTTGAAAAATTATGTTCCGGGATTCCATCCAAAAAGGATTGTAAGAGGGATGCCTTTTTTTTCCTCTGGACAGGAGTGTTCTGTATGCTTTTCCGCCCTTTCTAATGGTTTTCAGCGTACTTCTCAAAGATTATACGCCATTCTGCCCCAGGCAACAGTGGTTCTCATTTCATTTGAACTGGCTGGTGCAGTTTACTACAGACTTCCTCACACACTGAATTTACTCACACAAGATCAGGGGTGTTTGATATATCCCGACCACAATCAACTGTCAGTGGCTGCCTAAATGATAGGATTTTAATACCTTTTAGCCTACCTTTTTCTGAGGATATGCAGTTGGTGTTAGTGGAAGCAAGAAATACCGCTGCTAGAAAATCCTATATTAGCAAATGGAAAAATGTTTACTAGTTGGTGCCAACAAAAGAACCAGCGTTATTTCAGAGCTAGAGTTTAATATTTGTATGGGTTACTATCCTGTTGCCTATTTTCCTACTTGATTGAGGTTCATCTGTTGCCCATATTAGTACGATTGCCTGTTGACCACCCTCTTTGAATGCAATCTCATGTAAAACTGTTTTCAAAGGGTTTTTGCATATGAAGTCTCCTTGAATACCTGCGGCTGTTCCTTAGGCTCTTAAGTTTGTGTTAGGAAAACTGACACTTGATCCATTTGCACAAGCTCATCATGGAAAACAATGTTACTCATTGCTCTGATGTCTGCAATAGGAGTATCTAAGCTGCAAGCTCTTATGGTGGGTCAGTCTTATCTCATTTTTCCAGAAGGATAGGGTTTCTTTGAGAATTAATTTTTCTTTTATGGTAAGTAAAGTTAACTGGTATACTATTTAACTTTCTTCTCCAGTCTTCCCAGCAACTAAAAATGAAGAAGAAATGATACTACCTTGACAGTCCAAAACGAGAAAACAAAGACAAACTGGTAAATCCACAGAAGTAATCCAGGAGCTAAAAAATCCCTATGAACCAACCATCAGGTGAATAATAATAGGAGCCTTTTAAAAGAAGACAGAGATTTGTTTAGTAAACTGGTGGAGACACCCATTATAGTTTATAAGAAGGGTTTTTACTTGGAAAATGTGTTGGAGTCTAGAAATATATTGGTTAAACACTATAGTATGAAAATATGTCTGAGATGTATCTTATACTAATAAAGTTTTTATTGATAACTAACATTTATGGAAAGGGCAACTATAATTGTGACACAGCTGGTGTTGTATATGAAGCAGTTTGTCAACTGTGTCCAGGATTTTATGGGGGAAACAGAGCAAAGCCTCAGTGATCATATTTGTGAGCACATACAATATTAGAAAAAAAAAACACAAACGCTCTTTACAGGCACATTAGAGATAACTATGGTCATTATTTCAAATTTTTCATTTTTGGGAAAACCTCTGGGGGGTGTCCATGACCAGTTATTTAATAAAAAAATACATGAGTTGCATTGGTAATTGCTATTAAGGGCACATAATTGGTGAGGGCTCTGTGATTATATTACAGTAGTGTCATTACTAAAGTTAAAATCACTTGAAAGATGATACATATAAAAGTAAGTGTATATATATTAGGTTTTTACTATTTTTGGGGTTGTTGCAGTTTGGGAATATTATAACTGTGGGGTGTTGAATATATTTATTCATTCACTGTAGGTATTGTGAAATGTTTTAGAATATGTATCTTGCAATTAGTAAGATAGTAATGTGATTTTAAAACGGAATGGGTCATCACATAACTGTCAGTTATTTGAGCCCATTTTCTTAAGTGGTTGCATCTGAAGAAGTTTTACCACTAGTAAGACGAACACTCTCAATTTAAAAATTTGGAATAACACTACTTGTTACCAGTTCAACTACTGTATTGGTCATGGCGGTTTTTTTTTTTTTTTTTAGCTCTTGGCGTACTTCTGTGGATTTACTATCTTGACAGAACAAAGTCTTTCAGAACTTCAGATCATTTCCTCATTTCTAGTGAAGGAAAGCAAAAAAGGACGACTATTTCCTGCTCACTGTCTCTGGCTATTACTTTTTGTTACTTCCACCACAACAAAACTGTTACTGGGAGGGTCATCGCTGACTGTACCAAGACCTTTGCTTCATGTATGGGTCTCTTTTTTTTTTTAAATTGTTGTATTCTTTAAGTGTTTTAGAAGCAGCAACTTGGTCCTCTGTGCATATTGTTGCAAAGTACTATAAACTAGATTCCTTCTGTAGGTCTAGGACAGGCTTTGCTAAGACCATACTCAAGGGGCTCCTGGACCATCTTCCTTCCTCCTCCCAGTCCTAAGCTTTTGTAATTTACTCACTTAGCTTAGGCTACTGCAGCAATGACCAATTTGATGAACATAGCATAGTTATGAAAGTAAACTTATCATAACATTAAATATTAGAATTATAACTGCTGCAGTAGCCACTTCCTCCCTCTGTTCCCCTTATTTTTGGTATACTTTTTGCCAAGGTGTGGCTGTATCATTTTCTTTTCCTAGCATTGTCCATTCTGGGCTTTAGCCTCCCTGCCTCTACTGGCATGAAAAGTGAGAAGTGCTTTTTAACCAAACCTTACTTTTACTCAGCTCACCCGTGTAATGGTTTTGGCAAGTGGAAGATGCCCTGAAACTTTGGAAGCTGGCTGGATGTTAACATCCTTGGCAGGATGCGACCTATGTAGCTTAATGCAGCAGTGATCATTCAAGGATCTACTGATCCTTCAGGGATAGCTTGGAAATACTGAAGCAAAGGGTGGTTGGTCGTCCCAACCCCCTTCTTCTGAGCAGTCAGTGTCCCTGGAGGCTTTCCAGATGGGCCCATCTATGTCCTGGGTGACCCTACCTGTGCATGAACTCATTGACCTTATCACCCACCGGGCTTGGAAGGAGCTTGACACCATGGCGTCCATCCCCAAATGCATAGACAAATATCATAGTTCCCTCAGCAACCACCCATTCTGGAGTAAAGGTGTCATAGTTGATGCCATTGTGGTGTCAGCAGCCACCAAAAAGGAGCTACCTGAGCAGAGCTCCACTGTTCGTCCCATGAACAAGGAGTCAAGGGCTTTGACCAGGCATGGTAAGTGAGTGTATACCTCAGACACCTTTACACTGAGAGCATTAAATTACTTGGCACACTTTACACACCTCTAGAGAGAACTGATTAAGGAAATCGCAACCTCTCTGACCCAGGCATTGTTGGAGGAGGACATCAAGAATGTGTCTGCCCAACTGACCACTATGTCCTCCATTGCTAATTCCTCTATGAGGATAATTTTCCATGGTACAAAAGGAACCTCTCAAGCAGCCAGTTCAGGCATAACCCTCAGGAGACATGTCTGGATGAGGCTGTGCGTGTTTATGGACCCCTTTAAGGCAACATTCATTAAAGCCCCCTTTGACAATTCCTCTTTGTTTAGGCCCAAAGTGAAAGAGACTCTTATCCACAGTGAACAGGATGGTAAGACCCTGTCTGCCATAGGAATCAAGTTTTTTTCTTACTCCTAATGGACCTTGTCCAGGTCAACAACGTAGGATAAAGATGTGGTTCCATACGTTTCAAAGGTCTTTTCTGGATACACAGGATGAAGCCTGTGCTAGAGGGAGAGGATTTAATGGTCGATGTCACCCCAGTGGGAGAGGGGATCCACAAAACCAAGGCTTCAGAGAACCCTTCTCTGACATGCCCTATCAGTGCTCCTGTGGCACTGCCCCATTGTCGTACTCTGGAGGCAGTTGGGATAGACTATCTTTACAACCTGGACAAACATAACAAATGACACATGGGTGTTAAATATAATTTCCAGAGGTTACTATATTCACTTTTCCCTTCCTCCTCCCAGTTCTAGGACTTACCTCCCCAATGTGCCACCCAGTTAGAGGGAGGAAGCCATTCTAGAGGTTCAAAAACTTCTAGAAAAAAGGGTCATCCCAGAGGTTCCAACCAAAAGAATGTGAAACTTAACTCGGGCTTCTTTTTGGTGCCAAAGAAAACAGGGGACCTTCAACTATCTTGGATCTGAGCAGTCTGAATTTGTTTGTAGTCCATTCTGCTGCTTCTGCGCAAGGACTATTGGATGTGCTCAGTAGATGTCCAGGACATGTACTATCATATCAGAAAAAACAGGATCTCCAGAAGATTTCTGCACTTCTGGCTGGAAGCCAGTCATTACCATTTCAGAGCACTGCCCTTTGGTCTCACCACTGCCACCTGGATGCTCACCAGATGCATGGCAGTGGTTGCAGCCTACCTCTGTCTGCAAGGATTGTAGGTGTTTCCATACCTGGATGATTGGTTCCTAATGGCACCTTCAAGGCAACAACTACTTCAAGCCATTCAGGGTATGTTACAATTTTCAGTTGCCTGGGAATTACACTGAATCTGGCAAAATGAAAAAATGTTCCCTGTACAAGATATTGAGTTCATAGGAATGTGATTGAATATAGCTATACAGATAGTTGCAGTAACCCCACAGAGGATAACTTCTTTGAGACAACAGGTTCAACTGTTTCTAGACATTCTGACACTGCCAGCTCGGCTGGTCCTCATGGTTCTAGAGTCCATGTCAGCTGCCCTTCTGGTCCATCTAACCAGGTTCTTCATGCAAATTCTCCAGTGGACCCAAGCGGTCCAATGATCTATACTGCTTCATCCATTGTCAACGCCAGTCAGGCTAACTGCAATCTGCAGATGTCATCTGCAATGGTGGATTCGCAAAGACGACCTCCATCTTGGTACACCTTTCACCCTTCCTCCACCTGTAGCCACAGTTATCTTGGATGATTCCTTGGAGGGGGGCATTTCCAGGGCAAGATGGTCCAAGGCACGGGGACCATGAGAGAGACCAGTTTGCACATAAATGTACTGGAGATTAGGCCTGTTCTGCTGTTACAACCCTTTCAGGACTGCCTTCCTCTGGGAACAATTGCAACTCTTACAGATAGTATGTTGGTGCTTTGGTACATCAGCAAACAGGGGGGAACCTGCTCATGCCCATTGTGCAGGGAGGCCATGAGGGTTTGGGAATGGGTGATATCTTCAAACCGCTTTCTCATTGCAACACATATTCCAGGGGAGTCCAACGTTCTGGCGGACAGACTGAGCAGATTGATCTTAAGTCCTCACGAGTGATTCCAGAACCAGTCTGTAGCAAATCAGATATTGAGCTGTTGGGGCCAACCTTGCTGCAACCTCTTTGCCTCTCCCCTGAACAACAAGTGTATTACGTACTTCACTCTGATCCTCCCCTTTTGGTGGTCACCCATGGATGCTCTAACCCTCGATTGGCCTTCGGGTCTCCTATATGCTTATCCCCCTGATTCTCCTGATACCCAAAGTTTTACAGAAAGACAGCAGGTTGAAGACCAGTCTAATTTTCATTGCTCCTTACTGGCCTCATCATGTATAGTTCCCCTTTTTTGTGGTCTCACAGCAAATATCCTCCATGGATACTGGATCCCAGGCAGGATCTGATTTCCCATCTGTCAGAACATCAGATTCCCAATCTCTTAAATCTCTGAGACTATCTGCTTAGTTTCTATATTTACAGTGATTTTACAAAAGTCCAAGCTGGCCTCCCTGGTTCGAAAAATTATTCTTGCTTCTCAGAAGTCTTTCACCAAGAAAGTATATCATAGTAAATGGAATAGATTTTCCTTTTGGTTATCGCAGTGGAATATTGATCTGTTTTCTACTTCAGTTTCAGATAGTCTTATGTTTCTCAGCTCACTCTTTCAGCATGGAGCTAGTTTTTCCACTATAAAGTTACAATTAACAGCTATCATGAATTTTCATGTAGGGAAGGGCAACAACCTTTATTCTTCCATTTCTAATTCTAGACTATGTAGGACTTTTATGGAAGGGGTCTTTCATCTCAGAAAAAAGACCCGTCCCTGATTACTTCATGGCCTTACTCGGAGACCTTTTGAACCTGCTAGCTCATGTGACTTAAAATTTTTATCTTGGAATATTGCCCATTACTTCAGCAAGAAGAGTGTCAGAATTACAAGCTCTGTCTTCCCAGCCACCATATATTACCTTCTTCAAAGATAGAGTCTCCCTCAGGACGAGCCCAACTTTCATATTGAAGGTTGCCACAGAGACAGATATTAACCAGACCATTCACTTGCCTGTATTCTTCCCTAGTTATTCCAGTAAAGGTGAATATATGCTGCATTCGCTGGATGTACACTGACAATTGCTTTTCTATTTACACAGAACAAAACCACACAGGAAATCTGATCAGTTGTTCATCGCTTCTCACCAAATAGATTAGGTCAGGCCGTATCCAAGATTATTTTAGCCAAGTGGATTACTGATTGTATTTCTACAGTCTACTCCCAGCATGGCATACAGCTTCCCTCTCCTTTTAGAGCTCATTCTACCAGGTCTATGTCTGCCTTGTCTGCCTTCTCCACCTTTTCCGCAAGAACTCCTGTTAATGAAATTTGTGCTGCAACAGCCTGGTCCAAATCTCTTACAGTACCATGGAATTGTGCCTTGAATTTAAAGAGTTTATGTGGCAATTGAGAGTGAATGCCACTAATCCACGTGGATTAAATGATTTTATTTCTCTCTCTAGTTATTTGAAATTAAAAGAATTTTGTTTATGAAAGTCAACAACAAAGGTTAGAAAAATGTGTTTGAATGTGACGGGATTACATTTCATAGCTGTAATTTTATGTATTTCTATGAGTAATTATTATGTTCAATAAGGTAGCATTATTCGTTCATGTATTTAGGATGGTGGAATCAAAAACCACAGTTACTTATATTTAAAAATGTTTAAGTTAAACAACTTTTTAACTGTTTTTATAATCATGTTTTTCATATAATTATAGTATATTAGTATAAGGGAAATTTAAGGGAAAAAGGGGGCATTTCATGTTTTAATTAAATTGTTGTGGTCATGTGACAGTGCCTGGTTATAAAAGGAAGCGATGTGTTATTATGGTTTATCAGTCTTGATGGGTTCATTTACAGTGCCCCACCACCACTACCATCTTCCTCATCTGCACCTGAAAAACAAAGGAGTAAATCTAATATATACCTTAGCCTACAGCTTGTGACTCTGCAAGTAGCCTTAGCTTTGGGCAGGCTATCAGACCACTCGCCTTCTGTTATCTCTAAGTCCCGTGGTGTGGTTGTAAAGCTACAACTGTGCATTACATGAGGGTCAAACACATCTTCTGGGGGCTGTATCATTGCCTGCTTCAGTTATGGGTGAACCAAACGCTTTAAGAGCAGGGGAAGTTAGGAGTAATGTGTACTCCCTCCACCCCAGAACAGGGTTACTTTGAGAACTAATCCTTTTATGCCTAAGTGGTATCCAAGTATACTTTAAGCCAAAGCTATCCATTGCCCAGTTTTGTTTCCTGAACTTAAAGTGAGAGGGAAAGAATACTCCATAGCTTGGGTATCCAAAGACAATTCTGGTACTATTTTGACAGAACTTGTTCGTTTAGATTTTTGGATCAAATGTTCATTTCTTGTGAAGGTAAGAAGAAGGTACAACCTATGTCAAAACAGACGTATTTGCAAGTGGTTTTCTAAGGTTATTACCTATTATTATTGTTAGCAGAACAGAACTATTTCAGGCAGGGTTAAGGCCCACTTTTCTGGGGTCATGACCTCATCTATGGCTTTTTGGAAATGCTTGATTTCTAGAAGTATTCTATAAGCTGCAGCTTGGTCTTCTGTACATTCTTTTTATAGGGTACTATAAGCTTGATTCATTTTCTTTGTCCAGATCAGGCTTTGCTAAGACCATTCTCCAGAGCCTCATGGACTCTTCACCATCCAGCTGCCAAATGTAGTACGCTAAGGTAATTACTCATGCAGCTTATACAGCTAAGGCTACTGCAGCAGTTATCAGCATGATGAACATAGAATAATTGTGTAAGTAAACTTACCATAAGTGTAGGTGTTTGAATGATCCCTACTGCAGTTACAGCTCCCTCCATCCCCCATGGTTTTCGGTGTGTGTTTTTGTGCCTGGATGTACACATTTATTTCCTGTTCTTCCTGTCATCCTTTCAGGGCTCAGCCTCATTTTCTCTTTTGCCAGCAAAGCTCTGAAGGGCTTGGCACCCATCCTTGTTTCTTAGCTCAGCTGAAACTGACAGTTTGGGTGTATGCAAGGTACACTGAAACTTTGGAAGCTGGTCAGCTGTTGTATCCTTCAAATGACATAAGACAGATAAGGTTACTGCATAAGTGATTATTTTAGCATATACTGTTATTGTAAGGTTATTTACACAGGTGTGCTTTCTTTCCCCAGTCCTCAAACCAGGGATATTACAAACTACACTGCATGGATGTGTACAGACAGCATCACTTCTGCTTAGATTGCATATGACAAATAAGGCAAGATTAACAGTTCTTTGTGCAGGTTATATTGTGCACATTGTACAGTTGGCTGTCCTACTGCATTTTGTACTGCTACTCCTCTAGCTAGAAATCTTAACCATTTAAACCACCTGCCCATTTCTCTAGACAAATAGCTGCATGTCAGGCTTATTTTAATAACCTGTCAGTGGATGATATATGCATTGCAGCTGCATTATTCCATTATAATCTGCATATGCAAAGGATGATAAATTTGAAGGAGTAGCCAGCTTGAGGGCACCATCTGGGGCTGCCATTCTGCATGGAATTTAGGTTAAATATCCTATGTTTGTCTAGTAGAGACTATCCAAATATTACAGTTTATGGACTGGGTCAATTCTGAAACAAAAGATATGTATTCAGCATGATAGATCTAGTTGATCCTTGTCCATACACTGTAGTACACCTGAGCTTCTGCCACTTGCCAAATTGTCATATCCTGAAGTGCTTATTTAATCTATGCAAGAAAGGTAGTACCCTTACCTGTCTGTGTATAGTCATACATTGTTATTTAGTTGTTCAAGGCAATTTCCTGTAACTTGTTAATGTTGGTGGGGCTGAGCAAGTGAACACTTGGATTGTTGCTTCAACTGATTTAAGCTATCAGAGTGTGCAGTGTGTTATTGCACCAGTGCATTATGAAAGGGGAAGAGCTCAAGTTTACCGGTTTCTAAAAGATGCCGCAGCTAGTCATTGTGGTTAACTGGACATTCAATGATCAATCCAGATCCATCATTGTATAGCAACTTCCTTAGCCACATGGAGAAAATTGGCTGCACTTTTTCAAGATTCTCAACAGTTCCGTGTTCATTTAAGAACACATCAAATTTTAGGACCCAAAGGTTTCCTTTTACTG
This sequence comes from Protopterus annectens, assembly GCF_019279795.1. Classification (NCBI taxonomy): domain Eukaryota; kingdom Metazoa; phylum Chordata; order Ceratodontiformes; family Protopteridae; genus Protopterus; species Protopterus annectens. Next base: position 557,171,010 of record NC_056731.1, read on the forward strand.
TTGATATTGCCTTTAGCAAGAGGAGTGAGAGCTGCACTTGGAAATATTTCACAGTGTAAACTGCACTTTTCCAGTTTCTAACATATATTCTTGAAAATGTATTTACTTTCTGACCGCATGTACCATATTATACAGAATGTTCTGTAAACAAAACAGACATTGGAGATAATTTTCAGGTATCCTTGTGGTGAAGGAATGTGTACCATATGACACACAATTCACTGCATTCATAATCCATACTGTCTTACTTATTTCACAGAGCACTTCAGAATAAAATATACCTGTTGAACAGGTTCTCATGGCATAGCTGTTCCTTTCAGAATTTGTCCACACATTAATACTATCCTCCTGCTGTCTGTCTTTGCTTGGATCCTACTTGTCCACTTTCTAAGATTAAGATTTGAAGCTCAGGCTCCTTCTATCCGTCTCATAGTGCCTCATTCCCCCGATTACCTCAGATCATGTTTGCCACTTTCTTCCAAGAAACATTGAGATTTTGTTGCTTCTGTAACATCTGTCAATAAGAGTTGAGTAAGTCAGTTATTAACCAGTCTTTCTGTCTCCATTATCTCTTCCTTCCTGTCCTCCCACCTTCTTTTCCAGTGTATAAAAACACACAAATAAAATTTCAGGTAGTAGGTTAGTTCCAGCGGCTTGGCCTCTCTCTCTTTCTCATTCCCTTATTTGATGCCCACAGGGATTGTGTTTACTGTGTAGGCCCATTGCACCTAGACATCTCTTGTGAAATCTGTGGGGGGGGGGGGGTTTAATCTGCGAACGCTGGCGACTATTGGAACAAGCTGGTCTTGAAGGGCTTGCTTCCTCCTTCCACTCCTTCAATACCTTCCACTTCAGGGGCTCAAACCCCCTATTAGAAAACTCAAGGAGGCCAGGGAATATAGAAAGTTTTCCCTAGACTGGTCCCTTTCTGAACCGCATAAAAAAAGTGCCAAAAACTTCGGATCCAACGTCATTGGATTCAATGATTGTGGTTTCATCTCTCTTGGCTTCCTGTGCTCCTCCTATCTCATTGAAGCCAGGTGTATTGGCACAGAGCTGTCCTCCAAAAGAGGCCTTCCCCAAGCCATTGTCTGGACCACCTTCATCCTCTTCCATCAGGTCTACCCGTAGCTTGTCTGAGCGTGATGTGCAGAGATTGATGAGACAATTTCTCAAGGCACAGATTCAGATGGGAGTTCTGTGGCTCCCTGTCCTTCTGGATTTGTGAGCAGACATTCCCCTTTTCATCCTGTGGCATCTTCTCCAATCCAACTTCCTGCTTCATAGTTCTCAGATCCAATGGCCTAAAGAACCAAGACGTTGTATCCAATAGTGGTTACTAATTTGAGTCCGACTGTTTCTCTGACATGCTGAGCTGTAACAGCTTCTGGGCCCAGTGCGTCTTAGAGCTGAAGGTTAGACATCAGGTCTGGGGGTTGACTTTGACTCTGAGATTTTCAGAGCTGTCAATTCCCCTCAGGGCCTTGGTGTTTGATAGTTTGACGTTGACTCCACCTTTTGAGTGGAGAATTGCGGGGTCTCCAGAGAGGTCTTCTCCAGTGGCTTTGGCTGTGGAGAGACAACTCTCCAATCCTCATAGCCCATCTGCCTTTGAGGTGGTGGATAGGGCTCTCGCCCACCCTAGAGGTTTCCCGGTTCTCCAACAATTGAATCCGATCCCCTCCCCCATGGAATCTGTGACTGAGGCTTCACGTCTTCCCCTGGGACAGCCGATGATGCAAACTGCCCAAACTCTTCCTGTCCCACAGAGGAGGTCCCCCAGAAGAAGAGGTATAAATGGAGACTCCTGAATTCCCGACAATAATCTGTCACTATGGACACAGACTTCAAGGAAGGGAAAGGGCCCCCTAGATCTCCACCTGATGATGTCTCCTTTTGCAGACATTGTAGAGATCTTCCATAAAAAGGGTGGATGATTCTACCAAAGCCCTAACCCAGAGGACTCAGTGCTCTAGGAGGCCTTTGGCCCGACCCATCTACATCCTGGGTAGAAGCCCCCCAGTGGATCTTCTTATTAAAGTAGTTTCCACTAGGGTATGGAAGGTTGCAGACACTGTAGAGCATGTACCAAAGTGGGCTGATAAGATACTAAGTGCCCTCTAGACACACTGGATCAAAGAGATCCTAGTAGATGCCATGGTTGTTGCAGCAGCCACCAAAAAGGAGCTAGCTCAGGAAAGCTCCACTGTCTATCCCCCTAACAGGGAGTCTAGGGCTTTGTACAGGTTTGGCAAGAGGGTTTATGCTTTGTCCACATTTGCTTTATGAGTGCTAACCTTCTTATCTCACTTTATCAGACTACAGAGGAATTTCAGCAAAGAACTCTCTAGCTCAGTCCCTGTGTACCATGTCTGAAGAGGAAAGCAAGACTTTTTCCTCCAGAATGGCCACTCTCTAATCGATATCTAATTCATCCATGAGGCTGATTGCTTACACTGCAGAAGGCACCTCTACAGCCACTGGTTATAGCATTGCCACTAGGCACCATGCCTGGATGCACCTGTCTGACTTTGCGGAACCTTTCAAGACATCATTTATCAATTCACCCTTTGATGGTTCATCTCTGTTTTGCCCTACAGTTTGTGACACACTGTCCCGCATTGAGAAAGATGGATGGGATCTGTTTCTCTACTCCACAAAGATCCTTCTCCAGGAATCTGTGGGGAGGGGGGGAAACTGTAGTTCAGGAAATACGAATGTCCTTTTCAGGAATCTCTTGGAGACTTACCCCAGAGGTGGGAGGGACAGTTACAATGGTAAATGCCATCTCAAGGGTAGAGGGGATCATCAAGATCAAGGATCTAAAGATTCCTTCTCGGACAGACCCTTTTAGCACTCCCGAAGTGTCACCAGACTGCCCTTCTCTGGAGGCAGTCGGGGGGGGGGCTTATCCTTCCACCCAGAAGCCTGGATATCCATCACAAATGACCGATGAGTCAAAGGATCATATCCAGAGGATGCTCCTTTCCTTTTTTTAGATCTTCCCAAGCCAAAGACTTACCTCCCCAGTTTACCATCCAATCAGAGGGGGGCAGTAGCATTTGAAATTACAAAGCTGCTCCAAAAAAGAGTCATCCAGGAGGTCCATGCCAATGAAGTTGGATTGGGCATTTACTCAGGGTTCTTGTTAGTACCAAAGAAGACAGGAGACCTAAGGCCAATCAAAGATCTCACATCCTTGAACAAAGCAGTGAGGAACTTGAAGTTCAGGATGGCCATGATCCACCTTTCTAAGGATGGACAGCCTGATGTGCTCATTAGACCTGAAGGATGCATACTACCATATCAAAACAGAGAGATGTTCCAAACAGTATCTTCATTTCAGGGTGGAAGCCAGTCATTACCAATTCTGAATGCTTCCATTTTGGTCTCACCACAGCCCTCAGGGTGTTCACCAAATATATGGCAGTAGTTGCAGCTCATCTTAGACTGCAGGGTTTCTATGTGTTTCCTTATCTCGATGACTGCCTCCTAACTGCTTCAACTAGGCATCTACTCATTCAAACCAAGGATTACCTGTTGCAACTGGCTCCCACTCTTGACATAAAAATCATAGCTCCATCCTTTTCAGCTGATAGGCTTTATTGGAGCTCATTTAGACACAACCGAAACTATATCTTTTTACTTCCAGACAGTGTGTTGAATTTGAGTCTTCATATATTTCTCAGATCCTAGAAATTTCATCCCCTCCAGCAAAGTTAATACTAAGGGCATTAGGCTGTATGGCTGCCATGATAACACTACTACCTGCAGAGCTTTTTACACATGCGAGTCCTACAGTGGACATTATCAGTTCAATGGTCATTACATCAGCATCCTCTGACTCAGCTTATAAAACTGCCACAGACATGCAAAGATTCATTTCTCTGGTGGCTTCATTCCTCAAGTCAACCGAGGTCTTCCCTTTGTTCTTCCTGCACCAAACACCATGCTGCCCACAGACACCTCCCAGATGTGGGAGGGGGGGGTGGTTCTAGGATGGACTGTCCAAGAGGCCAATTTGCATATCAACATCCTGGAGATGAGAGCAGTTCTTCTGATGTTGCAGGCACTACACAGCTTTTTTTTTTTTTTTTTTTTTCCTTTGGGGACCATTGCAGTGTAGATGGACAATATGTCCATAGTGTGATACAGTACCAAGCAAGGGAAGACCAGATCTTATCCATTGTGTGGAGAAGTAATGATAGTGTGTTGTTAGACAATCTCTACCAACTAGTCGCAATGCAAATTCTGTGACAGCCCAACATTCTAGCAGACAGACTTATCAAAACTTCACTGATGTCAAATGAGTGGTCTCTAAACCAGCCAGTGGCAAACATGAACTTCCTGAAGTGGGGTCAACCTTGCTGCAATAGCAAATTCTTTGCCTTGATCCTTCCTCAGGGACAGTCCCTAAAAGATGTTCTAATCCATGCTTGGCCTCCTGGTCTATTTTATGCATTCCCCTTTACTCTTGATTTCCATATTCCTTTAGAAAGTTTCCTGTGAGAGAGCAAAGTAATCCTCGTTGCTCCTTTCTGGCCTTGCCAGGTCTGGTTCACCTTCCTCTTGTCTTATCTAGTTTGTCTCCATGGCCTCTGGAACCACTTCCAGACCTGTTGTCCCACCCCTCAGGGCAGACTTATCTGAATGTTCAAGGTCTAAAATTAACCGCATGGTTTCTGCAGTTCCAATGATGGCTAGACATTCAAAGCTTTCGTACCCGTGCTGAAAGATTCTGATATTGGCTCACAAAGCATCTACCAGAAAGATATACAAGAGTAAATGGAAACGATTCTCCATTTGGGCTCAATATGTTTTTATGGCTCCTGGTCCTGTGAGTTTAGATTTCCTAGCTTCCCTCTTCCAGAATGGAGCCAGCTATTCCATGCTGAAGATTCATTTGGCAACCTTTTTATATTTCCACACTGGAGAAAACTCTTTCTCTGTAGCTTCTTCTGTGTAAGGCTTTTCTCAGAGGCACCTTTTTACTTCATCCCTCAAACAAGGATCCAACTCCCCCTTGGAATCTGTCATTGGTTTTACAAGCCCCCCCCCCCCCCCATTTTGAATCAGCAGTAAAGTTTCTCTCCTGGAAAACAGCCGTTTTAGTAGCTATTATGTCAGCAAATAGAGTTTCTGTGCTCCTTGCCATCTCTTCTAAAACTCATTATTTAATCTTCCATAAGGACCGAGTATCTTTGCAGACCAATCCATCCTTTTACCTAGAGTGGCCAATGAAAGTAATATCAATCAGTCTATTCAACTTCCAGTTTTCTTCCCCAATTTTCAGAACATGGCAGAATACACGCTACATCTTGATGTTCATAGGCAATTACGTTTTTATCCAGACAGGACAAAATCCTTCAGAAAGTCTGACTAGCTGTTCATAGCCTTTTCAGAAGTTAGGAAAGGTACAGCAATCGTATCCTGGCCAGATGTTTACGAGATTGCATCTTATTTCTTTATTCATCAAAAGGTATGTTGTTGTCTGGGCGTGTCAAAGCTCATTCTGCGTGATCTGTGGTGACTTCTCAAGCCTTTTGCTCGAGACTGTCAGTTGATGATATTGGTACGGCTACCTCTTGGTCAAGGTCTCAGTCCATTATTTCTCATTACATAGTAGGCACTATTTCTAGTAATAGAGGTGCTTTTGGCTCTCAGGTGCTTCTGAATATCCTTCCATGTGGGCCACCTTAGGTTTGTGTAGCTGGGAACTCTGTCCCAAAGGTTGAGGAACAAATGAAAATGACAACATCAGATAAAGAAGTTATGTTCTTACCATAACGTTCCATCTGTGTTGCCCATTTTCATTCTTCCTCCTTCCCAGTGGCCTTTTTCTATGTATACCTGACTGAGATGGTTTCTATTAGGAACTGTAGTTCCTGCATTGAGCTCCTGAACCTTTCTCTTCTTTGAATATGTAGGCAGGCACCTTAGGTGTATATTTCTAACAATCTTGATCTGAGGTAATCTGGGGGAATGAGGCATTATAAGATGGAGAGCAGGAGCTTAAGCTTCGAATTTTAAGCTTGGAAACTGGCCAAGTCAGATTAAAAAAACCCCACAGTTTGAGGAAGAATGAAGATGAACAACACAGATGGATTGTTATGGTAAAATATAACGTTTTTAACTTTATTTACTTCTAGCATGTGTGTTTAGTTGTTTTCCGTGGGGGTCAGAACTGGGGTGCATAGGGCTGTGTACAACCTTCTAGATATCGCACTGTATTCCCCCTCATGTTTGGAAACAGGAGGATGCAATAATTTTGTTCCTAAAGAGCATCATCAAAAGAACTGTCAAGATTTCTGTCTTGTGCCTTCTTGAAGGTGATCTGATATGTTGAATGCTCACTTTGCTATTAAATCTGAACAGAGATTTACACTGTGTAATTAGTCAGAGCACGCTGCTTAAAATAGTAACTTCAAATGAACCAGGCTTTTATTTTGGATCAGATACTGCATAAACCAATGATTTTTGCTTCCTGCACAACCCAACACAGAAAGAATGGCTCTACTAACCTCTCCCGGTCAGCCAGGTAGCTCCCCCCAAAAGTGTGGGTTGGAAGACAGGGAACAGTCCATTATGAGAGCTTTACATGTCTGACACTGCTTATCTCCTCCCCACAGTGAGCAGTGGCCGCATATCATTCCTTCTCTAGCAAGTAGATGTGACTCCACATGTCCTTACTTCCTGATACACCATCTGCACGCAGCCACTGCTGTTTCGTCTGTATCTTGCTGTATTCCAGGTTGATTACTAAGGCGGGCAGTGTAGCAGGTCTTCTGTTTGCATCCAGTCTAGCACCGCTGCCCCATGCAGGTTAGCTGTCATTGGCTGATCATTTCAGTATTCCCACTCAGCCCTTTCAGTGCTTGATACACTAATTGAACTTCTGTTGTCAAGAGTGCAGTAAGGGCATATCCCCCCTGTGTCACAGGGCCAAGAAGGATGCTGTCAATTTTGTTTGTGCATGAAGCTGCCTGCTGCATAGGGGAGGAATTCACTTTCACTCTTATGATAGAACTAAGTTGTAGAATTCACAGTAGAATTACAAGTAACCATCTGTGGTCAGATCCCAAGGATAATGTTTAGTATTGTGACAGTGATACTTTTAGCAGAATTTTACTCAGTTATACGTACTTACAGATCTGCACTCTCTGCTAAAAAGAAAAAAAATGTAAATTATCAAACGATGAGATATTCTAGGTTCTGTTGCCAGGCTCTTTACATGAGTTGGTGTCTTTATAACATCACACATGTACAGCAGCCATGTACAAAACTTGCTTAAAAGTGCTGAGTATTTCTGTTTCCAAGTATAATAAGATGCTGTCTAAGAAACTTATGAATTAATGTGACTTTGTATTTCAATTTGCAAATTTAAATATGTTTAATAAAGTCCTTTAACAGTACTTTTTTGTTGTCTCTTGCAGGACTGAAATGCATCTGAATGATGTACTTTTAATTTGGTAAGTTTAAAAGAATCTGAATGTGGAAAGAGGGTAAAAAGTAGACAGTCTGGGATGTGTACGTCCTGGCCAGGTTTCCAAATTTTCCTGTGAGTACTACAGTACTCACTGGCTCGGGTACCACTGCTCCTTCATTTCACTCTGGCAATTCTTTTTTTTTTTTTTTTTGGTCCCCATATCCACTCTGGTGTTGAGTTTCTGCCATACCTTATGAACCCTGTTGCAAACCTCTCCCCCCTTTGGTTCTCTGACCCTCTTGCAGATGGGTGAAATCCTGCTGTATCCCTTACAGCAGGTGGGTCTCCCCTCTTCGAGGAAGGAGTGTCTCACGCCACCCTCCTTGTGAGATCACTCATCTGCATTCGGGCAGGATTGAGAGATGATCATCATGTATACAACCTAGGGGAAGGGAATTTATTTTTAGGTGTACAGGGTGGGAAATCCTAATCAGGGAGGAACACTTGTGTGACATCATGTACATCATCATGCATGATGATTCATGTACTCCAGGCCTTCCACAACACACACAGCCATTCACACATGCACAGTCATGCACATACATGCATAAAAAGACACATGCACACACATGCATACAACACATTCAAACACAGACATACTCGTACACACATAGAGACACGCACACACATACAGACATATGCATACACATGCAAACATGCACACACACACACACACACACACACACACACACACACACACACACACCTACAGCTGCTGGAGAAACATCAGCCTGCTTCCCCTCCAGGTTACACCTTCTATCCTCCACCAGAAGGTGCCTCATTGCATGTAGAAACCCAAATTCCTCCCTGTTAAGTGGAAAGCTGTCACAAGCTGTTAAGATGTTCATCGCGTTTCACTGTTGCAGTTATCATTGTTGGGTTCTCCTGCTGGCAGGCCGCCCCCAGTCAGCCAGAATCCCAAAGTCTTGTCCCGTGTCAGCTGAAGTCGCTTCTTCCCTGACGTCAGTGTGCCATGGGTATAAAGGATCCAGCCGACGCCATTTTCCTCGGGCTTTCTTGCCGCGCGGTGCCCAAAGCAATAGCAGTTCACAAGTGCCGGTCGGCCGACTCCTGTGATTTTCTTGTGTTTTTCAAACCGAAGACTTCTTAAAGCTAAGTACCCCGTTGGGGAAACTTTTTTCTTGCTCCAGACTAATGTCAGAAAAAGTTAATAATTGTATTTCTTGTGGGAAGCAAATACCTCGTAAGGATTTTCATTCTTACGGTATTCCTTGCCTAGGCCCTGACCACGACGTAGCTAGTTGTCAGTTTTGTGCTAGATTTAACCAGCGCACTATAAAGCGTCGGTACGATTTTGCCTTTCATTATTTTGGGAGAAGATTTAACTATAAAATGTCGTCAGATTCGTATCCGACTACCGGAGTTTACAAAAAATGCAAGGATAAAGACAGGCCTCAGTGGTCCAAAACAGACAATGATATTCAGCCAGAGCCAGTTGCCGGTTCGTCGGTCATCAGCGAGGCACTTTCGCAGCCCCTGATGTCCTCCACTTTGGAACTGATTGTCGATACAGAATCTCAAGGGACTGGATCTTTGGATAATGCTCCCTCAGATGGGTCCAGAGCCGCTGTGCAGGTACTGGCTTCTGAGGAAGTTTTCAGGCCTACACAACTACATGTAAGGATGGCTTCAGTATTAAAGTCAAAGGCTAAGACTCCAACAAAGACAAAGAAACAAGCTCAGGCCTCTTCTGATCAGGGCCCTAGACCATAGAAACAAATGCTCAAAATGGTAGAAGACCTGTCGACTATGATCAGGGGTTCCCATCCCCCTCCAGACAAAAGGCCTAGGCAAGAGCCAGATTATGAATCATCAGATCAGGTTTCCATTTCCTCTGTCTCTTCCTCTGAGCAGGATTACTCTTTTCCTCTTTATGAGGATTCTGATGCTGAGGACTATTCCTTCAGCTTCTCCTCCTAAAGATTATTCCTTTGGGGAAACCTTGCATGACATGAGAGAACATTTTCACTGGGAGGGCCAGGAATATTCTGAATCTAAGAGAAGGCTCAGGGATTTTCTTCTTCTCCCACAGCATAGGCCCTTGGCTATTCCCCCAGTATTATATATAGTGGATGATGTTTTCATAGAATCTACCTTGACTCCTGATTCTTTTCCTCCTGCTCCTGTCAAACCAGACAGATATTACAGGATCCCAGACTCTCACAAATTCCTTTTTAAAAATCCTTCATCTGATCCAGAAACTATTTCTCAGGGTCCTAAGGGTGTTAAAGCAGCCACTGCAAAGAACCCTATACCCTCTGATAGAGAATCCAGAGCCTTGGAAAGATGGGGCAAAAAGGTTTATACTTCTGCTACTTTTGTCTATTAGAGCTTTGAATTGTCAATTTCATGTGTTAAAATATCAGCAATATCTTTTGTCTGTTTTGAAACAAAACATGTTGGCTATTTCTGGTTGTGCAGAGAATAAGGAGTTACAGGATTTATTGCATGCTACTGAGCAAGTGGGGAAACATACTCTGCACTGTGGGTTTGACTCTTTGGGGGCTTCCTGCGGGACTGCAGCAACAGGTACTGTTATTAGAAGGCATGCTTGGTTAAAGGAGCAAAGCCTGCCGGATCAGGTTAAGACAAAATTGCTGGATGCTCCCCTACCACACAATGTTTTGTTTGGGGTCAAAGCTGAGGAGGTATTAAAAAAATGGAAGACAAAGCAAAAATCTATGCAGACAGTTAAGGATTTTTTACAGGTGCAACCACTGAGATTCAGCAGGTACTGGCCAGCTAAAAATTGGTCCTTTCCGAGCTCAGACAGGCCTCAGAGAGGCAGATACAGGTGCTCCAGAGGGAGAGCACAGGCACAAGCCCCTTACAGACCCAGGCAGTGGAGTGCGTCCACTCCCAAGGGTGGAGAGGAAAGGTCACAAACTTACAGAAAGCAGTCACAATGACTCTCATGGGTATGAAGGCCATAGAATTGGTACCAAGCATAGAAATAGGGCAAGGATTTTATTCAAGACTTTTCCTGGTTCCCAGGAAGGAAAACTCGTGGAGACCAATCCTGGACCTTTCAGTCCTAAATACCTTTATGGATATACCAAAATTCAAAATGCTCACTCTGCAGCAGCTGCTGCCTATGCTGGGAAGAACGCTTGGATGGTGACTCTGGACTTAAAAGAAGCATACCTGCATGTTCCAATAAGACAAAACTGCAGAAGATACCTGAGATTCAAGGCAGGCTCGAAGTATTACCAGTTCTCTGCGCTGCCCTTTGGCTTATCTACTGCGCCCAGGGTCTTTACCAAGTGCCTGGCACCAGTAATGGTATTTTGCAGACAGAAGGGAATTCAAATATACCCTTATCTGGACAATTGCCTCATTCAAGCAGACGGCAAGGATACTTTACTTCAGCATTTGGACTTCGTGCAGGATCTCCTCAGGTGTCTAGGGTTTACAGTGAATCTAAGGAAATCAAACCTGGTACCCACACAACAGATTACATACCTGGGTGCTCTTTTAAGCACAACAACCCAGATGGCTTACCTGACACCAGACAAACAAATGCAGCTGGCTTCCTCTTTCAAAAACTTGGCTTCAATGAGTCAGCTAACTGCAAGAAAAAATCTGCAGGCTTTGGGTTACATGGCATCCTTCATCCTGTTAGTTCCATATGCAAGACTGCATATGACAAAGATTCAGTGGTACCTAAAGAGTGTATGGTCTCAACATTGCCACAGTTTGGAAACAATGATTGCAATCTTACCTTGCCTCAAGCAGGAATTTCTGTGGTGGGCCAAGGCCTGTCTTCAGAACAAAGGAAAGCCTTTCTGTCCCATTCCAGCCAAATAAGCCGTAACTAAGGATGCCTCGGATTATGCATGGGGAGCCCAAATGCAGGGAAAATATTTACAGGGTGCCTGGAGAAAGGACCAGATGCACCTTCACATCAGTTTGAAGGAAATGTTAGCTGTACAGAATGCCCTGACAGCTTTCAAGGATCTTACACAACCGGGACAATTACTGATAAAGGCAGACAACACTACAGTGATGTGGTACATAAACAAGCAGGGGGGTTCCCACTCCTACCTCCTGTGCAGACTGGCCATGACTCTGTGGTACACAGCACTGGCCAACAAGATGGATTTACAAGCTCAGTTCCTGCCAGCAAAAGACAATACACTGGCAGACAGTCTAAGCAGAAACCTATCAGACCCACACGAATGGAGGTTGGATGTTCAGATATTCAGGATGATAGCACAGCCATGGGGATGCCCGGACATAGATCTTTTTGCATCCCCCAAAACTACCAGCTTCAAACTTTTTTACCACAAGCTGGCATGGAAAGTGGATGCTCTCATTCAGTTGGAAAAACCTCTCAGTGTATGCTTTTCCTCCACTTGCCTCTTCTTCCAAGAGTATTACTAAAGATCAAACAGGACAAACCAAAAATGATTCTACTGGCTCCCAATTGGCCTCGACAATTCTGGTACTCAACCCTGATGAACCTATCTCAGGACCCTCCTTGGATTTTACCTCAAATTCTACATCTACTGTCTCAACAAGAAGGCCGGATCCTGCACAGCCATATAAAATGTCTGAGCCTAGCAGCCTGGCGGATCCAGGGGCTATAAACAGTACTACCCTTACCAAACAAGTAATGGATGTAATCCTTGCAGCCAGAAGGCCCAGCACCAGAAAATCTTATGCAGGAAAATGGAAGAGATTTTGCGCCTGGAATCAAACCCAAGGTTATGATACTACAACTCCAAACATACCTCTGATTTTACAATACCTCACAGAGATGCTGCATAAGGGCCTATCTTTCTCATCTATTAAAATCCATGCCTCAGATATTTCTGCTCATTACAATACAGATCCTCCAAACTTCTCGCATCCTTTACTTAGACAATATCTCAGAGGGGCAAAAAATATAAGGACCCCTAGAAGAGCACCAACTCCCGCTTGGGATCTCAATTATGTTTTGGAAAAAATAACTCTGCCTCCGTTTGAGCTTGCTGCTTCTATAGACTTAAAGTTCTTATCATGGAAAACTGCTCTCCTTTTGGCAATAACCTCTGCCAGAAGAGTTTCGGAGTTACAAGCACTCATGGCTTTGGAACCTTTCATTATTTTTCACCAGGACAGGGTTTCTCTGAGGAGAAACCCCACATTCATGCCTAAGGTAGTTTCAAAAGTAGCTTTGAATCAGACTATTCACTTACCTACCTTCTACCCAAACCCTCAAAATAAAGGAGAGAGGATTTTGCATTCTTTGGACATACACAGGCAGCTTCGCTTTTACCTGGACAGGACCAAGATCTTCAGAAAAACAGACCAATTGTTTGTAGCCTATGCTGCTACATCACAGGGAAAGGCAATCACAAAACAAAGTATTTCTAAATGGAATACCCACTGTATCTGGTTCTGCTACTCTCATCATGGCAAACAAGTTCCTAGTAACATCAGGGCACATTCTGCTAGAGCAGCTGCTACCTCAGCAGCCCTTCTCAGAGGAGTACCTACCAAGGAAATCTTAGAAGCTGCTACTTGGAGTTCTGTGCACACCTTCACTAAGCACTACAATATCCCTCTCTAAATGTAGGCAGGCTTTGCCTCTGCAGTTCTGCAGGGCCTCTTAGCCGCCCCTTCTGTAGCATAGCCAGCCACCCTTCCTTAGCTTTGGGGTTCAACCCAACAGTGATGACTGCAACAGTGAAACACGATGAACATAATACAGTTGTGTACACTTACCATAAATGTAGATGTTCTAGTGTATTCACTGTTGCAGTCTGGGCTACCCTCCCTCCTATTTCCTCTCTTGTGGCTATGAGTACTTTCTGGTTTTCTATGTACTACTCTTCCTCTGAGGTGTATTTGCTGGTGATGGTGGAGATGCTGTATGTTTTTTACATGCTTATGTCTCTGATTAAGCTGTTAGCCTTTTTTGGGCACCTGACATCTGAGGCAAGAAAAACTGAGGAAAATGGTGTCGGCTGGAGCTTTTATACAACTGGCGCACTGACGTCAGGGAAGAAGCGACTTCAGCCGATGCCGGACCCAGGCTTTGGGATTTTGTCCGACTGGGGCTGCCTGCCAGCAGGAGAACCCAACAGTGATGACTGCAACAGTGAATACACTCGAACATCTACATTTATGTTAAGTGTACACAACTGTACTTTCACATGTCACCCTACACCTTCAGCACCTTGCTGGCAACTGATTGATACTGACTGCCACATAATTGTGATTTTTTTTTTTTATGCATTTGTGAAAGTAAACATCTGGATGTTGATTTATGTAGGCCTGTGTTCTTTCCTACTAATCACAAGCAAGTTTTTGGTAGACAAATTATATCTGACAGTTCAGGTACACATTGCTTGTTTTCATAAGTCTCTGGATAGTTTTTACTTTCTTGTTTACAGCTTAACAAGGCTACCAGGATTCAATGCACTTAGTAATTCTTCACTTACTGAAATGCTTAAAATGTTGCAGTATATATTCCACCTCAGGTCTCCTCTGAAAATAGGGTATTAGTCTAGTGGGATTAACATGGTCAACAAAGGATAAATAAATAAATAAAATTACTTGAAATACTTTTCAAGGGAAAAGAGAATACTAAGGTTAAAAATGAGTGATTATGGAGAGAGTGAGGGAAAATATAAGCGCCAAAAATATCAAAACTAGAAAACTGGGGTTAACTAATACACATATGTCATAGCAGACATCTTGGTCAACTGTGATGAGGGCACACTTGTATTATCCTGAGAACTTTAAAATGTGAACTATTAGTCAAATTACTCGGGCTTATCTTTTCACTCTGACCATGATGATATAATAACTGTCTTAAAATAGATTTTTTTTCTTTATTATAAACTTACCATGCTGCTACTGCACCATTTGAAAGCAATAAATAAATTTGTATAGGAAAGGTACACCTGTTTGCCAGTTTTGTGGCAAGAAGCAGTATACTGGTAAGTAGTCCCATGCAGCAAACCATTTGGAAGGTGTTTCTGAAAGTTCTTCATTTGTGATCTTCTACAAAATGTTTTCTCCTTTCTGATTTTAAATTTCATGTTTGAAGTTTACTTTGCTATATTTTGTGCCAGTTAACAGTTTAATTTAATAATCTAATCTCAAAGAGAACACTAACACTTCACATGCAAGCAACAGAAGAGCTGATGTCAATTTTCATTTTATCTTCAGATATGGGGTTCGGATCTGATACCTCAGATCTGACTTGGCTGTTACAATTGCTTGTGGCAACCAAAAAAACTCTCGAGCTCCCTACCCATAACGACCCTCTCTCAATCACCTCAGATCTTGTTTGCTGCTTTGCAAAAACATGGTCCTTCCAGTTTGCTGTCAGGCAGTTAAGTAGAGATTTCATTCTTTTCAACAAACTTTTTCTTAAACTCAAAAACTATAATCTAAGTATCTAAACATTTCCTGTACCACTTTTTACTAGTTATTTACCTTTTCTGTCTTGTACTGCCTCTCCCTTTTCTTTTTTCTTCTATTGTGGTACGTCTTAGCTAGTATTGCCTATAGTTCCTTTTTCCTGTATGTGTGTGTGTGTGTGTGTGTGTGTATGTATGTGTATATATATATATATATATATGTATGTATATATATATATATATATATATATATATATATATATATATATGTGTGTGTGTGTGTGTGTATATATATATATGTATATGTATATACACATACACACACACACACACACCATGCAGTAGTACTGTTCGCACCACTGTCTTGTGCACCTTACTTTTCAGTTTCTTTGGCATTCTTCTGTCATAGACTACACCTGATACTCTAAGCCAGTTGGCTGCAGCCCCTCTGATTCTAGCTTTCATCTCTTCATTAAGACTACCTTTCTTCTCAGCTACTCCTCCCATATACTTGAAGCTGTTTATCTGTTCCACTGTCTTTCCTTCTATCTCTATTCTCAACTTGTTGTGATTTCCCCAATTTGCTCCCTTTTCCACCGTCTTATCTGTGCTTAATTTCATCCCATGTGCCTTCAGATTTGCACTCCATTCTCCTATCCTTTGTTGAAGTTCTAGCTCAGAAGTCCGCCTGTACTGCCACATCGTCTGCATGCAGCAGCTTTGTTGATCCATCCCCTCCAACCTGTTTGCTAATGTAGTCCATCACCAGTATGAACAACAGTGGGCTCAGAACAGTTGAAGAAGCTAGATGTGATGGAAATGAAGTGCCTGAGAAAGGTGATAGGATGACACTGTGGGACAGACGAAGAAATGAGGACATGAGAGCAGAAGCTAAAGTAGCTTCAATTGCAGAAAAGATCAAAGAAAACAGACTATGGTAGTTTGGGCACGTGTAGAAAAGCAGAAGACAATATGGTGAGGAAGATTTGGGACAGACAGGAAGAAGGTAAGAGGAAGCGAGGACATCCAGCAAAGAGGTGGACAAATTGTGTGAAAGAAGATCTGCAACAGTCAGCCATGAGTTTTTAAGAAAGCAGGAGTGTGGCTATGAATCAAGAGAGTTGGCGACCGTTAACACAATACCCCGACTCTATGTAGAAAAATGGGGGGAAAGGGGGCTGATGATGATGTGCGTGTGTGTGTTAAGCCGGCTGCCTTCAAGAAGTGTCCAAGTGCAGTCACAAGATACCGTTACGTGACTCTCATAATTTGTGCATTTATTGTCTGGGTCCACTTCACTTACTGAAGGAGTGTGACATCTGCAAGGCATTCAACCTCTGGGCCCTTGTTGAATGTAGAAATAAACTCATCCTTAAGAGCTTGTTGCCTTTCTCTTTTGGGGAAGCCATTGACAACAAAAAACAAAAGGGAAAGATACTTCTAAATCTGAACAGTCAAGCCCAGCTTCCTCCTTGTCTGACAGAAGTTTGGACAAGGGAAGGAAAAAGCCTTATTCTACTCCAAAGGTGCTGTCAGAGCATTCTCCTGAAGTGGCTAAACTGTCGGATCCTATGACTCTCAGATCTGACAACTTACAGGACTCCCTGTCGGATGTGACTGCTTTGGACTGGAACCTCTCTGCTCTGAAGGATAAGTTGGTTGCTGTTTTTGGATCCTATGGGGAGCCCTTTCAAGCACATTCAGATCTTACCTAAGACTAGATACTTTCATTCCATCCAACCAGTGCCATCCAGAGTTGCTTCTCCCTTCCTGGAGGGACCAAAGTCACCATTGGTGTCAACTTGCTCAACTAGAAGCCTCATGGAAGACGAAGTGGACAGGATGGTCAAGAAATCCTTTGGGAGCAAGGTATTACAAGGGCTCCTTTGGCTCCTACTCCTAACGGTCAGGAGTTTTGAATCTCATCATTGCCTCTTCAGATTCCTGCTCAGACTTCCATGGAAGTTTCAAAGCCTTCAGATGCATCCGGTATTGTCTGCATCAGAGCCAAGGACCTTTCTTTCCTTGGCTCAGACCTCTGGTCTGAGTTCCTTGGGTCAGACCAACTCAGGGGAGCTTTCTAGCTTCACTTCTTGAGGTCTGTCAGCTTTCGAGGCTTTGGAGAGGTCATTGCCTGCCTCGGCAGTACAGACAGTTTCTACCCTACCAGATCCTCACTCTTCTGCCTTGCAGACCTCACAACCAGTGTCTCGACCAGGCCTGCAACAGAGACAGCGGGTCTAGAAGTCCCAGACTACCCAAGAGGGTTCCCACTCCTCCTCCAATACCTCCCCAGAACTCCCCACGGAGGAAGTCCCTCGGAAGAGGAAGTGTAAGAGGAAGCACCTAGAGTCCACTGAGGAGTCCATTACCGAGAACACTGACCTCAGTGAAGGTGAGGTCTCCGCGCTGTCATCTCCAGATGATGTTTCTTATGGAGACATCTTAGAAATCTTAAAGCAGAGAGGTGGCTGGAAGGCCAGCAGTCTCACGGAGGAGGAGTCAATGTACCTGGTGGCTTTTGGATCCTAACCATCTACCTCCTGCCTCCAATGAGCTCATTGAGTTCATCTCTTGGGAGGTTCCACATTTCATTGACCCTAACCCCGGAGACCAGATAAGATAAAGATGACACCAGAAGATAAAAAAATTTTGGTCGGAATATGTTCCAGTAGATGCCATCCCACGGTAGTGGAGGCGCCCATGAAAAAGAGAACTTGTGGAAGAAAGTACTAATTTTCATCCTCCTAATAAGGATTCTAAGATGATGGATAGATATGGGAAGCATGTCTTTCTCTTCAATGACCTTTGCTTGTGGTCCCTGAATTATATCTGATCAAGGAGCTATCAGTTGCCCTCTCAGGAGTTTTGTCTGAAGAAGTACAAGATTCAGTTACCTTCCAGCTGGCCACCCTACATGCTATGCAAACTCCTCCATGAGGTTCATTTCACATGCATCTAATGTGGCAAGTAGAGCTGTGGGTTCAGGCATCTTTATGAGGAGGCAAGCTTGGATGCAGTCGTGTGACTTTGCTGAGCCCTTTAAATCTTCGTTCATCAATACTCCTTTTGATGGCACTTCCCTGTTTGGCCCATATGCTGTCCAGATATGAGAAGGACAGGAAAATCCTTTCTGCCGTGGGCATTCATAAGAAGAGCAGTGAAAAAGTGTGGTTCAGAAAATCATAAGGGTCTTTTCCTCAAGCATGTGGAGAAAGTCCACCAGGGTTGGGGGTGGGGGAATGATGAAAGACACTGGCCCCATGGCATAGGAGCTCAGCATCAAGGGTGCAGGGGTCCTTTCTTTGGTAAACCCTTCCAGCACTCCTGAATGGAGGCTCAATTGCTCTTCTCTGGAGGCATTTGGGGGGTCGACAGTCCCAGCACCTGAGAGCCTGGCTAAACATAACAAATGACAAGTGGGTGCAGAGGATAATATCCAGAGGATACTATATACCATCCTTCCATCCACCACCACAACCAAAAAAAACTCACAAATGTTTCACACAGTCAAAGGGAGAAAGCAGCCATCCAAATACAACTGCTGCTATACAAGAGTCATCCAAGAAGACCACAAGCAATCCGGTACTTACTCAAGGTTCTTTTTGGTGCCAAAAAAGACGGGACTCGAGACCAATTTTAGATCTCAGCAAGTCAAACAAGTCAGTTCAACTGAACAAGTTCTGGATGGTCGCTTTTCAGTCCATTCTTCCAATCTTGGATGTGCTTAATAGACTTTCAAGATGAGTACTACCACATAAAGAGGAATACGTGATCCAGAAGTCATTTATGCTTCCAGCTGGGAGCCAGTCACTACCAGTTCAGAGTACTGCTGTTTGTCCTCACTACAGCCCCCAGTGTTCATCAAATGTATGGCAATTTATTTATTTATTTATTTTACATTTGTTGACCGGGCTAGTCCAACTGGATACATATCCCTTTTCAGTAGAGGCCCGGGGAGAAAAGCTCCAACATAAAAGCAATACATGGAGAGAGCAAGTTACATTTACACTATGAAAATAGGAAATAACAAAGACTTAATATAAGTACAAGTAACAAATCTACATTTTAAACAAATTAGTGTTATAGGATAAACACTGTGAGAATAATGGTCGAAGAACTAGCTAATCAGGGCGAGTAATAAGTAGAGGAATTTAGGTAAGTTAGTCGGGTTCTGTGCATGGGCATAGCCATTGTAGCTTAAGATGGCTTTTGAGGTTGTATTTGAACTGTTGATGTGAGGTCATGAGTCTAAGGGTCTTTGGTAGGAGTTCCAAGGCTTTCCAATGGAGTTGGCATACAGGGCATCACCGCCTGAGTTCTTAGATTTAGTTGTTAATATCAGGACGGTATTAGCAGATCTAAGAGAGTTAAGGTTGGAGTAGGGGTCAAAATACTACACAGTGAGGGAGTTCTGTCGGGATAGTGGATTATTTTAAAGGCTTGGTTAGTTGATTAAGTTTAAGAAGATTGGGTAGTTCCAACCAACCAAGTTTCCTAAGGTTAAGGCAGTGGTGGGTGCGGTATGGGAACCTGTTATGAACCTTGCAATATGGTTATAAGCAAGAGAGAGCATGTTAAGTTCACGTTTACTGAGGAAGGAAAAGACTGGGGATGCATATAGTAAGGTGGAGAGGAGATGGCAATCGTTAGTTTGGTCAAAGGGGTTAAGTTTTATTCTGTACATGGATCCAAGTTTTTGTTGACAGTTTTGATGGTTTGGGTAATGTGGATGTCAAATTTTAGCTTGTAGTCAATGGTAACACCTAGTAATTTGGTACTGGCAACAGGGGCTATGATGGTTCCATTGATGGATTTAATTTGAAAAGGAATACTGTTAGTATTTGGGAGTTCATTGGGAAGGGTGTATTGGAAGAATAGGAGTAATTTAGTTTTAGTTGGGTTAAGTAGGAGTTTCAAGTCAGTGAACCATTTCTCAACTAAGGTAAAACAGAGTTGAGTAGTAGTTTGGAGTTCTGATAGGGAGACAGCGGAGCAGATCAGGGTAGAGTCATCAGCATATTGTATGCAGGTAGATTTAGGGATGACTGATTGCAGGTTGTTTATGAAGATGGAAAAGAGAAGAGGACCAAGAATAGAGCCCTGAGGAACACCGATGGTATTTGAGAGCAGGTCTGATAGTTTGTCTTGCCATAGGACAGCTTGTTGCCTACCCGTGATAAACCAGCTTAGTGCAGGGGTACTCAGATCTAGACTTTCGAGGGTATTAAGCAGGAGTTGGTGATTGACCATGTCGAGCGCTGGATAGGTCGAGAAAGAGGAGGATATTAGTTTGTTGTTACGATTGTTATTAATGGAGTCGATAAAGGAAAGGAGGGCAGTAGTAGTACTATGGTGGGGGGAAACCATGTTGGGAGTTAGATAGGAGTCGATTAAGGGTTAAGTAGTGAAGGAGTTGTTTGTGAACACATCTTTCCATAATTTTCGCTATTGGAGACAGGATTGCTATTGGTCTGTAGTTAGATATTTCAGTGGAAGTACCTCCTTTATGTAGAGGGATGATATAAGAAGTCTTCCAAGAAGAGGGAATAGTGGCTTCGTAATAGTTCTGTTGATCAAGATAGATATGGGGTAGGCAATGACTTCGGATGCTATTTGTAAATATTCCGCTGGGAGGTGATCAGCCGCCAAGGTGGTTGGTTTCAGTTTTTTTAAGAGGGAACAAATGTAGGAGGAAGAGACAGGGTTTAGGCTAAAGGAGATGGCAGCTTCATTAGATTTGGAGGAAGGTGGGGCAGTGGAGGTTAGTTGGCTAGCAAGGGATTGGATAGTAGCGGTGAAGAAGGAGTTAAAGGTGTTGGCTACTACCTCTGCATCTTTCCATTTGCTTCTCAGGGGTTGGGGTGGTAGTTTTACCTGGGTGAAGGAGATTGTTAAATCCTGCCCAGAACTTCTTTGGATTGTTCTGGTGTTTATTCTGGAGGTGACAGAAGTATTGTTTTTTGTCCTGAGTAGTGGCTGCTTTGGTAGTGTTTCTTAGCTGTTGAAATATTATGCGATCTTGGGGGTTTTAGTGGCTCTCCATTTGACCCAGGCCTGATTTCTGAGTCTCATTTTGTTTTGGTTTCTCTAGTTAACCAAGGTGCTATCGTATTTTGGATCTGATTAGTCGATTAAGGGTCAAGTGTTTCTAGTATGCTTAGGAATGTATTATTGAAGTGGGAAACACTCTCTTCTAGGGGTAGAGATTTTAAAATGGACCAGTTGCAGGATTTTAGATCTGCAAGGAATAATTGTGGGACAAAGTTCTTTTGTTTCTAATTAATCTATAGAGGGTTAAAAGTTGGGCATTTATGTTTAATAATATAGGTAATTAGGTGGTCACTGAGGTCATTTGGAAGGGTCCCGGTGGTATAGTTAATTGAATCTTTATTGGTAAGGATCCAATCGATGGTGGTTTCTTTTTGGTGAGTATTGCCCAGTCTGGTTGGACATGTTATATTTTGGGAAAAGCCATGTAGGTTAATAGGTAGTGGGGTTGAATGGGAGGAACATAGGGACCAGTCTATATTGACATCCCCAAGTACTATGGTTTCTTGTGGGTAACTAGTGGCTAGCCAGGACAGTATTAGCTCGAGATTTTCAATGTTATTCCCTGGTGGGATATAAATAACTATGAGGTTGATGCATTTTTGCGTGTTTAAGCATAGCTTGAGGGCAATAAGTTCTAAGTTAGAGATTATAGGAGGTTGTGTTGGGTTCTTAATAATATTCAGTGTATTCCTGAACATAACAGCTATACCTCCACCCCGTTTATTTACGTCGGCCCTGAAGATATTATACCCGGGAGGAGAATCTCTTAGATCCGGGTTTTAGCCATGTTTCAGTTAGACACATAATGTCAGGGAATGAGTAGCTAACATAGCGTGCAGATTGTGCACCTTGTTATTAATGCTTCTTAGGTTCAGGTGTAATACTAGAAGGGAGTCAGTAGAGTTTCGAACAAGTTTAGTGGGGTTAGAGTCTAGGTCATTAGGGGGACCTGGGTTGGGGTGGATATCATAAATGGTAATACTATTTTTCAGGTGAATTTGTAGTCTTTGTAGTTTGAATAGTAATTTTAGGTGATTTTTATTATTTGAAATTTTAGGGTACGGAGGGTGAGTTGGGCTAAATTGGGGGATTTTGTTTTAAAAGAGTTAGGCATTGGTGGGATAGTTATGGCCGAATGATTAGTATGGCAATTGGTGGAGCGCTTAGGATGGGAGAGACCTATAAGAGTTTGGTTTTCATACTTGGTTAAAAAATAGGCAAAAAGGAGTAGTAGGGTACTTGAGAGGAGGGTTGTGGAAGAGGGGAGTTTGGCCATGGTGAGGGGTGGAAAGTGTACTAGGAAGGGAAGATGCTTTAGTTTTATCTTTGGAATTGTGGGAGGAGCTGGAAGTGGGAGGAGTAAGGAGGAAATTGATGGGCGTATAGCTTGCAGAGGGGTACTTAGGAGGGGTTATCAATTCCTATAAATGTAGAGGTACTGGGGGCGGGTGGGATAAGGGGGCAGGGAGGGGCCAGAGTTCTCAAGGTCTTAGAGCCAGCACTAGGTGAGTGAAACGACTGCCAGTGCTTACAGTAAAGAAGCACTTTGGAGGGATGTTTTATCACTTAAGTAACAGAAATAAAATCCCAGGTTCGAGTAAGCACAACCTTTTTTTGGTCTATCACTGAGAATAGGGTAGATGCTTTGGTTGTTGTCAGGTAGGAGCGTTGTTCTGAGGAGCCACGGTAGTTAGGGTTAGCTTAGGGGGCTTCCTGTGGTAGAAGGGAGAGAGGTAGCACAAATTAGTAACTCCGTAAATGTAGAATTGACTCAGAGGTGCCAATAGATGTGTACTAGTGGACCTCAATGATTGGGAGAGAGAAATCAATAACAGTAGTTATGCAGTTAGTGTTACAGTAGTTAGAGAGTTGGCATCATGATATCTCCAGTGTAAGGAACAAAACATAGAACTAGAAGGCCAAACACAAGTTATATCAAGGGTAAGAGATTAAGTTGCACAAGCATACAGTACAAAACAATAACCCAACATTAGTAGATAACAGACACCATTGTTCCAACAAGAAACACGTTCAGACACTTTGAGTTTGCTGCAACAATTCACTAATCCAGTCTAGATGTTAAATTAAGACAAAATGCCACCAACTTAGCATCTAAAATGATCAAAAACATATGCAAACAACTCACTAAGCCAATTATCTTTAGAAAATATGATATCCGTTTTGCATAAAGAATGCTATGTTGCCTTAAACTTCTATCAACCAAGTCACTATCTGGGTTTGGGAGAAGGACGCTAGTTATATGCTGGAAGCACTTGGTGGATGAATCAGATAAGTTCGGTAAAGCAGGCAGACAGACCACTACAAAATACTGGCATTGATAATAAAACAAAACAAATCTGGTTCTCTGGCTGTAATGGAACCTGGATAATACAATACAATACAATATAGAGCCAGTACAAACACTTTAGAGGCGCTATCTGGGTTTAGTAAAACAAGATATGCGCTAACCACACATGCATACTGACAATGAAAGTAAAACAAAACTGCGTAGGATCTCTGGCTGTAATGGAAGCCGGATAATACAATATAGAGCCAGTACAAACACATTAGCGGCGCTATCTGGCTTTAGTAAAACAACGCCAGATACTCGCTAAATACACATGCAAGCAAATAATTGTGATGGAGTACCCAGGAATAAAAAAGGAGTCACTGACAAAAATAGTTGCAGAGCAATTTGCTTTAGAAGAGAACGACCACAGATTAGACTTCTTTCACGGATTCCAAATTACCTGAAGGCTAGAAAATGCGACCGGACCGAGGGAAAGATAGTTCAACTCACTTGATACCCAAAAATAAGTGGATTCCACAAGAAACTAATAAACAAGAAGCACAGAAATCACGGATACGAAGGTGCAGGTCTCACTTAAAAGCTTCACTCAGAGGTTTATTAAACACTTGCACCAAAAAAAAAATGAAATACACCATTAACGCTATTCCGTTACACACTAAGCATTTTCATCTGTGTTTAAACCAGACTTCATCAGATGACCAGTGTATTGGAAACAACTCACATATACAAATTTAAAAACATCAATTAACCTATCCCACTTAATAACCATTAATAAGCCAATTACCTTTTAAAATGCCTAATTCTTTGTTTTTGAAATAAATGTTGCAAGTCCCTCAAATGGGGTAAAAATGAAAATCAAGATTAAACATACTCCCAATAATTAATTTAATAAAAACTTTTAAAATGAATAAATATATATTTAAAATAAATCACATTATATAAAGAAACTAGTCTATAGTAGTTGATTTATTAAATATGTGTGTGCTGCCCTCTACTGGGATTTTAAATAATTACTAATAAACAGCAGCAATAAGTTCAAAGTTTGGCTGCCCTTAATTTCAGTAAAGGTGTAATAGTAATAAAGTCATTCAGACCGGGGGATTACTTGCTTCCAGGGTCACTTGCCACCATAGTTCCCTGTATTCTATTTTTTTCTTCCCATAGTCCTCCCCTGATGTCATTCTTGATGTGTTCTAATACCATGAATAAAAACTTAGCTCTCAGTATTCGAAACTTTTCCTGTTCTTATATCATTAAGGTGTTCATAAATCCTTCTTTTTAATTTTCTTTCCATTTTCCCAACATAGAAGGATTTGCAGATGGAGCAAATTGCCAGGTACACTATTCCTTTAGATTCACAATTGTAATAGTTACTGCTGGAAATCCATCTGTCCCTGCTTTCTAAGTAAAATTAATCCATGTTTAAAATATGGGTACATTGTGTGCAATGGCCACATTTATGTGTGCCTACCTTATTTTTCCTGCTAATGTACCCTTGATTTTTATTTTCCAGAATGTTTCTAATACTTTGGGATTTTTTGTAAATAATGTTGGTTGGAATTTCTTCCAGTTTATCTATATCAGTTATAGAAGTTAATCTATCCCATTCCTTTGTAAAAAAAAAAAAAAAAAATCTTGTTTTATTATTAAGGGCATTATATTCTAAGGTTAAAGCCAACTGGAAATTTTCTTTATTATTTCCATTCTCTTCTCTTTTTTCCTTAGTTAGCTTTGTTTGTTTCACAATGGGAATAAATCTATCCCCTCTACCTCTCTCTACTTCCTCTCTAATGTTTTTAATCATATTTATAGGGTACCTCCTTTCTAAAAACATATTTCCAATAAGTCACATTCTTTTATAAAATCAATATCAGAACTGGTCATGCGACACCCTCTCACAAACTGTCCTTTGACAATATTTTTCTTGCAATGCATAGGGTGCGCACTATCAAAATGTAAAAATGCATTACAATAGGTGGGCTTTCTATATATTTTAGTCTCTAGGTTCTCCCCCGCCTTATATACTTCTGTATCAAGATATTGTAAATTAGTATCTGATATTTTATAGGTGAATCTTAAAAAAATCAGTAGTTTGATTTAAATAAACCATGAATTCCTCGAATTTCTCCTTCCCTCCAATCCAAACTATAACAATGTCGTCCAGGAATCTACGGTAAAGAATTCAGTTGACATTAAAAGAGGAATTTAGAACATATTCAGCCTCCCATTTAGCCAAAACCAAGTTGGTGTACGTGGGGGCTCACGCTGCTCCCATTGCCACCCCCTGAATTTGTTGAAAAAACTCCATTAAAATATAAGAAATTGTTTTTTAACATCTCCATAAGCCAAACATTTACTAGTTTCTCATTAGATGTTGAGTGTTACTTTCGTATACTATTTCTTCAAACATATCCGCACCTTTACCATAAGGTATCAAGGAAAATAAATCTATTACATCTGTTAAAAATCTATTACATCTGTTATAAATAAAATGTCTTTATGGTATAACCCACTAGAAATTTCTTTTAGAAGGTCCCATGAATCTTTTAATATAAATTTATTTTCCACCCATAATTTCTTAATTTTAGAGTCTACATATTTTGCTAATGGGTGGGTTTTGGATCCTTCTGTTGATACTATCGGCCTTAATGGGGGATCTTTCTCATTTTTATGTGTCTTCGGTATCCGAAAAATAGTGGGTACCTTTGGTTTATCCACTTGAAGAAATGAAAATGTACTGTAATCAATAAGACCTTCATTTAACATGTCCCTTAGACTCAACTCTATCTTATTATAAGCTATGTTGATTTCATTTTAGAAACATAGCTATATTTTGAGTCATCCCACAATATGGCATACATTTTACTATCATAATCAATTGTATCCATTATAACGATACCTCCCCCTTTATCTGGTTTCATAATTCTTATATTAGGATCATTTTTCATTTCATATAAAAACTGTCTTTCCTTATTATTCAAATTAGTATGGTATCTAGTGTTTACTTCTTTCCTAATTTCTTTTTCCATTATTTTCTCCAAGTTTCTTAATTGGGGGTGTAAAGGTGGATTGTAGGTAGTTTTACGTTTAAGTTCTTTATTGTAATCTGTTGTTTCATTAGGGAGTGTAATTCTTAAATTAACTTTTCAACAAAAATAACAAGAGTCATCCAAGAAGACCACAAGCAACCCGGTACTGACTCAGGGTTCTTTTTGGTGCCAAAAAAGACAGGGGACTGGAAACCAATTTTAGATCTCAGCAAGTCAAACAAGTCAGTTCAACTGAACAAGTTCTGGATGGTCGCTTTTCAGTCCATTCTTCCAATCTTGGATGTGCTTGATAGACTTTCAAGATGAGTACTACCACATAAAGAGGAATACGTGATCCAGAAGTCATTTATGCTTCCAGCTGGGAGCCAGTCACTACCAGTTCAGAGTACTGCTGTTTGTCCTCACTACAGCCCCCAGTGTTCATCAAATGTATGGCAATTGTAACAACTCACTTGATAGGTATGGATTCCAAGCATTTCCATATTTTGACTACTAGCTCATAACCGTCTAGACCATCTGCAGCTAGAAGCAAAAGACTTGGCTCTTCAAAGTTGTTCTTTGTTAAATATTAAAGTAAATTTCAGAAAGTCATAACTAGACTCCTCTCAAGAACTGGACTTCATAGGAGCAAACATGAACACAGTTGAGATGGTTGCATTTCTCCCATCATCGAGTGATGACCATAAGAGATAAGTCAGAAAGTTACTACATAATTCTAGGTTACTGCTTGAACAGTACTAAAAAAACTTTAGGATCTATGGCAGCACCAGTAATACTAGTCTCACTAGTGAGATTCCACATGAGAGTCTTATAGTGGATGCTCGCATTTCAGTGGTCTATCCTTCACCAACCCGTGTCAGCTCCAATATGAATCATGAACTTGCAGGAAGGATCTTTCATGGTGGATTCAATTCAATCAGATCAACTTATGCAAGTTCTCCCTTTTGTTCCTCCTCTCTCCAAGGCCATAGTGACCGTGGATGCTTCCAAGATACGGTGGGGAGACCTTATCTGGTAAAAACAGTCCAAGGCACATGGTCTACACAAGAGATCAAGTTGCACAAAAATGTCCTAGAGATGTAAGGAGCTGTGATGCTAGCTTACAAGACTTTCAGAATACACCTTCTCTGGAGACAATTGCAATTCAGTCAGACAACATGTTGGTAGTCTGCTACATCAACAAGCAAGGGGAAATTAAATAATACCCTTTATGTCGAGAGGCGCTCAGGGTGTGGAAATGGGCAATGTAGTCCAACAGCTTTCTGGTAGCAGTGCACATTCTGGGAAAGTAGAAGGTGACAGCAGAAAAGTTGAGCGGATCTTTCATTATGCCTCACGAGTGGTCCCTCAATCAAAAAGTGGCAGAAGACATATTCCACAAGTGAGGCCAGTCTTGCTGCCACCTTTTTGCATCCCCTCTGAACAACAAATGCAGCAAGTACTTTGTCCTGAGCCCCTGAAGAGGGGAATCCCCAAGGGATTCTCCCACTCACAATTGTTCCCAGTCTTTTGTATGCCTTTCCCCCAACCCCATTAATCCCCAAATTTCTTCAGAAAGCAAACAGGTTGAAGACAGAAGTAATCTTCATTGCCCAGTATTGGCCTTATCAAATCTGGTTTCCCATTCTTTGGCCTCACCTGCAGAAGAAAGCATGGATTCTGGATCCAGTTCCAGATCTTCTGTCACACCCAACAGGAATGCCTCATCTGAGCGTTCACAGTCACAAGCTGATAGTTTGGTATCTCCAGTTCCGTTGATAGCCAGACAACCTATACTGTCTTCACTAGCACGTCATATTCCAACACACTAGTAATAGGTGCCTCTGTAGTCAGGCACACTGACTTCCCACTCACTAGGCTGAACAAGGCGAAGGTTATTGTTAGCTGCCTGTCAGGTGCCAGGATCCGCAACATAACACAAGCACTCAGGTCACTCCAGAACAAGTACAAATAAGACTCTGTCTTTGTCCACGTTGGTGTGAATGACCTGAGCCGTACCTCCCTGGACTACATGAAAAAAGACATGGAGGAGCTCTCTGATCACGTAGTCCAGGCTGGTATGACCCTGACCCTGAGTAGCATCCTGCCCTCACCAAGAATGATACCAGGGTATAGAGAAACAATTATCAATTTCAACATTTGCTAAGCTTCTGGTGTCATTCAAAGGGGATCCAGTGTCTGTCAGCCTGGGATGACATGCTCGACAAGCCACACTGCTTCGCTAAAGATGGCTTACACCTGTCACCCTTAGGCTGTCGAATACTGGCCAAGGCACTTGCCACCCCCATAGTGCCTTTTTAAGGTAAGGCTCAAAAGACAAACCCACCGCCATAAATAGCACAAGTAACAAAAAGCTGAGGGTAATGCTACTCAATGCTAGAAGTGTAAACCTCAAAATGCGCACATTCGAGCCACTCCTCAGTATGGAGGAAATTGATATATGTGCAGTCAGAGAAACCTGGTTTAAGGCTCCAGAGAGCACCCCAGCACTGCCAGGCTACAACTCATACCATACATTTCGGCCACAAAACTTGGACCAAAATACAAAAGGCAGGGGAGTATCCATATTCATCAAGGATACCCACACCTCCAGGTTAGTCGCACAGCACGAGATCATCCATGTGCAACTAACAACTGGCAAAACTGCTATTCCAATTATAGCTTGCTACAGATCACCCACCATGTCCAAGGACCTCCACTCCGTTTTCCTGAAAACACTGGGAAACATAAAGGTCCTACCAAACACCAATTTATTGGATGATTTCAATTACCCAAACATTAACTGGGAGAACTACTCAAGTACAAATGCCCTGGATCAACTGGTCAACACTCCCACCAGAGGTGACAACATATTGGACCTGGTCATCACCATCATCAGCGACCGGTGTTCCACACCAGAGGTCAACCCCTCGCTGGTTAGATCTGACTATAAACTAATCACTCTGGATATCCACATTCTGCCACCACCCCCGGTCAAAGAAACCACCGTGAAAAACTTTTAAAAAGCAAACTTCACATTACTTAAGATCAAGGTGGGAAGCTTTAAAGCCCCCATACTAAAGGATAACACTTTCCAAGCTGCAAAATCCTTTACTAATGCACTCTACGGGCACCTACAAGAATGCATGGATCTTGCTATCCCAAACAAAACCCAGACTCACTCCTCCAAGAAAAGGAAACCAGTCTGATGGACCCCTGCCATAAACAAGCTATACAATAGAAGGAGGAAACTAGTACAGAAGAGTAAAATTCCAAGAAGGGAAGACATCCCTGATCAGTATCAGCAAGAAACTTTGTTCCCTCATAAAATCATCCAAGGCTAGCTTCGAAAGAAAAATTGCCATGGACTCCAAAGATAATCACAAAGCATTCTGTGTTAAGAATCTAAGTGTCAATTCTCAGATCTGCTTGGAGTTAGTGCAGAATGACACAGAATACACTGAACCAACTGATATAGCCATCATCCTGGCAGACAGGTACAGTGCAAACTTCACCCCCCTCTCACCCCCAAAAGGGCCTATACCAGAAGAATGTAGTGCCCCTGAAATCACAAACACTCACGTTAAAACAGCCCTCTCCAAAGCCAAAAACACAGCATCGATGGGACAGGACTGTGCCCCAGGCTGTGTCCTACACAAGCTCAATGATTGATGAGCTAACCCCTCACCTAAACACACTGTTTAAACTCAGCCTGTCCACAGGCTATGTGCCCACAGAGTGGGGCACAGCAATGGTTATTCCGCTCCACAAAAGTGGAGCCACAACGGACCCCGGGAACTATCACCCTATAACCCTGACTAGCTTGGTCTGCAAAGCTATGGCGCGCACCATCATGGATCTCATTAACAGAGACATAGGAAACCTCCAAACACTGGATCCGACCCAGTTCGGCTTTGTTAAGCGCAGATCATGCCTCCTAAACCTGGTGGACTTCTTTTTGAGGGAAAGGTGGTCACAAAAGCCTTCAACACCATTCCCCACTCAGGTATTATAGACAAGCTCACCAGCCTGAACATAAATTCCTACATCACGAGATTGGTTGCTACCTGGCTCACGGTCAGAACCCACATGGTAAGAGTTGCAGGAGCTAGGTCTGACTCTAATCCGGTTACAAGTGGCATTCCCCAGGGCTCAGTCCTAGGACCCCTCCTGTTCATCATATACTTCTCAGAGGTACAGGCAAGCACAGGAGGACTATGGCTGATGAAGTTCGCAGACGACTGCAAACTAGGGGGGCTATAATTGACTCTCCGGCTGACACAGACATCCTCCAAAAGGGTCTCACTGAGACAGATACCTGGTGTCAAAACCATGGCCTCAAGCTAAATGCCAAAAAGTGCATAGTCACCCCCTTTGTAAAAAACAAAGTACCCACAAACTACCACATAGGTGGTAGCAACCTATATCCGGAAGATGTAATAAGTGATCTGGGGAACCAGGTATATATTAACCTCTTCTTTGATAATCACATTGCCAAAGTGGTTAGAAAATCCTTCTGTGTGTCCCACCTAATCACAAAAGGGTTTGCATCCAGATCGAAAGAGGTCATTGGGCCCCTTTACGCATCACTCATCAGACCCATCATATAGTACAATGCCCCATTTGGGATGCACCTTACAAGACACCTGCAACAACTGGAAAGACCACAGAAGTATCTCACCAAGAGGATCACTGGCCTCAAGCAGATGCCCTATGCAGCTCGACTGAAGAAACTCCAGCTGTACTCGGTTACATATCACCTACTCAGAGATGATTTCTGCCTGACATACAAGGCCATGTCCAACCCAGAATGGAAAACCATATCCCCTCGAGTCACATGCTCCAGGGATCTAAACCTCACGACAACAATAAATAGGACGTGCTGAAGGGATAGATTCCTGTCTCAGAGACTTCCCATGGTCTGGAACAAGATTCCAATCTACATTAGGCAGAGCTCCTCGCTAACCTTCTTCAAGAGAACCCTTGACGAGTGGATGGGAAACAGAAAGTTTACCCCGGGGATCACTTCAATGGCTTTGCTGGACAAAGGCACAGGGAACTAATCTAAGGGGGCGGCGAAAGCCAACACATTCCAGCTAGGCTTATAAATGCCTTTGGGCAGATAGCCTAGTACCTACCTATGAACCTATTATTCTCCCATAAGCTATTTACACAGAAGCTGTATAACAGTAAATGGATATGATTCGTACATTGGGCTCAACTAAATGAGCCTTTGTGGCTCCTATCCACACTATTTGAGAGTTTTTAGCACAGCTTTTTACCAGAGGGGCAGCTTATTCTACAAAAAAGTGCAGCTAGCTGCAATTTCTAATTTTCACATTGTATTTGATGGTTCCTTCCTTGCTTCACATAAGCTATGCAAAGCCTTCTTGAGAGGAACTTTCTTACTCAAGCCCCATTATAAAGATCCTTCACCATCTTGGGACTTAAATTTGGTATTACAGAAAATTTTACAGCCTCGTTTTGAACCAGTGGCTACCTGCCAACTGAAATTTCTGTCTTGGAAAACCATATTCTTGGTATCCATCATGTCTGAATACCTAAAATTCACGCCTTATTATCCCAGCCACCATACTTTGTTTTCCACAAAGATGGGATCACTTTACCCAATATAGTTTAGAGAATACTATCAACCAAGCCATTAATCTACCAGTTTTCGTCCCAAACTTTAGTAAAGGTGAATACTTGTCGCATTTGTTAGATGTTCATAGACAGTTATGTTTTTTACCTTCATGGAAAAAGGACACAAGGACAGAAAGTCCGTTATTTGTCTTCTTTTCAGAGACTAGTTTGGGTGTCCATTGACCAAAGTGACCCTAGCCAAATGGATTACAGACTGCATATGTTTTATTTATAAAAGACAAGGTTTAGAACTGCCAAAAACTTTTCAAGCTCATTCCACAAAAGCTGTGGCCGCCTCTTCAGTATTTCAGTCCAGAGCATCCATGGATGAGATTTGCACAGCAGCAACCTGGCAACCCCCTCACCTTCATTACTCATTGCATACAAGCTGGATTTCATCTCTAGGGTTAAGGCCTCCTTTGGTTCAATGGTTCTGAAGAATATCCTTCCATAATGCCACCAAGGTAAAAGGTAGTTGGGGACTCTGTCCCATATGTGAGGATAAAATGAAAATTGACAGTATCCGATAAAATAGTTACGTACTCACCAATATGTTTCATCTGTGTTGTCCATTTTCATTTTTTCTTCCACAACCCACCCACCATCCTCCTGTCCCTTTCTTGGTTCTTAGATAATTGGCTATTTCAAAAGCCAGGAATGGTCTTACCCTTATCCATGGTGTTTTTGTATTTCTATTATTTTCTGTTGTTATCAGCAAACAAGATCTTAGGTGATTCCAAATATATTTATAATGGGGAGTATCTCCTCTGATGTGCCTAGACAACCAAAATATTATGCCAAGAATACTGTATTATGGCTTTTATTAAATGGAAAGAAGGCCAGACAAAAAAAGCTTTGCAAAGTACAACTAATGTATTTTGCACGGGGACAAAATCAACTTCAACATCTTACTTCAGAAACATTGAATTGCCGCATGCAATATTTAAAAAAATGCCACATTGACATTAACCACTGTCTACACTTGAAGACATTACAAGTTTGAAGCAGTCAACATAGGGCCACTGGCATTACAGCTTTACTGCTGGGAATCCTGTAATTATCCACGTCTCAGGGTGAATGAGTGTTACTTTGTGTTCTTTGTAGCTTTTATTATTTACTGTTACAATTATCTTTCCTAAAGTATACAGTACAATGTGAAGACACTTAACGTAACAGTAGATTTCTTGAGGAGAGGTCACTGCAACAGTAAAGCTGATGTCTCTTTTGTTGGTAGCTTTGTATATTCCAGTACAGGACTGGTCCTAACAGGGCTGAAAATGTTTGCTGATTCACAAGAAATAGTAGGTAGCTAAACCCAAGATTTATTATTTACTGTTAGAATGATCAGTCATTGAAGTTGCAGTATTACGGCAGATTATATCATAATCTTAATCTTATCAAGAAGGCACTTGTGACAAGAGTCAGTATTTTTCTTGTGGATGTTAATGCCAAACTATTAAATGCACATAAACAAGGCTTGTCTTTTGGGGTCCTTATCTCAATGATGCAGCAGTAATGAGGAATGGGAAAGCTATTTTCTCTCTGTCCAGAAATTGTCCATTTTATAAAGCAGCATACCACATAGTGACAGGCTTAGCATACTCAATATTTTCAAAGAAGACAGTTGACATGAATATTACAAAGCCAACTGTAGCAGTAACAGGCCATTGTCCCTTGACAACAAAATACTCTCCCCCACAATTAGGGTGCATTTCATGCGCCTCTTGTTCTTCATAGTGCACTGAGAAGAGGATGCAGATCTTCTCTTTATACAACTCTGTGGCATCACATAACAGAAGATTTTGTTACAGATCAAGATATCGATGATTGCGATGTACAGTACAGTTTTTAAAAAGTCGAGTAATGTGCCCTACCTTCCTTACACCAGAGCAGTAAATTCCTTCAGCCATATCAATTCTTCAAACCCTTTTGGAAATCCAGGCAGTAGAACTGGTTTCAGAGACAGAAAAACTGTACAGTGTTGTGTATTTTTCTGATCCCACAGAAAGGACAACAACAATGGAGACCCATTCTAGAAATGTCAAACTAGAACATTTATGGAGAGAGTTCAAGAACTGTGCAGTGTTTGCCACTTCTGCAGCAAGATGCCTACTTCTGTATTCCAGTTTAACAATCCTACAGCAGATTTGAAGTTCAGAATTTTTAATTTAATGCCTTGAATTTCCATTGACTTTTTATTTCAGTTGTGCCGAGTGTATTTACTAAATGCTGGGCACCGGTATTTGCACAGTGAAGTGACATCAGGTTTTTCTGGATGGCAGCATAATTTTGGCAGGTAAACTTGAGGCCTTGCATTGTGGTCACTGTCATTCCAGATCTGTGGATCCTAGGCATAATCTTAGGCATGTGTGACTCCTTCTTCTTCCTTCTCTGACAGATTTTTCTAAGGGTTTTCTTGAACACAGTGACAGCTTTCCCCATTTAATCAGAATCTGTAGGTTGATGGAGTTTTGTTTTCAGTCAGTGAAGTAAACCCCCTTGTCAGCTAGAACTTAGCTGAAGTAACAGGGTTCATGCTTTCTTGTACTGTATCAATAGAAGGCTGCATTTTTGGAGGGAAAAATCCCTCTGTGTTTTTTCTGGCAAAAGGGCTAACCATTTAGACAGTCTTTGTCTTGTACCTTCAGTGAGATGCAGTGGTACATTTGTTCCTGAACTTTGGTTTTAATTTCTTCCACCTCCCCCAAATCAAAGAGTAGAACCATTTCCATCAGTTTAAAGTGTAGAGCCTTGTTTATCCCAGAGAAAGAATAACATAAATGGTGAGTATCCAGCTGCTGTTGCTGTTGTAATCCTTCCCAACAGCTCATCGGCCCTGGACACTGCACACAGTAATGAACAGCATTACAGTGAAGTATGATACGTAGGCAAGAAGGCACTCGTTCTTAGCAGTTGTCAAGCGTCTACTACACAGTAGGGTGACAGGCTACAAATAATGAGGAAATTGACAGTGGGGATGTTATCAGAATCAGTGACAGGCTCATGGCAGTGAGATTCCAGTGTAAGGATAGGGCAGTCTTCATAACCTTAGCTTATGCTCCACAGCAGGGCTACGATGGAGATAAAATGAAGGCATTCAGAAAATATTTGAAGGACTTCATTCATAAATTGGGGCAAAATGAGCTGATCTTAATAAAAGGGAACCTGAGTGCCCATTGTGGAATGGACAGAACAGAAGGCGAAGACTGTGTCCATATGGATGGGGCAAAATGAGTTATGAAATAGAGGTCATTCTGTCCTGGAAAATGGCTTAGTGGGGGGTCAGTGCATGGTTTTCCAAGAAGCAATCAAGATCATATACTAGATTGTTCACATATAGCTTATGTAGATTTTTTTTTTTGCTAAGGAAGGGGCAGTGGGATCAGCTGAGAGGCTGCTAAGTCATTGTCAGTGAAACGGATCTGCCCCCAGCATAAACTACTGATGGCTGCAGCCATCTGATAGCAGTGGTCAGAGGGGGCTGTGATTAACAAGGAATAGACTGATGACCTGAAAGTTGACTGGGATGACAGTACAGGAGTTCAAGGAAATACTCTGGGCTGTAACACATCATGAGGAAGAGAAAGTGTTGAAAAATGCCAGTGTCAGTAAACAGCATATATGAAGATGATATAATAGATACATGGCTGAGTGGGGTGCATAAGGAAAGCTATTGGTGAATGCAGAGCTCTAGGTAGTTCATAAAAAGGTGGTGTGTAGTAGGAAGTGGGAGAGTACTGGTTGGTTAACAAAGAGGCTAAGAGAACAGTTTGCATGTTAAAAGACAAGGCCACAGAGAAATTACTTGCTTCTGGAAAATGCCTGCGTAGATGTCACAAAGAAGTTCTATCAATTTGGAAGACAGTGACAGCGAGATAATGAAGGCAAGTCATCAAAAACCATTCATAAGGGATGCTGGAAACACACTGCTCACCATTCCAGAGATGATCACGGGAATGAAGGGTGTACTTCATAAAGCTTCTGAGTAAAAAAAAAAATTTTGCTTAGCCTACAATGAAAAAGGTGGAAGAGCCCACCCTAGGCGAATTACAAAGTACATTAAAAATAATGAAGTCAGGGGCAAACCGCAGGTTCAGATCAAGTCAGAGACAATATACTATAGATGTTCGGTGCAATTTTAAAAAATGTTCAATGAATTATGGGGTAGATGGTTCCTAAAGGTATTCGTTATGTCATGAAAAGAGAGTTGTATCCCAGATGCTGGAGAATATGCATTCTAGTACAAGTTTTCAAAACAAAAAGGGATATTCACAACCACAGGCAATGCAGAGATATCAAAATCATGTTACACCGTATGAGTGTTGGAGATGTTGATTGATGAATGAAGTCTTAGCATAATAGAAGGTAACGTGGAAGATGACAGTTAAGATTCAGACCACGATGCAATGCAGCTGACCCAGTTTTTGCAGTGACAGAGTGGAGAAAAGCAGGTGATAGGTAAGGACACCAACTGAACTTTCCTTGAGTTCGAGAAAGCGTAAGACAAGGCCCCAAGAGAGCTTATTTGAGCAGTCCTGCAGTGATTCTGTCATGGAAACACTGGTGGATTTAATGTAGGTTATTTACACGGGCCCAGTAACTGAAAAGTACAGTGTTACATATAACTTACAATATAACTTACATATAGATAATCAGTGGGAAGTGGATGTGCATCAGGGTTCAGCTTTGAGTGTCAGAATTAGGAAAGTGATAAAGAGACGAAGAAATCAAGTCAAGGATGGATGGATTGTATGAGACAAGACCTGCAACTCTCTGTCGTGACTATCAAAGAAAGTAAAGAAGTGGCTCTAAAGAGTGGTGGTGGTGGCAGTCTGCACCCAAACCTCACATACAAAAGGGGGTTCATGATGAGGCTGGATAAATCTTTATTTTTTGGCTGTTTAAAAGTTCAGCTCTCCAGAGATGGATCTGCTTGCATCACCTCTATAATAAAACCGTCATCTCCTAATGATCTGCTCCACTATGCTTAATCCTGTACTAAGGGTAACAGATTCATTCTCAGTCCTTGGAAACATGATTTTATTATGCATACCTTCCCTCCAGCTGTTCTAATATCTTTTTGTTTCTTATGCTATAAAATATATTAAGAAACAAAGGAAATTTAATAATTCTGGACAAAGTAGCCATGGTTCATTGTTCTGAGGTGTCAGTAGCAGAAACTGTGGCGCTTCTTTCAGAAGGGAGAAGGAAGAGTTTCACCATGATATCAGAGCTGTTTAATGGCATGGTGAAACTTAGATCTCATCTGTTTCAAAATAGGTTCAAGACCAAATGCTACAGTCTAGATTGTCTGTTTATTTTCAGAAAGTTTGCCAGTGTGGACATAGTTTCATTATTAGTATGTGTGGTTGTGTTTAATACAGGTTTGGCTTATTGATATAAGGTACCTTTGAAGCCTGCTTTAGGTATATAGTAAAAAGGCAGAAGTTAACCGTGAAATCTTGGATCAGAATACTCATTTGTTATTTTATTAATATATATTCAACATGCCTTTCACAATAATGTTTCATATTAAAACTTGAAACAGATGTAAACTTACTATATAATAGATTCATAAGAAGACTTAGGAACAATAAAAGAAGCAGTAGTCTGCCAGCAGGAGAAAGTAGAGAAAACTGAAAGAAAATAATCCAAATTATGGAAGAGGTGATTCCTTATTTGCAAACACTATCGGTTCTTACTGGAATAAACTTCCCACAGAACTGACCTCCCTAGGCTCATGTCACCTTTTCAAAAAACAGATGAAAACTCACCTACTAATTCACTGGCTATGTCCCTGCTCCAATCCCGACTGAGCTCAGCATTTTTATTACTCTCTCCAGTCTGCTACTGTGTAATCTTTCCGCTCCCATTCTAACTTAGACTGACTTCATCAGCCCCCTTTATTGGACCATCACTCTTTTTTTTTTCTCTCAAATTTCTGTTTGCCTCCCCTTCTGACCATCTATTTTTTCTGTCTCTTGCTACTTTTAGCTGACCTCCTATAATCCTGCTACCTATGCATTTCATCACTATCCTGTTTCCCCCCTCTCCTTTTCCAACTGGATACTCCCAACCTTTACTAAGTCCATAATACTTGTACCAAACAGATAATATACTTTTCCCGCTTTCTGTCTACCTTATTTTCTGCCTTTTCCTTATCTTTAACTACATAATTACCTGTTAAACTTCCAACCTGCTCTTTTAACACTTTATATTAACAGATTTCTTGCTTTTTGCTAATACCTAATTTGTTATCATGACTACTGACTAATGATATTTTTTAACTTGACTAATGATATTTTTTAACTTTACTTTGTATTTTAGATACTGGAGCTTATCTCCTTAGCCCCTTAACTGAACTTTGTTTGTCATCTACTCAGACTAGTCCAGGAAAACTGTATATTCATTTGTATTTTGCCTCATTACATTATGTTAGTGTTAGTTTAGTAATGACTTCGTAAACTGTATTGTCTTATTCTGATAGTGGAGCTTTTCTCCTCGGGCCTCTGCTGAAAATGGACATGTATCCAGCCAGACTAGCCCGGTTAACAAATGTAAAATAAATAAATAAATAAATAAAACATCAGGAAGTGCACATACAGTCCTGTAGTTGCTGAAAGTGTGCCAGCAAGTCCAAGCATTATGACTGCTTAGCCTGACAGCTGTGGGCTCAGTGTTAGAGGGAAAAAAAGTCCCATGTGAAACAATTGGAGTCTGCTGAATGGAAAGGCAAGAAGAGAAGGGGTAACGGCTGGCAGCATCTAAAATTGCATCAGAAGTGGTGCAACCCTGTAAACTTACTATATAATAGATTCATAAGAAGACATAGGAACAATAAAAGAAGCAGTAGTCTGCCAGCAGGAGAAAGTAGAGAAAACTGAAAGAAAATAATCCAAATTATGGAAGAGGACAGAACTGCATCAGAGTGGGAGATGAAAGAGAATCATAGTAGACTAGAGCTTGAAAATCAGTGGTGGTGAGGAAAACTGGATGATCTGGCATATAAAACTAGGGGGTGTAACGTTAGAATCATTAGCATATTTGAAAAAGTAAGAGAGAGCAAAAATTCCACAATGGAGCTACTGGAGTATAGATTTCACCTTCACAGACTGCAAAACCCAGTGATTGAAAAAATTCTTTGGGTGGACAGACCAGGTAGAAGAGCAGGACAGACAAGACACATTTCTGATTATTTAGTTATTGCTTTTCATTTATCAGGAAAATGTGACTGGGTACAGAACCTGTTTTCAGCAGAGACCCAGAGAGAAAAGCTCTAAAATAATTGAAATTAAAACATACAAAAATAGAAGAACACAGTGGTACAAATACAAGTATACATATTGAAAGAAATAAAATATAAATATATATATATATATATATATATATATATATATATATATATATATATATATATATATACACACACACACACACACACACACACACACAAGCACCATTTCAAGAAGATACTTTTTTGCTAGAAAACAAGAGCAATGCAATGCAGCAGTACGGAAAGAAAATAACAATGCGGAATAAATTTGTTACCAAGTGGTACACAGAAGTCATTGTATGCTAGTTATAAAATAAGGCAGGCAGAAGTGCCGTGTCACTCCTTTCAATGGAATGTTCCTAAAGTTGATGGATTTGTTCTAGTCCACATTGTAACAAAGAGTTGCAGCTAACCCACCAAACTGATTTATGTTCTTTGGTATCTGATCTCAGTTGAATTACCCATCTGTGTAGATGGCAGTGTAAAAGCACAAGTAAGACAGATTCTGTGCAGATGTAAGTGGAAGGTGTCAGTGCAAAGAAAGTGAAAAAAAGTTCAGATGTGTTACCTGTGCAGGCAGCAAGCACCCCAAAGAACACAATAATGGGGGGGATGTAATAACAGGCTATGGCAGTGAGTGAGATAAGATAAAAAGGACTTAAAACTAGTGGAGTATGAAGGGGCCTAGCAGAGGCACAGAAGGCTATAATGCCCAGAAGAGAGTTTGGAAGGGTAAAGCTCAATGACCATACATTTATACTAACGTAGAAAGGGATTGGAATCAAACAAGCTGGAGAAGGGGTAGGTGTATCGGCAGCAGAAACAGAGTAAAAATAAATTCAGTACTTCGCAGAGGAGTGAATGAGGGTGATGCAGAACATGGTTGAGGTAGTATTACTATGAAGAGTGGGAAGTTGGACATGAATATGATGTAACTGTAAGCAGAGATACTGGGCAGTGGACATTGCTGGTATTACAAAAACATGGGTTAGTGTTAGGATTGTAACGGTTTTATGGGTTAATTTGTTCAGTAATGGCACAAAGAAAAATGGATGTGGAATAGGCATCTGCTTAAAGGAGGGTATGAAGAGGACTGCTTGCAGATGGGGGGGGGGCGGGTTAGGGAACAGACAGGGTCAGAGATTCTGGTAGAGAAATCTGGGGAGCATTGGTGATTTGATGCAGTGTACCATTCCCAAAACTTGTCAAGGCAGGAGGATGAAAAACTGTATAAGAGAATAAAGGAGTAGAATAGGAAAAACTAATACTAATGAATATGAAAAACAGCCATTACTAGAAAAGGAGATTTCAACGCCAAGCTAGAAATGGACTAGAAGGGAACCAAGGTTGTGAACTTTAAAGGGTTTGATCAAGTTTTATATGATTGTACCGCAAAGGACAGAAATATAGATGTGGCCCTAACAGAGAGGGTGTCAAGTATATCTATGTGGAGGTGATTTTAGTTAAATGTTATATTGTCACTTACTGATTACAGAGTAAAGAAGAGCAAGAAGACAAAACAATTGTGTTTCAGGAATATACTTTTCTGGGCTGGAGGAAAGGTCAAAAGGGAGTTATGAAACTGAGAATAAACTGGGATTAAATGAGCCATAGGAGCATTTCAGTGAAGGAGATCTAAGGACAATGAATAGGGAAGATGCAAAAAAAAGGCCAGTGTGATTAGAAGGAAATGAAAAATTAACAGTTTTGGCTAGAAGTGGGTATAACATATTGAATTGGGAGGTGGAGAAGGCACAGCGAACAAAGAAGCTAGCAAAACAGTGGGAAAGGTGCAAACAGGAATAACTCATAGAGGTTTAAGTAGAGGAGCAACATTTTTAGGTATATAGCTAGTAGAAGGAAGGGGGACAGACGTACCTCACCTGAGTATACAGGAAGCTTCAGAACTTAATAGATATACCGAATGAATACTGCGCTTCACTCGTAAACAATGAAAAGTAATCTGAGGGTGCTGTGGAAGGTGGGGTGCATTGAGAGCAGCAACAAAACTAAGTGGGGTGGAGCTGAGTGTTGCCTTTCAGGAGGGTAAATGCCAAGTACCATATTGTTTTCCTGCCAAAGGCCTCAAGCATATAGCTAGCTTGTTGAAGCTGATGAAGATTTTCAGATCACTGGGTAATGTCAAGTGTCTGAGAACTTCAGGACAACAAGTCTGGAACCTTTGTACAAAGGGAAGAAAAAAAAATCCAGATGCTAATAAGTGTCTTAAAAATCCTACAGAAAGACTGATAGTGGATCTAGAGGAAAACATTCTCTCCAGGATTGAAAGAGCTGTTAGTTGAACATGATCTATTTTTATTTTGATTGATTTGATATCTTTAACCGGGTTGGTCCGACTGGGCTGCAGAGCCCTTTTTCAGCGGAAACCCAAGGAGAAAAGCTCCACTGATAGACACAGACAAAACAACGTCATACATGTTAACATACAGATGTTTACAAACAGGCAAAAGAAAGTACAACTTTTAAATGAACATGTTACAATAACAGGAGTAATACTAAGGTTTCAAACAGCTTTGGCATCTATTAACTGTATAAAAATATAATATACAAAGTTAGATTCCAACTAACAAATACTGTCGGAGGTAGACTGATTCATGGTTGGTATTTTTAATACTGTGATGCATGTCAGTTTGATAATACAGTAATGGAACATGTAGCATGCCTAGACTTGGTATCAGGCCTTTGACACAGACCTGCATAGGCAGCTGATAGGTCAATTCAACTGGTAGAGGCAGGGCCAAGAATGAGCATATGGAGTTTTGAATGGTTGAAGTGTAGGTCCCAAAGGGTTGCAGTGAGAAGCATAAGTGGAGTACTGCAAGTGTCAGTCATATGAGGTACTCTTTATTGCATGTTTCACACACCTCATTCCTCCCATGAGTTGCATGGTAATACTAGACTAAAGATGCTTATTATCACATTCTAATAGCCAGGGGTTTTAAGAAATTTCTAATCGTTTCTGTTTCTGCATCAAATTATAAATTCTCTTTATGGTCTGGATTATTTTACAGCTACTGTGGTGTTCATGAAGTTTCTAGCCACAGTCATAGCTTATTGCACAATGAATGCTGTACTCATATTTATTTCCTTAGTCTGATGTTGTCGATATTCATTTATTCCTTGACATATGGTGGTCGGTTCCAAACATCAGAACCAGCTTGGCTGTTAGTACAGCCCACAAGAATGAAAAACTCTCTAGCTTAAGTCCTACCCAGAATACTCTTCTTCAATGTACCTCAGAGCTCGTTTGCCACTTCCTGTGACAGACGTGTTGTCAAATTGCTCTCAAGCTAAGTTTAATTTTCTTCTTCTATTTCAAAAATGTTTTCGTTTAGCCATACATTTTTTTACTTATTGTAAAGCTTGTTGATTATTCTCCTTCAACCTACCCTTTTCTTCGATAAACCATTTGTCTTCTCTCCATTCTCTCCTTATAAGTTTAGGTGTGCCTTGCAACTACCAGTCTTGGTAGTACTTATTTCTTTTCCTTTCCTTTAAAAAAAAAGGTAGTTCTATCTTTCTTATTTTTCCCCACGTTTGTTGTATTGTGTTTACCATCATTAGTAGCCTTCCTGTCTTCTTGGTTTCTTTGTTGTTTAGGTTATTACTTGTTTAAGATATGGCTGACAAAGTTAAAGGAGCTTCTGGTTATAAAAAATGTCAAGAGTGTGACAGTAAGATCGCCAATTCCAAATGGCATTCTCTTTGTGCCTATTACTTTGGTCCGGTACACAAGTGGATTGTTCAGTCTGTCATGCCTTTAGTCACTGGGCCCTGACAGAAAGGAAGAACAAATTACTGCTAAATGGGATGATTAAATCTGCTTTTGAGGAGGCCTTACTTTTTTTTTTTTTTTTGGTAAAAGCAAAACAGATATATCTTCCCCTTCCTCTTCATCTTCATCCTCCAAATTAGACAAACCAAAAAAGAGGAGTCAACTGGTGCCAGATTCTCCCTCAGCAATGATGACAAAAAGATTGAGAACTTCGGTTCCTGCCACCTCTACAGAACTGACAAGTTTTTTTCAAAGGCTACTTCAGTGCCGATTTCAGCACTAAAACTGATTTTCCACCAGTGTTGATATTATCAGAACAAATAATAGACCAGCCTATGGAGCCAACAGCTTTGGTACTGTGTTCTGTTGTGGTACCGTACAGTTACCTTTGTATCCAACCGAATGTCCTGAATTTTCTTTCTTGGCTAGACCTAAGACCAGGTATTCCCCATCCATTGATCTCTTTGCTGGTCAATTGCCTGACCCATTTTTGGAAAGACCAAAATCCCCCTCTATCCAGTCAATTC
Source organism: Protopterus annectens (assembly GCF_019279795.1). Classification (NCBI taxonomy): domain Eukaryota; kingdom Metazoa; phylum Chordata; order Ceratodontiformes; family Protopteridae; genus Protopterus; species Protopterus annectens. The sequence goes on from NC_056731.1 coordinate 557,214,505, forward strand.
GTTCCACTAGAAGCCTAGCAGAATGTCGTGTTGAGATTGGTGGATCAGCTTCTTGTGGTGAGGGGATTTGCAGGTGCATCCTCAGGTCTGCCTCTTTGTGTGCCAGACCCCTCCTTCTGTGACCCCTCCTACTCTTCTTCCTCTGAGGCCTTGGAGATTCCAGTTATTAGTTTTTCAGCGATTACTATTTTGGTTCCGACAAGATATGCATCTCCAGTACCGATTTGTACCCTGAGTTCTTTGGATCTGGAAAACTCTGTGGGTCATGACTGCTCTGTTGGCTGCAAGGGGTTGGACTCAACTCTGTGGGGGGGGGTTGTCTCCCCCCCAGAACTGTCTGTGCATCTCAGAATTTAGCATGTGTTAGCTTTACCCTGGCTTCAGATTTGGGAGTGGCTTCTTCAGAGCTGGTAGTAACAACAGTTCTGAAGCAGGCCTTTTCAGTTCCAGGCTCCTTTCCCTTTTTTGGAGGAGGCAGCCTTCCAGCCTGTGGAAAGGGCCTTGTCCACTGTGGGCATTCAGTCAGTTTCTTCCCTGTTGGAGCAGTTTCCTGATCATTCATCTTGACCAGAGCTTCCTCCTGTCTCAGTGAGGAGGTTCCTCAGAAGAGGAAATGTAAAAAGAATCACTTAGATTCCCTGGAGGAATCCATCACAGAAGGCACTGATTTTGATGAGGGGGAGGGTTCCTCATGGTCACCTCTGGAAGACATCTTATTTGCAGACATCCTTGAGATCCTTAAACAGAATGGTGTCTGGATGTCCCAAAAGCTCTCTTCGGTGAAATCAGTGTACCTGCAGGCCTTTGGCACTCTACTATCTACCTCTTGGATTAGTCCTCCTGCTGACTGCCTCGTTAGTTGATCTTGCACTGGGTGTCAAAGGCTGCTGACACCATAGAACCTATTCCCAAAAGGCCAGACAAAATTCTATCTACACCAGAGGACCATCAGTTTTGGGCAAAGGGATTACAAAATAATCAAAATTCAGATGGTCACAGTTCAGTCTATTCTCCCGCTTCTAGGAAAAGATGATTGGATGTGCTCGATAGATCTCCAGGATGCATATTATCACATAAAAATGGACAAGTGCGCCAAGAGATTTCTCCACTTCTGGCTGGGAGCCAATCATTATCAGTTCAGAGCTCTGCCCTTTGGCCTCACTCAAGTTGTTCACCAAATGCATGGCAGTAGTAGCAGCTAACTTGAGACTGCAAGGATTCTGGGTGTTTCTTTACTTGGTTGACTGGCTGATTACCGCTCCAGCCCAGCATATATGCAAACAAGCAAAAAAAACTATGTTCTCCAGACCTGCACCTACCTGGGGATTAGCATAAACTACAAAAAAATCACAACTGACTCCACAAACTTTATAGTTCATAGGAACAGTGCTGAATGCCAGTACTTGCATAGCTTCCCTTCCTTTTCCAAGACTGTAAAAGATCAAGGCCCAAGTAAAAAAGATTGTCAGAAGCAAGAGTATCCGTACCACTAGTTTTTCAGGCGTTAAGTTCGATGGCAGTGGCTATTACGTTAGTTTCTCTAGATTTCACAAGATTTCACATGAGAATTCTTCAGTGGCTCCTAGCATCTCAGTGTTCCATTGTGTATCAGCCAATGTCAGATCAGATTTTGATTACCAGTCACTGCAAGAAAGACCCAACTTGGTGGATTTAGTCAGATAAAATTATTTTGGGCCGTTCCTTTGTTCCATCTCAACCCCAAGCCATAGTGACCACGGACACTTCCCGTGTGGGGTGTGGCATTATCTGGGCAAGACCATTCAAGGCACTTGGTTCCCCCTAGAGACCAACTTTCACACCAGTGTTCTGGAGCTGAAGGCAGTGCTTTTAGCATTGCAGGCCTTTCAAACTGCTCTTCCCTCAGGAACAATTGCAATTCAAACTGCCGTCAGTAGTTTGGTACATCAACAAGCAGGGAGGAACCAAGTCATATCTCCTTTGTCGAGAAGCTGTCAGAGTCTGGCAGTGAGCGATTTCTTCCAACCACTTTCTGATAGCAACGCATAGTGGACAAACTAAGATGCATTCTCCTGCTTAACGAGTGAGGCTCTCTGCTGTCGGAATTGCTGAATTTGTAAAACAAGTGCCACGTTAGTAAAATCTTTTTTGCCTTTTTGCTACTTTTTTTTTCTTTACTGAGTTAATGTCATCCAGAAAGGGAAGTGTGACTGTGGAAGACAGCTTCCACATAAAGATAGTCATAGCAGTGCCTTTTGTTGCCTTGACCCTCAGCATGACTGCCAGTCCTTTGTACCGAAGACCCTCTGAAGTTGGTTACCCTCCTTCGTGATCTTGCTAGAAAATCAATGCCTTAAGCTTCTAGTGAAGAGCACTATGGATTCCCCTCCAGACCCAATGACAGAGCGTGCAAAATGTGACAAAAAACATAGGCCCAAAACCAAAGCTGCACCTCTCGAGTCAGACGTCTCTCCCGAAGTGCTTGAGAGCTCAGAGACACGTGCCGACTGGGATCCAGACCCACAGGCAGAGCCCACTTCACAGGCCCCCTTGGTTCCGGATGTTTGCATGTCCAGAGAGGCTTCTCAGATTTCAGACTTCCAAGGTCAGAGGCAACTGAGGCTTATTGTTTTGCAGGGTCCTTCGGGAGTAACCCAGATAATTGTTAGGGAGGATGTTAGCTCAGATATTGTAGAATATAGGCCTACGTCTGGCCCTCCTTCTTTGCACCGCATAGATACGCCTGCAAGAAGAAACAAAAAACTAAGCCTGTCTCTGCTCCCCCCAACTGACAGAAGAAATGGCTGAGCTTCTCACAAGGCCTCTTTAAGGCCTTTATGGTGCTTAGGCCTACATCAGGTCACCCTGCTTCGCCTCCAGCCTGGCCTTCTTTTCCTCTAAGGAAACCTAGGCCCCATCCTACCTCAGGTGAAGATTCCTTTTTTGAAGAGGACAGTCCTTTGTATTATTCCTCCCAAATCCCTTCTTCTTTAGATTATGCCTTCCCTGAAGAGGATTCTAATGGAACAGACAATGGAGGAAAACTCTTTTGGGGAGACTATATCCAAAATGCGTGACCATTTTATATGGGACAGTACAGAGATGGCTGAGGTCCAGAAGTGTTGCTATGACCTTCTCCAGGTATAGTCCCCTAGGCCTTCAGCCATCCCTCCTGTAATACCTGCCTGTTTTGGATGCATTAGCATCCTCTTCCACCCACCTGGCCTCTCAGCCTCCAGCTCCAAAAAAGCGGGACAGGTACTACACAATACCCAAAGACTGCCAGTTTCTCAAGCCCCCTTCTGCAGCTCCTCCTGTAATATCTGTTGCCTCTGATAAGGCCTCCAGGTCATTTCCTTCCTCCTCCCTACTGCCTTCTGATAAGGATAGCAGACAGCTCGGGAGACTAGGAAAGAAAATCTATACCTCAGCTATCCTGGCCTTCAGAGCATTAAATTGTCAGACACACATGACCAAGTACAACTTGGAACTCCTTTCCAAAATTTCAAAAGTGATATTAGACATGCCTGAGTCTAAAAATAAGGCCCTGGCATCCTCCCTCCCTTCCACTCCTTTTTGGGTAGCTATGCATTCTATAAAGAGCACCTGTTGTGCTGTAGAAGCTCCTAAAGTGCACTTATTATGCTGTAGAAGCCTCCTATAGAGCTGCTGCTTCCTCTTCTGCCCTCAGAAGATTAGCCTAGCTTAGGCTTCAGCATGTACCCGAGGATATCAAGACAAAACTGATGGATGCCCCCTTGGACAGTACTGCCCTGTTTAGGAAACCATCTGCAGATCTCTTCAAATCTTTGCAAGAAAAAAGTAAAGAACTTAAAGACCTCAAGCACATTTTGGTATCCCCTGTGCCTAAATTTTATAGGAATTACCCTGCAAAGCAAACTTTCATACACAGGCAATCTAGAGCCCCACAGTCTAGACCTCAAAAAACGCCTAAGAAGACCCAACAGTTTTCTTCTTCTTCTGCCTCTGCTTCCAATATAACTAAACAGCCCTTTCCTGATTTTATGGGCATCTCCTCATGACTCTTGCAGCAACCAATCCCCTCTTTCTCAGCCCCTGCCCCTCCCTTCCTGGGAACTCATCATTCAGGACTCTTGGATCCTAAGCATCATCAAGGGAAGTACTTCATAGTTTGGCAAAAGGTGCCTTCCTTCAGGGGAATTCCCCTACCACTTAAAGATCAGGCCTCTCTTTTCCCACCAGCCCTGCAAGACCTCCTGGAACAGGGTACTATAGAACCTGTCCCCCAAGGGCAAGAGGGAAGAGGTTTTTACTCCCGCCTTTTCCTAGTTCTCCCAGGAAGGAATGTCCCTGGAGACTAGTTGTAGGCCTCTCTTACCTCAATGACTTCCTCATAGTCTGCTCTTTCAAATTGTTAACCTTAGAAACACTATTCCCCCTTATCATCTTTCAGGCATTTCTAGCTTCCATGGATATCAAGGATGCCTACCTCCATATTCCCATCCACCACTGATACAGGAAATTCATACAGTTTTCTGTGGGATCCTCACCATCAACTTTAAGATATCATCCCTAGTCCCTGCCCAAGATCACATTTTTCTGGGCTGCATATTCCAAACGTTGAGCATGGTGGTGTCTCTCCCACCTCCCTAGGCAAGAAGATCTCACTAATCTTTGCAGAACATTCCACCTAAATCAGATATCTGCCAAGCAATTCCTTAGAATCTTGGGGGTGATGGCATACACCATCCAAGTGCTTCATGTGGAAACACCACCGGTTCCTCAAATCAGTATGGTCTCAGCATGCTCATCCTCTGCAACACCTAATTCCTCTCCTCCCCTGTCTAAAGAAGGAGCTCCAGTAGTGGATTACATAACTATTTCTAAATCCAGGTCTCCCCATTCATCCTCTGCCATCATCTCAGGTCCTATTCATAAATGCATCAGACAGGAATTGGAGCGGCCCTGGACCTCCACACAGCTCAAGGAGAGTAGCTGCCCTCCCAAATGAGGGGACCACATAAATGTGAGTAAAATGAGGGCATTCATTTTTGCCCTCCAAACATTCCATTCACTTATCAAACCAGGACATTACACGTACACACAGACAACATGACAGCCTTGTAGTACATAAACAGAAGGGTACCAGTTCTATCTCCTATGCAGACAAGCCATGCAGATCTGGGATCTAGTTTGCCTCCTAGATTTATCCCTCCAGGCGGTGTACATCCCCGCCAGCCAGAATACTGTGGCAGACACCTTAATCAGATCCGGAACACAAGCCCATGAATGGATGCTTCACAGGGATGTGTTCCCAGACATTGTCCTCCAGTGGGATATTTCAGAGATAGACTTGTTTGCCTCCCCCATGAACAAACAGCTCCCTCGGTTTTATGCAAGAGAAAACCATCCTCAAGCATGGATAGTGGATGCCCTTTCAGTCTCCTGGAAGGGGAAATTCCTATATGCATTTACTCCCCTTCCACTTATTCTGAAAGTTCTGATGAAAGTCCCAACAGGAAATGGCAGAAACTTACTCCCTGTTGGCCTATTCAGCATTGGTTCCCCCTTTTCTTTCATCTGGCCAAGGGCAGTCACCACAAGTTACCCCACAGAGTGGACCTACTATCACACAACAAGGGCTCACTCCTCCACCCACATTTGGAAACCCTCCAACTGACCCTTTGGGTGATAAAGCCCTGATCCCATTCAGACACCTTTACTCTGAGGATATGCTTCAGGTACTGCAGGAGGCCAGGAAACTTACTACTATAAAATATTACCTCTACACACAGAAGAGGTTCTCCATCTGGTGTCTGGCTAGGAACCAGGACCCATTGAAAGCGGATTCACCTATGGTCCTCTCCTGTGTGTGTGACTTAAGCTGTCTCTGCTTGTCTGCCACTAACTCCACCCTTAGCTTTCAGATTCAAAGCTAAACAATTCCTCAGAAGCGTCCTTCATATCAGACTCCCCAAGGCGCCCTCTGGCTCCACCCTGGGACCTCAACTTCATGCTAGAAAAATTGACTCAAGCACCTCTTGAACCAGCTTCTTTTAGTTCACCCAAACACTGCATGTAGAAAACAGTCCTCCTGGTGGCCAATACCTCTGACAGTTAGGTCTCAGAGTTACAAGCCATTATAGCCCTCTCCCCCTTTTGTTTTTCCACAAAGACAGGGTCTCCTTGTTGACCAGTCCGTCTTTCATATCGAAGGTTATCAGTGAACTGTCCCTAAACCAGGTAATTCACCTACCCACCTTCTTTCCCTCTCCTCAGAACAGTAGTGAGAGGGCCCTGCCCACTCTGGATTGTATACAGACAACTTAAGTTCTGCTTACATAAGACTAAGCCCTTCAAGAAAACAGACCAAGACACAGTTTCCTTGAGAACAAACCATTGTTTTCTACCAAAAGTGGTGTCAGAAACAAATATCAATAAAACAATCAGTTTACTGGTCTTTTTTTCCTAGATTCTAAAACAAAGGTGAATACTGTTTACATTTATTGGACGTCCATAGACAGTTGCGATTTTATTTCCATCGAATGAAACACATTAGAAAAACTGACCAACTGTTCATTTCCTTTATGAATACCAGAATGGGTAAGCCAGTATCCAAGGTTACCTTATCTAGGTGGCTTAAAGATTGTATATCTTTCATGAAGCGTATCCTTTGGTTCTATGGTGCTCAGGAATATCCTTCCATGAGTCCAGATATAAGGTAGCTAGGGGCTCTGTCCCATATGTCAAAGAATAAATGCAGATTGACAACATCATATAAAGGAGTTATGTACTTTCTATAACATTCCATCTGGGTTTTTGATCTTCATTTATCCTTGACTTCCCACCCTCCATCCCTCTTCCATTAAGACCTACTGGTGGAACGAAATCTGGTCCTAGTTATACGTTTTTAGATATATGACACTAAGTATGGTCTTCACTAAAGTGCTATTAGGCTTTCTGGCATGTTTATTTACAAACTTGATCTGAGATAAATTGAAGAGGAGCATTCTGGGCAGGAATTAAGCTTGCGAGCTTTTGGTTCTTGCGGGCTGTAGTAATGGCTGAGTCAGTTCTGATGCTTGGAACCAAACCCTATATGTCAAGGATAAATGAAGATCGACAATACAGATGGAACATTGTGCTAAGTACATGACTTCTTTTTTGAATAACTTGCTTAATCTTTATAGGGTCATTATCCAGTTTTCAAGAGTCATTAACCTGAGTTATGTCTCTTCTGATCATTCTGGGATTCCAGATGAATGTTGCGAAATCCTCCTTGACTCCATCTCACAGGGTTGTGTTCTTCAGCTGCATTTTAGATAATCATTTTCAGAAAGCTTTTTCTGATACAACAGAAGGTGGATTTTTTATTTAGAATCTTTCCTGAGCTTCTCCAATCAGCTTCAGACCTTTGTCCTCGCATTCATGGTTTTTATGACTCTCATAACTCCCCTAGCCAGGTTACATATGAGAAAGATTCAGTTTTTCAAAAAAAAGATGCAGAGAAGGCAGTACTCTGAAGCATCAAATTCCTAGTTTGGGGCTTCATAAAAACAGAAATGCCTTGGTGGAGACAAATTAAGCTGAACCCAGGCCTGCCTTTCCCTCCTCAGACTCCAAAACCAATCTTTTCTCATTACAGATGATTCAGATTTTGCTTGGGGAGTAGTTTCCTAGGGGGCAAAGGTGCAAGGCCTGTAGAGTCATTCAAATACACCAACACATTTCAGTATAAAGGTGATGTTGGCTGTGACCTGTTTCAAAATATTTTCAGCTGTGGCCACTATGATCTCTTCAAGTGATTAGAGACAGACATGACAGTGATGTTGTACATAAGCAAGGAGGGAGATACAAGGTCATAACCCCCCCCTTGCAAGCTGGCTGATATCTTAACCCAGCAAAGTTATACATTTTGTAAGAGTAAAACATAGTGGCAGTCAACTGAATGAGGAGTTCTTCCAGGAACTGATGCAGTTGTAGGAATACCTCATGTTGATCTGTTTGCATCCTTTGAAAACATAACAACTAAACAAATTCCTCTTCAGTGCGCCTTGCAAGCAGGTCTGAGAAAACAGATGTATTTTCTTTCCCGTGATCCTTATGGGAGGAATGAGGGGGATGTGAAACACACAGTAAACAGTTCCTGTATGCTCTTCCACCCTTTCCACTGATATCCAGGGTAGTTCTGAAGAGGAATTTTCGAAAATCATTGTGGTAAGTCCTTTTTGGCCCAGGCAAAGTACAGTTGTGTAAAATCTTACCATAACGGTAGATGTCCTTTTTACTGTTGCAGTATTCTACATAGAAGGGATGTCCTGCCCAGGGCAGCCCAGCACTGTGCCAGTATGCAGAAGCCTAGAAAAGATCTTGTATGCCCCATACATCACATTTATGCTCCCTGCACAGAACATACGGCCTAAAAGAGAAGAACGGGAGCAACTACCCAAAACTGCATTTCCCCAGAAGAGAATAGTCTCTACAGGACAAAGGAGTCAATGCACATCAAGAAGGAAAAATGCAGAGCAAACAAGAGGAGTTTGGATGGAGGGAACAAATACTGTAACAATGAAGAGAATGACATATATTGTTACGGTAAGGCTTTGCACAATTGTACTATGCCCTTCCATATCACTGTTGCAGTATTTACATAAAAAGGAGAGTGAAAAAGCTCAAGAAACAGAATGGGAGGTGGAAGGCGGAGACGAGCCCACAGCAAACCCATGCAATATGGTTTCAGCAAAACCTGCTCTGGCCCTAGAAACCATATCCAACTTAGCTTAGTTAAGATAAGCACTGAAGACCATGTAGAAGCTTCAAGGATGGAATTGGTGTCCAACCCTTTGAAGAAGGCACCAGAAGAGGCAACAGCCCTAGTGGAATGAGCTCTAACAGACACAGACAGAGATTTCCCATGAAAAGAATAACAAAAGGAAATAGTCTTAGATATCCAGGAGGAGATGGTTTGTGTAGAAGCAGCCAAACCTAATGTCCTAGGATGAAAGGAAACAAAAAGCTTAATTTTTTCCAAGTAGCACCTGAGCTATTTGTGCAGATCGAGGGTATTTAAGTCCCTCTGACTAGCAGACAGGAGAAGGGGAAAAGGAAGGGAGTTGTACTGACTTATTCAAGGACAGCGCATTTATAACCACAGGCATAAAACAATTAGTATGAAGAGGCACCCTGTCCCGTGAAACGGTTTAAAAAAAAAGAGGAATGGCCATCAGGGCCTGGAACTCAGCAGTCCTTTGAGCAAAAGTAAGAGCCAGCAACAAAACAGTCTTAACAGCTACAAATATGCAAGAAACAGACTCTGCAGGCTCAAAAGAAGCTTGAGTTGATTTTTTTCCATAACAAAATTAAGATCCCAAGGAGAAGGAATAGGTTTTCTTGGAGGCCTAATATACATAAGACAACATTGTTTGACCTCAATACGAGAAGTCAAAGGGGGATTCAAGTGTAGAGAAGCAGAAATGGCAAACAAATGCGTCTTCACAGAAGAATAAGCCAGGCCAGACTGGAGTAACATGCAAAAAAGAGAGAACCAGAATGACCCCCACTGAAGAGTCCTGGCTATGAGCATGGCACAGGACAGAAAATGTTTCCCACTTGAACATATACAATTTTCTGATTGAGGGTTTCCTTGCCTCCTGTAAAACCCTGAGCATATCCTCAAAAAACGGGTGCCTGAAAGTGATCTAAACCCTATCACCCGTAGTGTCTGTTGGAGTGGACAAGTGAGGATAGATGAGAGAACCCTTGCCCTGTGTGAGGAGATACAATCAGTGAGGTAACTTGGGGTGATAGTCCCTAAACAGATGCATTAGATGGGGATTCGGTGCTGTCTTGGCCAAATGGGAGTCACTAGCAAGATGTTTTCTTTTGCTGCACTCTTGGAAGTAGAGGAAGAGGGAAGCATAAAGAAACATCCCTTTCAACCATTTTATCTGATTTTATATTGTATTTGCTATCAGTGTTTTTCACCATTTGTAGTTAGGAAGGAATAGCTTGTTAACAAGATTTACTTTGATTCATATTTTGTTGTTTTACCCGTAATTTCACTTTTGGTTTTTAGAAAGGGATAGGTTTTAGATAGGTAAGCTCTAGCCACCCCAACAGGCCTAGAGAGCTATAAATTCACACAGACTGCAGAGAGGCAAATCCTGAGCACAATCCTACCTTGGTTTGTGATTTATTGATCCTTACTGTTAAAAAGAAGTGTGACTGCGAGTGATAATGAGCCGAAGTTACTGCACACCATGTAAAAAAATTACAGCTTTTGTCTGGCCTGTAGAACTTGTATGGTCAAAACAACTTTACTGTACTTACTTCAGTATTTAGTTGTATACTGCTCATGCGATTTTTTTGTCATAAGTTGATTTAAGTTGTTTGAATTCACTGGTTACTGATTTTGATTATTCTTTTCTTTTACAATATTTGATTCGTTTGAAGCTGGATATGGATTCCTTAAATGAGTATACAATTAATGATTTGCTAATGCAGAAATATCTTGTATAATGTGGTAAATGCTGTGCATATTTGAAGATAACAGCTGATAACACTGGTGCTCTGTGTTCCTCATGTCAAAAGTTGAATGATTTGCTTAGCATTGTTGCTAGACTTAATGATGATGATTGCATTTGTGCAATTGGCATGGCTTGAAGAACTGTTGTTTCATATATTAATGACTGGATTGGTGAAATAAGTAATTTTAGGCATAGAACAAGCAGAACACGTTTAGGAAATGATGTATCTATTGTCTGCAAAGATTATTCACCCCCTATGAAAAAAGACGATGCCCCTGACAACTTTGGAATTCTGGACGCAAGTATTCAGCAGTCTGCGGATCTGGTTTGTTTAGAAGGAAACAAAAGAAAGAATGGAAGTTCACAACAAATAAGGAATAAAAAGAAACTGATTAATGACTGTAGAGGAAAGAGAATACATGCCAAAAAGGATACTGCTTTGTTGTGCAACACACAGGTTACAGGGAATGATGGTAGTTTCTATCAGAAAGCCTTCAGTCTACAGAAAAAGGCATCATTTTCCAAAAGAGAAGGTATTAAAAAATATGCAAGGAGCAGGTGAAAAGGAAAAAAATCAAAATTTAACGTGGAAGGATTGAAGAACATTACTCTAAGAAAAATAAAGAGAAACACAGATGTTGACTACATGGCTCAAGCTGTTGATCTGCAGTACCCGCTGGATGAGAATTTATTACACAGTGAAAATGGTGGGATTAATAAGACTTAGCAGTGATGAAGATCTAACCTTCATAACAATTGATAGAGCAGATATTACTGTATTAGAAGATGTAGATTATTCAGAGCTGGCCAGCAAAGATATTCTTGTAATTGGAGATTCAGTTATTAGATGAACTGATACTTATATTTGCAGAGAAAATAGTGAACATCGAATAGTGTTGTGCTTGCCAGGAGTAAAAGTAAAAGATATGAGACAAGCCTTGGAACGCCTTAATGTGAGGAAGTACGGATCTGTTTTTATTCATGTCAGTACAAATGACGTTATCTGCAAGATTTCTCTTGACTGTTAGTAGAGAACTGACAGCCTTCTTAGATAGTATAACGTGTACTGGTGTTAGGAAGTATTTCACAAATCACCTATAGAAAGGATAGTCAGGTCACTGAATTAAAAGATTTTTTGGGTAAATACCTACATGGAAAAGATGTCGTGTTTTAAAAAAAATGGAAATGTGTAGAGCTTCCAAGCCTAGTTTTGGGCACACATGAGTTCAGACAGGATGGTGTTGGTTTAGGAAGATCAGGGAAGAGAATTTTTGCAGCAGCTATTTTGCAATATTTGACAAACACTAGACAGGATTTTTGGCAGGTCAAAAATTTAACAGTTCACAGATAACATTTGATGCATCTCTGATGGTTTTTTAATGCTAAGAGCATTAATAATAATAAAGTTTATTTTACTGGAAAATTTGCTACGTTCCTACAAGATTGATGTTATTGTTTGTGAAACATGGTTAAAGAACAATGACTGGAAACCAGTTCTGTCAGGGTATAAATGTTTTTACTGTAACAGGCATTCTAACAAAAAAATCAGGTGGAGGTTATGATAGGGATTTACGATAGTTATGAGACTTGTGATTATTACATGTTCACTGATGACACCAATATTATAGACTGTGCAACTGTGACAGTAAGTCAACCCTGGAACATGTAACAGTTAGTGCAGATGACCTGGAGGAATTCATAAATTTCTTGCATGAAACACAGGATGGAAGAGTAATATTAGCTGGGGACATAAATTTAGCAGAAGCAGACTGGAATAATATTGATTCAACAATGTTAGTAAGGAAATTATTCACAATGTGTATTCAGGAACAACAGTTGCTTCCGATTGTAAAAAACCTACCAGGGAATGGAACCTACTTGAGATTGCTTGTGTTCCTAAAGAAATTACAGCTACTGTAAGTCGGGTTTTACAACCATTGATGTGTCGTGATCATGGGCGGCTGCTGTTTTGCAGCGGTCAGCGTTGCCTCCTCACAGCAAGAGATTCTCCGGTTCGATCCTCAGCTGGGGTGCCGGTCGCGTGGGTTTCCTCTGGGTGCTCCAGTTTCCTCCCACATCCCAAAGACATGCTGTAGGTGGATTGGACACTCTAAATTGGCCTTAGGTGTGAGTGCGTGCGCCTTCTGTGGAAGGTTGGGTGCTGGGCTGGCAACTTGACACTGTAAAACTCCACTGCCAATCAAGAGCGGGCAGGTGATCCGCTGTGGCGACCCTTAACCGGGAAAAGCTGAAAGAAGAAGAAGATGTGCCGTGATCATGGGATTATAAAGGTTAATTTGCTGCTAGATAATTATGCCAAACTGAATTCTAAACCAATGCACAGAAGATTAATTACAGATTATATCGAATCAAAACAGTCACTATGTAAAATTAAATGGAATGAGGTGTTCAGTGGAAAAACTGCAGATGGAATGTAGAAAGTTTTGAAAGAGAAATTGGGTGGAAAAAATAAAAAAAAAATACCTGCATACAATATTGGGGGATGTATTTCCATAAAAACAAGATATCTGATTAAGGTGAGACAAAAAATATAAGAAATGGAAGAGAGGTCGAACTACAACTTTGAAAACTGAAATTAACAAGCTGGACATCCAGATTAAGCATAGTGTGAGACAAGATCAAGAAAAATTTGAAGAAAATTTATATAAAGATGTTGAGCATTATAGGAAACCCTTTTATAGATATAGAAGATGTGGAAGGAGTAAAGACATGCAAATTGATAAACTGTGCCGATTCTAAAATTTATTCTCAGACAAAACAGATTATAGATATATTTACAAAATCTTATGCAAAATAGTTTTCCTCCACAGAAGGGGTGATAAGTTGTCCTAGTGACATCCAAGTAACCCCAGATGCTGGAATCACATTAGATTATGTTGAAAAAGAACCGTGCAAACTGGATCCAAACAAGGCACAGCGAGGAGATGGAATTAGTAACAATGGCCTGAGAACACTTCAGCAAGAACTTACGGTACCAATATATCTCTTATTCACTAGGTCATATAAATATGGGGAGATTCCTCATTATTCGAGAAGTGTCTTTAAGGGAAAAAGGAGTAGGACAAATCCAGAGTCATATAGATCCTTAAGTCTACTTTCATGTTGTGTAAAAATAAAGGAGAAGGTAATATTGGATAAGTTATTGTCTGAATTGGATAGGTTGGGACTTGAAACCATGTATCAGCGTGTATATGTTGAAAATAGATCTATTACTACCTGTAACATGATGCTCTAACAATATAACAGCTATGAATGAGAAATTGTTTTGTTATCTAATTTATATAGATTTCTAACTTCAGCATTTCTCAGGGTCATACACAAAACACTGATCAATAAATTAGTAAAGCTAGGTATTGATATACTCTTGATAAGATGGATAGCTGCACGGCTTACAGATAGGGTTCCTATTATAACCTTGAACTTGTAAAAGTTCGAATGTCACATGGTCAACACCATATGATCAAACTTTTACAAGTTCGAAGGTTAAAACAAATGGCTCTGTACGGCACAGAATGGGAAGATTTCCATTTTCTGCACTGATGTGTGATCTCGGAGTTGGTATATTTAAGTAGCTGGGGTGTGGGGTTCAGGGGGGCTTGCCCCCCTGCTCAGAGCATTTAGGAAAGTTTTTCTTTTTTATTATATAGTCGATGTTTCAAACTTCGCTCATATGGTGTCAATCATACGAGGTTCAAAGTTTTGAAACTTCAAGTATATGATATAGACCCTACAGCTAGAAAGTGGCAAGTGTCATTCAGCAACTGTACAACTGAAATTCTTGGTTACGGACAGGGTGTCCTACAGGGCTCTGTCCTTGGCCCTTACTTGTTTAGATTGTATCTTTCAGACCTAACTTTTTCATCTGAAGTTCTACAGTCTTATACAGACAACCTGAAATTGGGTAAACTGATTACATGTGTTACAGATAAGACCTGTCTGCAACATAACATGAGTAAATTGACCATTTGGGCCCAGGGAGATAATATGCTGATAAATACATCAAAAACAAGCATATGAGATTTGGGAGATGTAAATTAAAAGGTGAATAATACAGCACACAGTGATTGAAACTGTAGACTCATTTCAGGACCTGGGTATATGAGTAGATTCAGCATTGAGTTTTTCTAATCATATTAACCAATTGGTTAATGATATTTATATAACTTTAGGTTGTATAAAAATATTTATAAAGTCTAGGAAATCAAAAATGATGAAGTCATTGTTTGTTAATTACATTAGACCCAAACTTGAGTATGGAATAACAATATGGAAACCCTATAAGAAAACAAGCACGCGTAAACTGGAAAGAGTACAGGAGAGATATAGCAAGGGCATCCATGGATGTGAAAATTTAAGTTATAATGAAAGATTAAAATATCTGAACTTGTACGGTATTTCTTACAGATATCTAAAAGGAGGTCTTATTCAGCTATGTAGGGCATTTAGAGACAGCTACCTCTGGGAATATTTGGGGTTATCAAAAAGTAGTAGAGAATCATCAGACAACCTATACAATTTAAAATTGTATAGCTCATCAGATGAGGAACTGAAAGCACAGCTGCATATTGACAAAACTTTTTCAGATGATATTGGATTTTCATTTGGTCTTGATAAATGTGCAAAAGGAAACATCAACATTGGGACAAGAATGTGATATAAAAGAACTTGAGCAAGGGGGGTGTATAAATACTTGGGAATTGATGAATGAGCAGCAATAAAACATGAACAAATGTGAATGAAGCTTAGTAAGGAGTACTTTAGAAGACTTAAATTAATCCTGAAAACAGCATTGACACCTACGAACAAGATCCAAGCTATAAATCAATTTGCTCTTCCTGTCCTAACTTATAGTTTTGGAGTGATTGACTGGCCCCAAAAAGTGTTGGATAGATTGGATATTAAAACAAGAAGGATGCTTCATGCTCACCAAATGATTCAGAAAAATAAGTGTATACCAAGATTATATATTCCCCGTTCTGAAGACGGAATGGGCCTCCTTGAAATTGATTACATGTATAGATCTGCAATTTTGGGACTACACACATATCTACTGACCTCACAAGATCCAAATGTGGTGAAAGTTTTGAAACCTGAGGAAACTAAATCTAAGATGACGTCTCTGCTTAATTTAGCAGAAGCATGTTGATGTCAAGCAGGAATGGAAATCAGACCAGAAGTGGATAAAAACCAGGTAGCAACTGAATGTGCTAAAAAACAAAAGAAAGACTATAAGGTGATGAAGTACCAGGAGAGAAGGCAAGAAATGTTGATAAAACATAAATATAGTTGCAAGTATAGAAAACTTCTGGAAGAGCCTCATGTTGATCAAGAACGAACGCAGGAATGGTTAAGGAGAGGTGAATTTACATCAAGAAATGAAAGGTTAACATTGGCAGCCCAAGATAGTGGGCTGCGTACACGCTGGTTTACTAAGTCCATTGAACCTGTGGGAGAAACAGATATATGTAGGTTTTGTGGAACCGAATTGGAAACAGTCACACATCTTATTGCTGGTTGTGACTCTTTAATGGCAGAGGGACTGTATACTGAAAGGCATAATAATGTGGCGAGATTGTTGCACTGGAGATTGTGCAAACATTATGGTATTGAAATGGCTGAAAAACACTAGAAGCATGAGCCACAGAAAATCATAGAAAATGATGAAGTCTACATCACATGGGATCACCCAATACCAACAGTCCAAAAGATAGATGCTAGGAAACCGGATATAGTTGTCCAAGAAAAGAAGACAAAAGTAGCATTGATCATTGAAATCGCCACACCTAGTGACTACAGTGTCTTGCGTACAGAAAGACACAAAGTCATAAAATACCTCGATCTGCAGGTAGAAATGAGAGCCATCTGGAAGAAAGATAACCAGACAATTCCTGTAGTAGTAAGTAGTAGGAGCAACTGGTCTTATAAAAAAGAATTTACAATCATATTTAGATATGTTACCAATTCATGTAACACTGTACAGATTACAGAAGGAGTCATTACTGAGCACATTGTGAGTGCTGCGAAGAGCACTTTTGGTTAACATCAAAGAGTGAGACCATACTAATTTCATGAACTTTAATCGTACTTTGACTTGAGAATGGGGTCCATTCCTGTCATGGTATTAGAACCCCAAAAGACTTGGAGAAATTTAAAAGGAAGATTCTGTAGGAATGAGAAGTGTAGTAGTTGATGCAAGTACTAGTTTAGATATTTTTAAGAACAGCCTGGACACGTATTATGGAAACCAGTGCTTTGGCATATTGGCAAGTTAGAAAGGCATTAATAACCGTGCTTGGAATATTTATATGTATAAACCTTGGCTTGAGATGATTAACACTGCTGAAGTGACAGCCCGACCCCATGTGCAAAAATAGGAAATGGGTTGAGAGTAGATGGATGGATGTAAGGAAAGGAAAGGGAGGCCACCTTCCTTTTAGGTGGCATGGCACTTTGTAAACAGAAGAGCGGAAGCAGACTGTTCAGTGGTGAGGCAAAAAAGAACTACTTGAGGAATACCACACCAACAGACAGTGTCCAGAAGCACGTCCCTGTGAGGCATCCATTCATGAGCTTTGTTTTGGACCTGTTCATAGAGTCTGCCACTAGATTGTTCTTTGAAGGAATGTATAATGCCAGGAGAGTTTATTGTAAATGGCATCTGAAGTTGTCAATCTTCATTTTGTCATCAGTGTGTGTGTGCCTGGTTCTGAAGCCTTGGAACCATCTCTGCCACTTATATAGCTCATAGATTCCAAAAAAAACTCAAGCACATCCCTTACCCATAATGCTTAGGGTAGATTACCTCAGATCTCATTTGCCGCTTTCAGCTTCAGATGTGGTTTTTCGTGGGTCTCTATTAGATCATCGAAATGGCAGAATTTTGAATGATCTAATATCATACCCAATATCGCGAGTGCTGAAAACACCTAAGCTGTACAAAACCGAATTCTTTCCTAGGGAAAGAATTCAGTTCGCCGTTGTGGCTTCACTGTTTTCAGGGATGCGATGGAAAGTTACGGGTTGGGTTAAGGTAAGCGTGTGATTGTGCAGACGTTCAGGTTAGATCGCGGGTTGGGTGAGTTAGGGCACGGGTCAGGTAAGTGTGCGATTCTGACAGAATTTGGGGTTAGACGCAGGTTAAGTGAGTTAGGGTTAGGGCGCGGTTGAGGTGAGTGCGATAGTGATGGACCTTAGGGTTAGGGTCTAGGTTAAGTTAAGTGGATAGATAGTAATGTATGTGCAGTGCCATGTAGGGTTAAATGTAACTTTTAAATGTATGTGTGTGGACTGCTGCTTTTTAGTGTGCTTGTGGTGTGTGTGTGTTTCTTGGAACAGCAATTTTTTTTCCTGGGAAAAAATTTGCTGTTTTGAGGTTTCGATATTGTTAGGGTTCAGGTTTTGCAGTTCAACGTTACAGCAATCGATAATGAGCCATTTCGATAATCTGATATAGACCCATTGTTCATTACTCTCTCAAGCCTTATTCAGTTAAGCAGAAAATTTCTATTGAATCAGTTTTTCCTCATTTCTAATATCCTTCTAGCCTATTCCCTTTCTGTTGCATCTTTTAAACTCTTCAGCCATTTTTTTAGGCAGAACATTCACTTTCCTTTGTACCGTTAGGTATCTCCTAATATTGTTTGTACCCCTTACCACTAGGTATTTGTTCGCTACCATTGTTGGTAGCGCCTTCTAATTTAAAAAAAAAACAATCAATATATTTTCTTCTCTGCCTTCTCTTTCACCTTCTGTTTTTTGGGGGGGTTTTGTGTGTGTGTTAATTTCCCTTTCCTGCGGTGTTAGTGTGGGTCTGTTTTTGCATGTGACTGTTGCTGATGACTTGTCACTATGGCTGATGAGAGGGCTCCAGATGGTTTTAAGAAATGTTCAAAATGTGGCCATAAAATTCCCTGCTCGGACCAACAATCCTTATCTGTTTGTTTGGGTCCTTACATTTGCAACAAGACTGTTCCATATGCCACGCTTTTAGCCACCAGGTCTGCTTCCTTCCTCCTTTGGGGAAGCCATATCTGGACAGGACACAAAAAAAAAAACAAATCAGGGCATACTTCTACCTCCTGTAGATCTTCTGAGGCGAAGAAGTGGTCTGCCTTGGCCCCAAACTCTTCTTCAGCACTGGGTCACAAAAAGAAAAAGACTTCAAGATCGACTCCATCAGAGTTGATTTTGAAATCTTAGACTCCAACGCATGTTTTGGAATCTGCGTCTGCTTCCTCGGTCCTGATACCTCCATCGGCAACAAAGGAATTATCTATCAGTCCACAGCTTCACAGGACACAATATTCCTCCTCTGTAGCTCCCTTTGCTGACAGGCCACTGTCTCCTTTCTTGATTAGGCCAAAGTCCCCTTCGGTGGTCTCTGTCTGTTCTTCCAGGAGTTTAACAGAAGACAACGTGGAGAAGTTGACGATGAACATACTTTGGGCCCAAGGAGTGTCAGGGATGCCATCAATTCTTACCTCTTCAGGGCAGGCACCGATACCTTCTACTCCTTCTTCCTTACCTCCTCCTCTACCCCCTGCAGGCACTTTAGTGTCCTCAGTTCCTTCCAGAACAGAGCATGTCGATTCTGAATGTTGGAACGAATTGCTGCCTTGAGCATTTTGGTTGTTTCTGAGCTAACCTCCTCCTACAGCCGTAGGTTGCCTGTTGGTTCAGGGACATTTTGGGTCGATGCCCTTGTTATCAGAACTATCTCAGTGCCAAGGATCATTGGCATGGATGAGCTCAGCTCTAACTTCAGCGTTGAGGGTGACCACTTTGGGGCGGGGGGGGGGAGTTTCATTACCTAGGTCCTCCCTTTCGGTTCCAGAGTCCCACTTATCGTAGAATTATAGGAAGTTACTAGGCTGTTGTCCCTGAGGCCCTTATAAGCCTGGCCAAGAGTTTAGCTCATGTTTAGACAAGTCAACACCCAAAGCCCTGTCCAGCAGGGACACAGGTAGAACCCCAGGGGTGTGTTTTCTGTTTCCCATCCAGTTATCCATGTTGCTCTTAAAAAGGGAAAAAGGGATAATGAGGTACTGTGCTTGATGTGGAGAGGGAGTCAGTTCCACAGACGGGGAGTCTCTGGGACACAAATCTGTCCCGCCAGCAAGTCCTATTGATGTCACAGACCAGGTTGAGGTCATGAGTGTGGGTTGTTCGAGTTGAGCTTGACTTGCAGATATGCAGCAATCCCGTCAAGGCAGGATCTGAGATTGCTTTGTATTCCAAACAGAGGTCATCTCTGAGGAGATGTTCATCGTGTTTCACTGTTGCAGTCATGACTGTAGGGTTCTCCCCTGCCGGCAGGCAGTCCTCGGTCGGCCAGAATCCCAAAGTCTGGGTCCGGCGTCGGCTGTTCAACCATGCTTCCTGACGTCAGAGCACCAGGAGTGCAAAGCCAACAGCCGACGCCCTGTTCTCCAGTCTTTCTTGCCGTGCGGTGATAGCAGTTCGCAAGTGCTGGTCGGCTGACTCCTGACAATCTTTTTTGAACAAAACTTCAGTCCGAAGATTTTATTCTCCTACTCAAGCTAAGTACCCCGTTGGGGAAACTTTTTTTCTTGCTCCAGTCCGATGTCAGAAAAAGTTAATAATTGTATTTCATGTGGGAAGCAAATACCTCGTAAGGATTTTCATTGTTACTGTATTCCTTGCCTAGGCCCTGACCACGACGTAGCTAGTTGTCGGTTTTGTGCTAGATTCAATCAACGTACTATTAAACGAAGGTACGATTTTGCATTTCATCACTTCGGTAGGCGTTTTAATTACAAAATGTCGTCGGATACTGTTCCAGCTACCGGAGTTCACAAATGACGCAAGGACAAAGGCAGGCCTCAGAGGTCCAAATCTGACGATATCGCACAAGCAGAGCCAGCTTCAGGTTCGGCCGTCGTCAGTGAGGCGCTTTTGCAGCCCCTGTCATCAGCCATTTCGGAACCGGTGGCCGAAACGGACTCCCACGAGGAGCCATCTAGGCTTTTGAATATTTCAATTGCAGGACCTTCGGACAATGCTCCTTCGGATGGGTCCGGAGCCGCTGTGCAGATACCGGCTTCCGAAGGGGTTTTCAGGCCTACTCAGCTTCTGATAAAGGCAAAGACAAAGGCAAAGACTCCTTCCAAATCAAAGACTGCAACACAGGCCTCTTCTGATCCGGCTCCCAAGTCACAGAAACAGTTACTTAAGATGGCGGAGGATTTACTTACTATGATTAGGGGTTTTCATCCCCCTCCAGATAAAAGGCCAAGGCAGGAAGTTTATTATGACTCCTCTGATCAGGCTTCTGTTTCTTCAGTTTCTTCTTCTGACCAGGAATATTCTTTCCCTCCTTATGAGGATTCTGATGCTGAGGAATCCATTCCTTCAGCTTTTCCCCCTGAGGATTTCTCTTTTGGGGAAACTTTGCATGAAATGAGGGAACATTTCCACTGGGAAGGACAGGAGTATTCGGAATCTAAGAAAAGACTAAGGGATTTTCTTCTTCTTCCCCAACATAGACCCCTGGCTATTACTCCTATTTTGGATATTGTGGATGATGCTTTTTCGGAGGCTACCTTAACCCCTGACTCTTTCCCTCCTGCTCCTGTTAAGCCTGACAGATATTACAGGGTTCCTGATTCCCACCAGTTTTTATACAAGAACCCTACTGCTGACCCTGAAACCATTTCTCAGGGTCCTAAGGGAGTTAAGGCCGCTTCTGCTAAAAACCCCATTCCCACTGAGTAAAATTCCAGATCTTTAGAAAGATGGGGCAAAAAAGTGTACACTTCTGCTACTTTATCCATTAGGGCTTTAAACTGTCAGTTTTATATGCTGAAATACCAGCAATTTCTCCTGTCTGTTTTAAAACAAAAGCTTACTTCCATTTCCGCCTGTGCAGATGATAAGGACTTGCATGACTTAATGCATGCCACTGAACAAGCTGGGAAGCATGGTTTACACTGTGGATTTGATGCCTTAGAGGCTTCTTGTAGGGCTGCTGCCTCTGGCACAGTCATTAGAAGGCATGCATGGTTAAAGGAACAAAATTTGCCTGATCAAGTAAAAGCTAAATTATTGGATGCTCCTGTTCAGCATAATGTTTTGTTTGGATCTAAAGCTGAAGAGGTGATTAAAAAGATGGAGGACAAGGCGAAATCCATGCAAACTGTTAAAGATTTCTTACAAGTACAGCCTCCCAGATTTAGCAGGAATTGGCCTACTAAACATTGGTCCTTTCCCAATACAGACAGGCCTCAGAGGGGTAGATACAGATGCTCCCGAGGAAGGCCTCAAGCACAAGCCTCTTACAGACCAAGACAGTGGACTGCTTCCACCCCTAGAGGGGGGGAGGACAGGTCACAAACCCATAGGAAACAGACTCAATGACTCCCTCTGTTGGGCTGCAGGAACTTCTTGCCTGGAAGCCCCTCTTGGAGGAAAACTTTCACTTTTTCACCAAAATTGGACTCGTATAACCCAAGACAAGTGGGTTCTGGATGTGGTTTTAAGAGGTTACAAATTCCATTTTCATACCCTACCAAGGCCAAGCGGATGGCCAGATCTTCCAAAACATCAATGGACAGAGGCCTTAAACCAGGTGGGAGCTCTTTTGGCTATGAAAGCCATAGAACTAGTTCCGCTTTCAGAGATGGGACAAGGTTTTTACTCAAGGCTCTTTCTAGTCCCCAGGAAGCAAAATTCATGGAGACCCATTTTGGATCTGTCAGTCTTGAACACTTTTCTAGAAATACCAAAATTCAAGATGCTTACTCTACAGCAGCTACTTCCAATGCTGACCAAAAATGCATGGATGGTGACTTTGGATTTAAAAGAGGCATATTTACACATTCCCGTCAGGCAGGAGTGCAGAAAATACCTCAGGTTCAAGGTCGGATTGAGGCATTATCAATTCTCTGCGCTGCCCTTTGGATTGTCTACTGTGCCCAGG
Source organism: Protopterus annectens (assembly GCF_019279795.1). Classification (NCBI taxonomy): domain Eukaryota; kingdom Metazoa; phylum Chordata; order Ceratodontiformes; family Protopteridae; genus Protopterus; species Protopterus annectens. Next base: position 557,236,951 of record NC_056731.1, read on the forward strand.
GTCTTCACCAAGTGCCTGGCTCCAGTAGTAGCTTATTGTAGACTCAAGGGAATTCAAATTTACCCTTATCTGGACGATTGTCTTATTCAGGCAGACAGCAAGGATGTCTTACTCCAGCATCTAGAATTTGTTCAGAAACTTCTCATGTTCCTGGGATTCACTGTCAACATAAAAAAGTCAAATTTGACTCCCTCGCAACAGATAACTTTTCTGGGTGCTCTTCTAAACACAACAACCCAGATGGCATTTCTGTCATACGAAAAACAATTACAGCTGGCTTCAACTTTCAAAACCTTGGCAACTTTAACTCAGCTTTCTGCAAAGAAATTCCTGCAGGCTTTGGGTTACATGGCCTCCTGCATCCTTCTCGTACCATATGCAAGACTACATATGAGGAAAATACAGTGGTACCTAAAAAGTGTATGGTCTCAGCATTGCCACAGTTTAGACATACTGATCTCTGTCCTGCCTTGTCTTCAAAAGGAATTCCTTTGGTGGTCCAAGGCATGTACTCTAAACAAAGGAAAACCCTTCTGTCTGCCTCCTGCCACTCAGATACTAACCACGGACGCCTCAGATTATGCATGATTATGCATGGGGAGCCCATTTTCAGGGCAACTGTATGCAGGGCCTTTGGACAAAGGATCAGGAGCACCTACATATCAATTTAAAGGAAATGTTAGCCGTTCAGAAAGCTCTGTGGGCCTTCAGGAATCTTCTACAACCAGGACAGCTACTGATACGAACAGACAACACCACAGTTATGTGGTACATAAACAAGCAAGGGGGATCTCATTCCTACCCCCTTTGCAGACTAGCAATGAATCTATGGAACACAGCTCTAGCTTGCAATATGAACTTTCAAGCTCAGTTTCTACCAGGAAAGCAAAACTTCCTGGCAGACAGTCTGAGCAGAAACCTTTCGGATCCACACGAGTGGATTCTGGACACCGAAATATTCAGGATGATAACAGCAGTCTGGGGATGTCCTCACATAGACCTCTTTGCATCCCATCTCAATCATCAACTACAGAATTTTTGCACCAGGACTTTCCACAAACAAGCTTGGAAAGTGGATGCCCTATCATTCAGCTGGAGAAACCTCTCGGGATATGCCTTTCCACCTCTTCCTCTTCTTCCATGGGTATTATTAAAGATAAAACAGGACAAGCCCAAGATGATAATCTTGCTGGCCCCAAATTTGCCTCGACAGTTTTGGTACCCAACTCTGAAAAACATATGTCGGGAGCCCCCTTGGGTTTTACCACAGACTCCGAACCTTCTGTCCCAACATCAGGGTCAGGTTCTTCACTCCCATGTCAGAACTCTCAGCCTGGCGGCCTGGTTAATCCAGGGTCTTTGATTCATTCTCTCCTACCCAAGCAGGTTATGGATGTCATTTTAGAAGCCAGACGTCCTAGCACTAGAAAATCTTATGCGGGAAAATGGAAAAGATTTTGTTCCTGGATGCAGGCTCAGGATTCTGATCCTCTTCTTCCTAACATTCCTTTGATTTTACTTTATCTGACAGATCCCTTACATAAGGGTCTCTCTTTCTCTTCCATTAAGATTCATGCCTCTGCTATTTCCACTCATTATAATACAGACCCTCCAATCTTTTCCCACCAGCTCATGAGACAGTTTCTCAGAGGAGCTAAGAACTTAAGGTTATGGTTCCTGTTTTGTTTTATTGATGTCTTTGTACGTATCCTGGTCTATTCATGTACATTTGGAATAAAGTGTTTCAGCTATTTCAGAGTGGCTACAGTGTATTTATATTATAAGGAGGACAGCCTTTATAGTTGCCAGGCAGCGTTTTTTGGGTTTCAACTTTAAAGCTCGACAGCTTGGTTTCTCCAATTCTGTTACTGGCCAGACATAATATTCTGTCTTCCTTAGTCAAATGCATACATGTTAAGTTGTCTATCTCGCCTTCATTCTTGCTGGATGGGTTCGGAGCCGACCTCGGCTCCGACTCGGCCACTCTAAAAGCTCGAGAGTTGGTTCCACCGGCTCGAGGCTCCCCTTATATCCCACAATGCTAGGCGAGAGTTACCTCAGATCTCGTTTGCCGCTACAGCTTCGAGGTTGGTTGCTTCTACCGGTTCCTGGTGAGTACTAATAATTTCTTGAAAATTAGTCTTTAAAACCCCTTTAAGTTAATTTTCTTTCTTAGTTAGTGTAGGTTAGAATACTTTATTCCCAACCCTAAATTTTTTTTCCCCAAGAACCTTTGGTTCTTCCATTGGGCCTTTAGGCCTTCCCTTCCCTAGTGGAGTGTGTGTGTTTTTTATGTGTTTTTTGTAGTTTATTCTAGTTATTGTAGTTTTAAATACTAGTATTACTACTAATTTTATTGTGTTTCCTGACAGGGTATAACTTGTGTGTTTGTGTGCGTGTTTGTGTACACCTGTCAGTCAAAATGTCTAAAGAAGCAAAGGTCTCCGGATTCAAGAAGTGTGATGCGTGCTGTCAGAAAATGTCTCTGACAGACGCTCACACTTCTTGTGTCTATTGTCTGGGGCCTTTGCACCTGCAGGACTCCTGTGCTGTGTGCCATGGCTTCAGCCCCAGGGTCCTGCAGGAAAGAAAAAACAAATTAATTCTTAGAGGCTTACTGAAGCCAGAGGATTCCCTGTCTGTGTCAACAGGGAAGCCCTCTAAGGCATCGAGGTCTTCGGCTCCGGCTTCTGAGCCGAGACCCCAGGTTGCTCAACCTTTGCCTTTATCGGCTCCGGCTGGAGCCGAGAAGTCTCAGTCCACAGTTTCTGTGGCTCCCTCGGCTCCGGCCGGAGCCGAGGTTATTGAGGTTCCCGTGTCGGCTCCGACCAGACCTTCGGAGCCGACGACTAGGAAGAGGTCCAGGTCACCATCTCTTGGCTCCGTTCATTCGGCTCCAGGATCTCCCCTGCTGTCTGAACGGAGCCAAAGGTCTCACTCCTCTAGGTCATCGAGGCTGTCGGATCATGACCTTCAGAGGGTAGTGAGTCGACTACTTAAGTCCGAGGCACTGGCCCAGATGCTTCAGAGCCCGACTCATCAGTCGATGCCTGCCTCGGTCCATCAACATTTTCCTCCTTCGACTCTCTTGAGTTCGGAGCCGGGTCGTGTCGGAACCGAGACTGTGATTACGTCGGAGCCGATACAATTGTCTTCGGCTCCGTCGGCTCCGTTTTCTTCTTTGGAGGAATCTCGGCGCCGGACTTCCCTCGTCGGCTCCGAGGGGTGAGTGGCATCGGACCCTTGTCCGACCCCTCTCCCTCTCGGGCTTTGGCGCTGGTGAGTTCGGCTCCGACATCGGCCTCGGAGCCATCACTGTCGGTGCCGAGGGGGTTCTTAGCTCCTCGGGCGGGGACCTCTGGCTCTGCCTGACAGGGGTGCATTCGAGGTCATGCGGAGTGTGTTAGAGCCTGGCTCTACTCCACAGTCGGCTCCGTCCGCCCCTCCCTCTATGCTGCCTCAGGGTAAGTCGACTCACTCCCTCATCCCGGACCGCAGAGAGCCAGCTCCTCAGGAGCCCCTGTGGGATTTCATCCTCTTCGAGGCCTCTCCTGATTTGGCAGAAGAGCCCCTCGGAAGAGGAAGTGTAAGAGGAAACACATTGACTCACCTGAGTCCATCACGTCAGACACAGATTTGGATGATTCTGAGGGTTCCCCCCGTCCCCCTTCTGAAGATGTCTCATTTGCAGACATTCTGGAGATCCTGAAGCAGAGGGAAATTGGCCAGCCCTCAACCCTTCGGAGGACGAATCTGTGTATCTTGAGGCGTTTGGCTCTCGTCCTTCCACCTCCTGGGTGTCCCCCCCCCTTCGACCCCCTCATGCAGGTGGTTGCTAAGAAGGCATGGACGGCTCCTGATTCAGTGGACCCCACTCCCAGGAGACCCTCTAAGTTCATCACAGCTCCTGCAGACAAGCAATTTTTAACAAAAGGAGTCTCTGTGGATGCTATGGTGGTAGCTGCTGCCACAAAGAAGGAACTGGCTGATCCTTCAGTACCTGTCCATCCACCTAACAAGGAATCTAGGTCCATGGATAGGTACGGGAAGCGGATGTTCTCCTCAGCGACATTTACCATGCGTTAAGCTGAACTACCTGTGCCATTTCACTCGTCTTCAAAGGGACTTGATCAAGGAAGCGAGTGAAATGTTAAGAATCCTACAGCTGCGGGTTTCCAAGACAAGATGAACACGCAGCTGGCTACCCTTAATTCCATATCCAACTCCTCCATGCGCCTCCTTTCTTACGCGGCTGATGGAGCGAGCAGAGCCGCAGGGACAAGTGTGGCCTTACGTAGGCACGCCTGGATGCGGCTATGCAATTTTGCGGACCCTTTCAAGACGTCTTTCACGAATTCCCCTTTTGATGGATCATCTCTCTTTGGTCCTCAAGTGAAAGAAACCCTGACTAGGTGCGAGACTGATGGCAAGACCCTTTCTGCCGTCGGAGTCCGTTTTTCGACTCCTTCCAGGCCTTACCCCAAAGGCCAGAAGGGTGGAAAGATGGGGTTCCGTAAACAATCTCAAGGGACTTCGCCTGACGCACAGAGTCGTTTTCCTACCAAAGGCAGAGGTGGGAATAACAATGGTAGACGTCGCCCTAGGGGCAGGGGGGGTCCACAGAACCAGGGCAATTGGGAAGCCTTCCCTGACAAGCCCTTTCAGCATCCCTGAGGTGTTGCCCGACTGCCCATCTTCGGAGGGAGTCGGGGGAAGATTGTCACTGTACCCAGAAGCCTGGCTATCCCTGACTCAAGACAAATGGGTACAGTCCATCATTTCCGAAGGCTATTCTATCCCCTTTCTTCGCTTTCCAAATCAGTCAAAAAAATCCCTTCCAGATGTTCCACCCGCTCAAAGGGATCTAGCAGCTTTGGAAATTTCAAAACTGCTTGCAAAAAGAGCAATTCAGCCAGTGCCAGCAGACCAACAAGGATCCGGAATCTAGTTCCAAAGAAAACAGGGGACTGGAGACCGATTTTGGATCTCAGTGTCTTGAACAAATCAGTCAAGAAAACAAGATTTCGGATGGTCACGCTGCAATCCATCCTTCCCCTTTTGGGCAAAGGAAACTGGTTGTGCTCTATAGACCTTCGGGATGCGTACTATCACATAAAAATGAACAGACGCTCCAGAAGATTCCTCCGCTTCAGGCTGGGAACCAGTCATTTTCAGTTCAGGGCCCTGCCCTTTGGTCTCACCACTGCCCCCCGGGTGTTTACCAAATGCATGGCAGTGGTAGCTTCTCACCTGAGACGACAAGGATTCCAAGTGTTCCATATTTGGACGACTGGCTCCTCACAGCTCCCACCAAGCATCTCCTTCTGATGGCCAGAGATTATACTTTTCGCGTTTGTCAAAAACTGGGTATTTCAATAAATTACGAAAAGTCTGTTTTGTCGCCTTGTCGTACTATTACCTACATAGGCGCAAATCTAGATACTGTAAACATGTCTGCAAGGCTAACACAACAAAGGATATCAGACATTCACAAATTGGTATCACTCCTTCTCAACAACAACAGAATCAAAGCCAGGTTAGTTCTAAAGGTGTTGGGAATCATGGCAGCGGCCATACCTCTCCTTCCATTAGCCAGATACCACATGCGGATCCTTCAGTGGATGCTTTTTACTCAATGGTCATACCAGGAACTTCCAATGTCTCACACCATTGTGATCACGCAGGCGTGCAAAAAGCATCTCATGTGGTAGATGTCTTCCCCCCAGCTACTGTCGGGAAGACCCTTTGTTCCACCTCCTCCGGTTGCTACACTGACAACGGATGCCTCCCTGATCGGGTGGGGGGGGCATTATCAGGGCAGGACAGTCCAGGGCACATGGCAACCAAACGAATGCCACTTGCACATAAATGTTCTGGAGATGAGAGCAGTGCTTTTAGCGTTGCAAGCCCTTCAAGACTCTCTTCCCTTGGGAACAATTGCAATCCAGACAGACAATATGTCTGTAGTGTGGTACATCAACAAACAAGGCGGAACCAGATCATACCCCCTGTGTCGAGAAGCACTCAGACTGTGGCAATGGGCGATTTCTTCTCAGCGTTTTCTGATAGCAACGCACATCCCCGGGAAGTCCAATCACATTGCGGACAAGTTGAGCAGAGCTATTCTCATGCCTCACGAATGGTCTCTGAAAGACTCTGTAGTGAGAGAAATTTTTCTCAAGTGGGGCCAGCCTTGCTGCGATCTTTTTGCTACTCCCCAAAACAGCAAGTGCAGAGAATATTTCACTCTATTCCCTTTACCAGGCCAACCCAGCAGAGACGCTCTAGTCCAAGTTTGGCCCCGGGGACTTCTGTATGCATTTCCTCCTTTCCCACTGATCTCTCAAGTAATACAGAAAGCTATCGCTCAGAAGGCCTCATTGATCCTCATTGCTCCTTACTGGCCTCGACAAGTGTGGTTCCCCTTTCTACATCGTTTTCTCTTGAGCGACCGTGGAATCTGGACCTAGTTCCAGATCTTTTGATCCATCAGTCGGGTCAGTTTCATCGCTCCTCCCTCTCTGAACCTCACTGCTTGGTTCCTCCAGTTCCAACCGTAGCCAGGCTTCCTCAATTATCTCACTCTGTTAGAGATATATTGATAGCTTCCCATAAATCTTCCACTGAAAGATTTATTTGAGTAAGTGGAAACGCTTCTCATATTGGGCACAAGGAAAGGACATAGATCCTTTCACCGCTTCCATCCAACTAGTCCTTGATTTTCTAGCTGAACTCTTTCATGCAGGTTCATCTCCATCTACACTTAAGGTTCAATTGGCAGCTATTTCTAACTTCCATGTGGGTATTTCTAAATCTGCCCTAATGTCCCACAAGCTCTGCAAAGCCTTTTTGAAAGGAGTTTTTCTTCTCAGACCTCCTATAAGAAATCCTCCTTCTCCTTGGGACCTAAATTTAGTTCTTGCTTCTTTGATTCTTTCCCCTTTCGAACCTGCAGCTTCCTGTTCCTTGAAATTGTTATCATGGAAAACTCTCTTTCTGGTAGCTATTACATCAGCTAGAAGAGTTTCAGAACTTCAAGCACTCAGTTGTCGTCCTCCTTATCTTTTGTTTCATAAGGACAGAGTATCCTTACGTACTAACCCGTCCTTTTTGCCTAAGGTGGTCTCGACATCAAATCTAAACCAAAGCATTGACCTCCCTGTCTTTTTCCCAGAGTATTCCAATAGGTCTGAACAAAAATTACACTGCCTGGATGTTCATCGTCAATTGAGGTACTACTTGGATAGAACAAAACAATTCAGAAAATCTGATCAGCTGTTTGTCTCCTATGCGGAAAGCAGAAAGGGACTTTCAGTTTCAAAGGTATCATTATCCAGATGGCTAACATCTTTGATTTCCCTGGTATATGAAATTAGACAACAAAAATTGCCTAATAAACCTAAAGCCCATTCCACCAGAGCTTTGGCTACTTCTTTAGCGTTCCAAGACAGACTGCCTATTGACACCATTTGTGCAGCGGCTACTTGGGATACTCCTCACACTTTTATTTCTCATTATAAGTTGGATTTAGCTTCTAGGCATAGAGCTAACTTTGGTTCCACTGTTCTCAGGAGTCTGTTCCGTTAGGCCACCCGGGACAAGGTGCTAGGGACGCGGTCCCATCCAGCAAGAATGAAGGCGAGATAGACAACTTAACATATAGAAGTTATGTTCTTACCATAACGTTCCATGTTAGTTGTCTTCTTCTCGCCTTCTTCTTGCGTCCCACCCTCCTTCCCCCTGGCCTGGACAGACCTAGAGGAGTTGTGATTGTGACCTCTCTTTCTACCACCTCTTTCTTAGACATATGCTATTTTGCATATTTTCTGGTTCAGGATTTAGGTCACCCTTCTTTCTTCCTGTGGTTAGAGGTGGATTCTGTTTTACAGTTATTCTGTTACTATTATAAGCTGGGGTTAGCTTACAAACGAGATCTGAGGTAACTCTCGCCTAGCATTGTGGGATATAAGGGGAGCCTCGAGCCGGTGGAACCAACTCTCGAGCTTTTAGAGTGGCCGAGTCGGAGCCGAGGTCGGCTCCGAACCCATCCAGCAAGAAGAAGGCGAGAAGAAGACAACTAACATGGAACGTTATGGTAAGAACATAACTTCTATTTTTGTCATTTCATAAGTCATCTGCACATAAACTTTAGTCAAGCAAATGGAAAAGATTTATTGATTGTATCTCTCTGCATTATATTAATCCTTTCTCAGCACCAATACACAAAATCCTTCATTTTCTAGCCTACATCTTCAGTGAAGGTGCTTCCACTTCTATTTCAACTAGCAGCCATTTCTAATTTTCACAATGGCTTCCATGGATCATCAGTGGCCTCACATAGGCTTTGTAAAGCCTTTTTGATTGGTGTTCTCCTTCTTAAACCAGCTTACAAGGGTCCCATGCCTCCTTGGGACCATACTGTGATGCTGCAAGCTCTGACACAATCCCCCTTTGAACCAGCCTCTTGGTGTGATCCAACATTTCTATCTTGGAAAGCTAGCTTTCTGGTTGCCGTCACTTCAGCTAGATGAATTTTGGAAATTCAAGCCCTTTCATCTAGTCCTCTATATTTGATTTTTCTTAAGGATAGAGTTTGTCTCAAGACAAACTCATATTTTCTTCCTAAGGTAGCTTCTGAAACCAACCTCAGTGAATGCATCAATCTTCCAGTCTTTTTTTTTTTTCAAATTACAGTAACAAGGGTGAGTACTTATTACACATGTTAGATGCTCACAGACAGTTCAGATTCTACTTAGACAGGACAAAGTGTTTCAGAATCTTCAGCCAGCTATTTATCTCCTTTTCACATATTAAACTAGGACAATCTGTGAGTAAAGTAACTGGCCAAATGGATTACAGACTGCATTTCCTTTGTTTATGAGCGGTATACCAGTATCGGTTTCCCTAAAAAGCACATTCAACGAGAGCAGCAGCCACCTTTGCTGTCTTCCAGTTGAGAACATCCATGAATGACATATGTGCAGCTGCAACTTGGGTGCCTCCCCATATCTTTGGTACTCATTACAAGTTAGATCTGGTCTCTGGGTGATGACCGTCATTTGGTTCAACAGTTCTCAGGAATGTTCTTCCTTGAGTCCACCCAGGATTATAAGTAGTTGGGGACTCTGTCCCACATATTGATGACAAAATGAAGATTGACAACTACAAATAAAGAAGTTATGTCTTACCATAAAGTTCCATCTGAGTTGTCCATTTTCATTTGTCATCAACTTCCCTCCCTCCATCCCCCTATTAGATTTCTGGAAGAATGGACATTCCCCCTGACAGGTTTCCTTTTGGAAGTAATTGTTACTCCAGATGTAGTCTATTCAGGAAATTTTACTTTCTTCTTTCAGTTATGGGTAAACTCAATCTGAGGTAATCTACCCTAAGCATTATTGGTAAGGGATATGCTTGAGATTTTTTTTGAATATAGAAGTGGCTGCTTTGGTTCCTAGGCTTCGGAACTGAACCCACACATTGATGACAAATGAAGATGGACAACTCAGATGGAACGTTATGGTACGACATAACTTATTTTTACCTCCAAATCCTAAGGAGCCGTCCTACAGAAGAAGTAAAAATGTATGCCTCCCTGCTTGCTGACATACCACATCATTGTAGTGTTGTCTGTGTACACCTTCAAGGGGAGTGGATAAAACATGAAGTGAAAAGCATGAATGGCCAGTATCAGAGCTCTCATCTCTTTGATGTTGATAAGGTGTGAGTCATGACTGCTGATGGGGAAGCCAGAGACTCTTGACTTTCAGGTGAACTGAAGAAGCCCCTCCTCCCATGTTTGAGGCATCAGTGAAAAGAACTTGAGAAGGGACTTGCAGCTGAAAGGGCCAGGCTGCATTGAGAGCAAACTGTTGAATCCACCACTTGAATTCCTTTAGACAAGGATGGAGAGCTACACTGAAATCCAGAGGTTGATAGTGCTCTAGCTAAACTAACTTGAGGTACCACTGAATTTTCCACATATGCAGTATGGCAAGAGGAAGCACTGGAATAGAAGAGGTCATTAATCCCAGGGCATGAAAAAACTCCCTAGCCAAAAAGGAAGTCAGAGAAAGAATTAACTGAAAAAAATGCTATCAATGACAAAACTTTTGCAGGTGGAAGAGAGGCCAGAATTCTCACTGTCCTAATCCTGCATCCCAAACACACATAATTCTGAGAGGGAGTAAGGATGGATTTTGGAAGTTAATAGTAAACCCCCGACTTTGAAAAGAGATAGTGAACTTCAGATCCTGTAATAGGCAACTGGCACAAGGCACCAGAAATCAGTTGCCTAGATAGGGAAACATCTGAATGTATAGAGTCCAAAGGGCAAAGAGAACTGAAAATGAAAGGAATGCACAGAGAAACATACAAGCTTCCTGAAAAGAGGGTGAATAGGGATATGAAAGTAATAATATTTCATAATCATGGACATCACTAGGGTTAGTAAAGAGGAAACAGGGTTTGAAACAGGGTAACAGAAAGTTCACACCGGGGATCACACCAACAGCACTACTAGATAGAGGCCAAGGGTACTAGCTGCTTGTACTAGGGTCTAGGGAGCTACTAAAGGGGCGGTGATTACCGCACAATGTGGCTCGGCTAATATATGCCTTCGGGCAGATAGTCCAGTACCAACCTATGAACCTATAATAGTAAGCATCTGAAAAAAAGGGACCTTGAAAAAGTTGTTAAGGCAGGAGAGATACAGAATAGATCGCCAAGTGTCTTCATATATAGGAACCAAGAACATCCTGGAATCAGAACCTTTCCCACTTGGGAAGGAAGACAGGTTAAATGGGTCTATGGTTCACCATGGACATTACAACCTCTGGGAATTGAGAAAGGTTGAGAAATCTTTGAAAAATGAGGGGGAGACTTCCATAACATGAAGTAACCCTAACAGAAGAGTCTGAAGTAATGAGACACCAAATTGGAAGGCAAAGAGAAAGCCAAAGGGAAAAAGGAACCTGGTCTAAATGAAGGGGTGGTGGTAAATTGTCAAAGAGAAAGAGGGTTATCAGATAAAGGAGGCTTCTGTGCCACAGAAATCTAAGCCCCCACACACACACTCTCTCTCTCTCTCTCTTCCTGTCCTTGGAGGCCTGGCAGGGTTGCCTGCGAACAAAACCAGATCTAGAAGGATTATTACTCTGGAACTTGGGTATAGGAGTGACAAAGACAGCATTTAAGGCCCTGCAAGGCTTTGCGTTTCTCTTGAAGAGGCTTAAACATTTCAGCAGCAGCAGACCCAAAACAATGTTTATTAACCAAAGGAGCATCCAACAACTTAGCCTTAATGTCCTCAGGCAGAGATAACATCTCATAACAGACCCAAAAGCTGCAGCCCTAGAAGTGGCGTCTGCAGCATCACAGCTACACTTAATACAGTGGCAAGCAGCTTGAGAAGTACAGCCTAAAACAGGTGAGGCAAAGGATTTCCCTTCATAAGCAGGGAGGTCAGAAATAACCTGACAAGCCTGAGCAATCAAGGCCAGAGCATAAGTGGTCATGTGGGTCTGGTAATTAACAACCCTAAATGCCAAAGTCGAATCAGTGTAAACTTTCTTACCTAACATCTCCTTCGCCTTACTACCCTTATCAGAAGGCAAAAGTTGGGAAGAGGACAAAAGCTTAGAAGGTTTGTCAGAAGAGAGTGAGACCACAGCAGAATCAGCAAAAAGGTATAATCTGGAACCTTACAGCACCCATCAGATCTGATGTCCCTGCTCCCTTCCTCATATCCAGCTCAGCTGCATTTTCTAGACTTTGGATCCCAGTTTTGAGCGCCTTCCTCTTCCCATAATGCCCTAAGCTACCTCTAACTCCCCAGACCTCATTTGTCACCATTGTGGTAAGACAGAGAATAGGTAGTTTATTTCTTAACTTCTTTTGGATGGAATTATTTAATTACATTATGGTACCACCCTCTGACATTGACTTCCCATGCCATTGACATAATGGGATTTGGGAGGGTCATTTTTATTTTCTTTACCTTCTGTAAGAGGACTGCTGCTTTTCTGTCTTTAATCACCCTCATTTATGTTTGGCTCAGATGTTGTTTTACACTGTACTTAGAAGTTATCCAGCCACAGCCAGAAAAGTAACTTAATTGCTGGCCTTTGTTCAGGGTTTTCTTTTGTAGTTCAAGAGGAATTGAGAGTCCAGCCGTAGTGGGGTCGGATCCAAAGGTTTCTGAGTCGACTCCCGGATCCAAGGCCCCCAGATCGAGGCCTTCGGATCCAAGTCGGAGCAGGCCTGTCACGGATTTGATCCTATCAGAGCACTTCGAGAGCCCTGCCATCGGATGTATTTCATTTATCTGATACGGACAAATCCGAGACCAGTGTCTGCTCCTGTTGTTGTTGAGGACCTTCCCTTGGATTTTCCAGGAGGGGGTCATTTGTTTAACCCTCCACAAAGGAGCATTTCCCCAGACCATCAGAGAGGACCCTCAGGGTCCTGGCAAGGGTCTCCATCTAGGTCCTCTATTTCCTCCCGATCTTCCAGGAGCATCCTTCCTTCCAGTATGGACAGGATAATGTGGTCCTTTTGGAAAGCTCAAATAGAGTTGGGGCTTTTGGCTTCCCCATCCCATTGGACTAGGGAGCCTTCTCCCACTCTCAGATTATCTTCTTCTCGTCCAACCTCACAGGGTTTAGACTTGAGAGAGCCGGTCTGCTGCATGGAGGAGGTGGGAGTTCCATGGACACCCTTTGTCCCTACCCATCAGAATCTGTTGCTAGTTCTGCTCTCCCTCCCCTGGGGCAGGGGGGCCACCGGTCCAGGTTGTCACCCCAGAGTCAATGGGGGGGCTGGGTCTGAGCCTTTCTGACTGCTTTTTGTCCTTTGGTGCTTCAGCTCTTGATAGTTCTGGTCCAGCCATCTCCGGAGGTTTGGAGATCCTGGTGAGGACTGCTTCTTCCTCCCACATGGTGCTGTTCATGGGGAGGGAACTTCGTCCAGTCCTTACGCATTTTGGGTGGTGGAAAGATCTATCCCAGCCTCAGATTTTGAGCATACCCTCTCATTCTGCTCCTGGTCAGCCTGTCCAGTCTAGCCTTCAGGGTGAAGTTACCCCTATCGGAGTCCCCACCTCTTCCGAGTCTTCCCCAGAGCCTCCCTCAAAGGAAGTACCTCAGAAGAGGACATATAAGAGGAGACATCTTGACTCCCCGATGGAGTCTCTCACAAAGGACACATATATCGATGAAGGGGACAGGTCCTCAAGGTCGCCGCCCGATGATGTCTCCTTTAGAGACATTCTGGAGATCCTTAAGGCCAAGGACAGTTGGTCTGCCTAGCCCCAGTCCTCAGAGGAAGCCATGTTTCTTGATCAATCTCATTGCCAGCAGGGCATGGAAGGAACATGGCACAGTGGAGCCAGTACCCAAGAGAGTGAATACGTTTTTGAGTCCCCCTTCCAACAAGACCTTTTGGTCCAAGGCAGTTCCAGTTGATGCGATTGTGGTAACTACTGCCACCAAGAAAGAGCTGGCAGAACAGAGTTCATCTGTCCATCCTCCCAAAAGCAAGTCAGGAGTGACTGACAGATTCAGAAAGCAGGTGTTCGCATTCTTCTTCATTCAGTCTGCGAGCCTTAAATTACCTGACACACTTTACCTGTCTTCAGAGAGATTTGATCAAGGAGCTTGCCACTTCCCTGTCAGAGTCCATGCCGGTGGATGACTTAAAGACGGGAGGTGGGCACAGGCATCGCCATCAGGCATCATGCCTGGCTTCCCTTATACAAATTTACAGAGGCCTTGAAGGTGTCATTTACCAACACTCCCTTCGATGTTTCAACCCTTTTTGGACCAACCCTAAAGGAAACTTTAAGCCATATTGAGCAAGACGGGAAGACAGTGTTGGCCATAGGGATCAAGTTCTCTACCCCCATCCCCCCCCCCCCCCCAAGCCCTTTTTCGAAGACCCAACAGGGGAGTAAGATTTAGTTCCATAAGTCACTGTTTTCCTTTCAGGGATCTCAGGAAGGCTCCTCTTCCAGGAGACGGGGAGAAATTTCAATGGCTGATGCTGCCCTAGAGGCAGAGGAGGGCTGCAAAACCAAGGCTCCAGGGAACCCTTCTCTGAGAAGCCTTTTCAGCACTCCTAAAGCATTGCCTGACTGTCCCTCCCTGGAGGCAGTTGGGAGACATTTATCTTTGCACCCTTCAGCCTGGGCAAACATCACAACCAATAAATGCATGCTAAGATTTATGTCCAGGGGCTACTGTAGTCCCTTTTCTGACCTCCAGCAAAGAAGCAGAACTGTCCCCGATATGCCATCCAGTCAGAGAGAGTTAGCCCATCTGGAGGTGACCAACCTCATTCTAAAAAGAGCCATCCAAAAGGTCCCCACAGGGCAGAGAGGATCTCAACTTCACTTCTTTTTGGTACCCAAGAAAACAGGGGCCCTGCATCCAGTTTTGGGCCTCAGTCAGTTAAATTTCTCAGTCAAGAAGTCGAAGTTTCAGATAGTTACTCTACAGTTGATTGTGCCTCTTGTGCACAAAAATGAGTGGATGTGCTCTGTGGATCTCCAGGACGAGTAGTGTCATGTCAAAATAGGTGGTCCAGGAGATTTTTCCGCTTTTGCATTGGAGCCAGTCACTTTCAGTTCAGAGCCCTGCCCTTTGAATTCAACTGGTGGAGACCACACAGTTTCTTCTTTGTCTTTTAAGTCTGCTCGGAATCTTGCCAAGTCTTCTTTGACCCTGTCTCAACAGCTGGAGTTCATTGGCACTCAGTTGGACACTATCTCGAAGACTGAGGCTCTCCCCCTTTGACAGGTGCTTCTTATCCGGACTCATGTACAATCCCTTTTGGAGCAAACTCATCCTCCAGTATCATTCATTCTGAGAGCTGTGGGTTCAATGGCAGTGGCCAATTATTTGGTTCCACTGGCCATGTACTGCATGAGAGTTCTGCAGTGGACCCTGGCAGTTCAATGCTCCTCTCTTTCTCATCTGCTATAATTTCCTATATGGCTTACTCCAATATGCCAAAGACATTTGTCATGGTGGATGCACTGTCCAGACCTCCTAGTGGGAAGGTCTTTTTCTTCCCCTTGCTCTGGCAGCCACAGTGACTAGGGAAGCTTCCCTCCTGGGGGGGGGGGCACTTTTGAGGGAAACCTGTCCATGGGACGTGGTCCCAGTCAGAGACCAAACTTCACATCAGTGTTCTGGAGATGAGAGCAGTCCTTCTTACATTGCATGCCTTTCAGGACTGCCTTCCTCTTGGGACAATAACAGTGCACACAGACAACATGGCTATTGTGTGGTACATAAACAAACAAGGGGGCACACTTTCTGATTATGCAGCCCAGGCAGGTATGACACTGACCCTGAGCAGTATCCTTCCTTCACCAAGAATGATGCCACAACATAGAGACAAGATGATCAGCTTTAACAATTGGCTTAATTTCTGTTGTCATTCAAAGGGGATCCAGTGTCTGTCTGCCTGGGATGACATGCTTGACAAGCCACGCTGCTTCGCAAGGGACGGCTTGCACCTGTCACCCCTGGGATTCCGGATATTGGCTAAGGCTCTTGCCACCCCCATAGTGCCTTTTTTAGGCAAGGCTCAAATTCTAAACCTACCACCCTAGAAAACAAAAATGGGAAGAAACTAAGGGTAATGCTGCTCAATGCCAGAAGTCTAAATCTCAAAATGCACGCACTCGAGGCCCTTCTCAGTATGGAGAACATCGATGTCTGTGCTGTAACTGAAACCTGGTTCAAGGCTCCTGAGAGCAGCCCGGCACTATCAGGTTTTACCTCATCTCATGCAGTCCGGCCCCAACACCCGGACCACACCACAAAAGGAGGGTTTATCCATATTCATCAAGGATACCCACACCTCCAGGTTGGTGGCAACGCACAAAGCATTGGAAACCATCCAGGTGCAATTAACCATAGGCAAAACTGCTCTACAATTTGTAGCATGCTATAGGCCACCCTCTCAAACTCAGGAACCCCACACAGCCTTCCTGAAGACACTGGAGGGTATAAATGTATCTCCAAACACCATTATATTGGGTGACTTCAACTACCCGAATATAGACTGGGAACATTACTCAAGCCCCAACTTTTTAGCCCAAAGGTTCCTGGAGTTCATAAATTCAAATGCCATGGAACAACTAGTCACCGTTCCCACAAGAGGAGAAAATATACTAGATCTCATCATCACAAACATGGGGACAAAATGCTCCACACCAGAAGTATATCCCTCATTGGTGAGATCAGATCATAAACTAATCTCACTGGAAATCCACATCCCGCCCCCACCCCAAACAAAAAAGACCACGGTGAAGAACTTCTCTAAAGCAAACTTCACACTACTCAAGACTGGTGTGGTATCCTTCAAGGCCCCCGAGCCAGTGGAAACCACAACCCAAGCTGCGGAAGCCCTTACAAATGCCTTCTACGAACACCTCCAGGACTGCATGGATCAGGCAATCCCTAATAAAACCAAGACTCTTTCCACCAATGGCAAACGTCCAGTCTGGTGGACCCCAGCCATAAACAAACTTTACAATAAGAGGAGAAAGCTGTTACATGATAGAGCAAAATCCATAAAAGAGAAGACACCCTTGATCATTATTAGTAAAAAAAATACAAGCACTCATAAAATCATCCAAGGCCAACTTTAAGAGAAAAATTGCCATAGATTCAAAAGACAATCATAAGGCCTTCTTCAGCTATGTTAGAAACCTGGGTGGAATCTCCCAGATATGCTCAGAATTAGTCCAAAATGATACAAAAATCACTGAACCCACAGACATTGCCAACATACTGGCAGACAGGTTCAGTGCAAACTTCACCCCCCTCTCCCCCCCAAAAGGAGAGATAATTATCCCAGCGGAGTGTAGCCTCCCAGACATCTCAAATGCGCAGGTAAAAGCTGCTCTCTCTAAAGCTAAAAACACAGCATCAATGGGACCGGATGGTGTCCCCGGCTGTGTGCTACACGAACTCAATGAGGAACTAAACCCGCACATAAGGCAGCTGTTTAATCTTAGCCTTACCACAGGATACGTGCCCAAGGAGTGACGTACGGCAACTGTGGTCCCACTCCACAAAGGCGGTGCCTCTACGGACCCTGGTAATTACCGCCCCATAAGCTTAACAAGCCTGGTCTGCAAAACTATGGAGAGGATCATAATGGAACTCATAAACAAAGACATAGGGGACTTGCAGACATTGGACCCGACCCAGTTTGGCTTTGTCAAGGGAAGATCATGCCTTTTGAACTTGGTCGACTTCTTCGAAACAGTCACCAAGGCCATTGATGAGGGAAAGGCAGTCCATACAGCCTACCTTGACCTTGCAAAAGCTTTCGACACAATACCCCACTCAGGTATTATAGAGAAACTTACCAGCTTAAATGTAAACCCATATGTCACAAGATGGGTTGCAAACTGGCTAAAGGACAGAACCCACAGGGTCAGAATTGCTGGCACCATGTCAGACTCCAAGCCGGTCACAAGTGGTGTCCCACAGGGCTCAGTCCTTGGCCCCCTGTTGTTCGGCATCTACTTCTCAGAAGTACAGGCAAACATAGGAGGACTATGGCTGACAAAGTTTGCAGATGACTGCAAACTGGGCGCCATAGTGGAAAGTACATCGGACACAGATATCCTTCAGAGAGGTCTCATGGAAACTGATAGCTGGTGCCAGAGCCATGGCCTGAAGTTAAATGCCAAAAAATGTATAGTCATACCCTTCGGGAAAAACAAGGTAACCCCAAGCTACCATATAGGTGGCAATCCACTAAGCACAGAAGAGGTCATCAGGGACCTGGGGACCCAGGTTGACAGTGGCCTTTCTTTTGACACTCACATTGCTAAAGTGGTTAGAAAGACCTTCTACATTGCCCACCTGATCATGAAGGGATTCACATCCAGATCAAGTGAGGTCATTGTTCCCCTGTACTCTTCACTTATCAGACCAATGATTGGGTACAATGCCCCATTCGGGATGTATCTCACCCGACACCTGCAGCAATTGGAGAGACCCCAAAAGTTCCTCACCAAAAGGATAAAGGGATTCCAAAATCTGTGATATGCTGCCAGACTGAAGAAACTCCAGCTCTATTCAGTCGCATACCGTCTGCTCAGAGGTGACCTGTGCCTGACATACAAGGCCATGTCCAACCCGGAATTAATGGACATGCTTCACCTCAAAAAATCCAAATCTAGCAGATCCACTAGAGCAAGCGACTTAAACCTTAGCACGGATATAAATAAGACATGCTGGAGGGATAGATTTGTCACTCAGAGACTCCCTATGCTGTGGAATAAAATCCCAGTCCATGTGAGGCAGAGCACCTCGCTGGCTCTGTTCAAGAGAAATCTTGACCGGTGGATGGGAGATCGTAGGTTTACCCCGGGAATCATCTCTGTGTCACTGCTGGACAGAGGCAAAACAAACTAATGGGCACAATATTTTTTAACATAAGGGGTGGCGTAAGCCACAAAACTTTGGGCTAGGCTTATAAATGCCTTAGGGCAGATAGCCTAGTATAAACCTATGATCTGCTTTGTCACTAGGCCATGAGGGTTTGAGAGTAGGCGATGTCCTCATGGTGCTTTCTCCTTACAATGCATATTCCCGGAGCAGCCAACATGCTGGCAGACAAGCTGAGCAGGGTTATTCTGACCCTGTATGAGTGGTCCCTGAATCCAGTAGTGGCGAAGCAGATCTTCTGTTGCTGGGGCCAACCGAACTGATGTCTGTTTGCTTCCCCTCTCAACCACAAATGCATCAACTGCTTTGCCCTGACCACTCCCTAAAGGGGGAGTCCCCCAGGGACACTCTGACTCGCGATTGGCCTCTCTTTATGCCTTCCCACCATTACCACTAATTCCAAGAGTTCTTCACAAAGCAAGATGCCTCAGGACACAGTTAATCCTCATTGCCCCCTTCTGACCTCATCAGGTGTGGTTCTCTCTTCTGCGGGTCATCTGAAGCACGCACACACACACACACACACACACACATCCTCGCTGTTCAATCAGGTTCCAGGTCTGATTTCTCACCCATCACTCCTTCTACTTCCAAATCTGTGGACCCTCCGTCTAGCCAACTTCCAGTGCTCTTTCCTAATTATGCTAACAAGGGGGGATACATTTTGAATAAATTAGATGTTCATCGACAGCTTTGTTTCTATTTGCGCAGAACTAAGTCTTTTTGTCTGTCAGACCAATTGTTTGTGGCCTTTTCAGTCAAGAAGAAGGGCCAAGCTGTTTCAAAAATTACCATTTCCCATTGGATTTCCTAGTACATCTCTCACATCTACTTCTCCTGTAGTTCTCTTTTGCCTGGACCAGTTAATGCTCATTGTACCAGGTCAGTGGCTACATCAGCTGCCTTCTCAGCTCGTCAATCATTGGATGACATTTGTGCAGCGGCAACTTGTTCTTCTCCTCATACCTTTATTTCTCATTATAAACTTGACCTAGTTTATAGGGGGAGGTCTTCCTTTGGCTCCACTGTTCTTGGGCATGTCCTTCCATGAAGCCACCTGAGAATGTTGGGTAGTTGGGGGCTGTATATGATAAATGGTGACTAGGATAACATCAGATTAATAGTTATGTACGTACCATAACTTGGTATCTGTGTTATTCATAGTTACCATTCATTACAATCCCACCCTCCTTTCCCCCTTCTTGATGGATTGTCAGGATATTAGTTGGACCCTTTCTGGTGGCAGGTCTACTCTGTCTTCTTTCTCCAAGGCAAACTTGATATGAGGGGTTAGAAGGCAGCATACCATTATGGGAGGGGAGGAGCTTGAGCTAAGCTGTTGTCTAAGTGTTGCCAGCTTGGATCTGATGTCAGATCCTGGACTCATACATGATGAATGGTGACTACGGACAACACAGATACCAAGTTATGGTAAGTACATAACTATTAGTTTGGAACTTCAGGCTCTGGCTTTTCCGAGTGGGCCATCGTCGTTGCAGAGAATTTGTCTTTCTTCTACTCCAGCAGTGTCCCACACTAGCTCTGTTCCAATGCTATTGGAGCAGAGAGGTTCCCAGACCCAAAACTTTGGTGCCTACTCCCCAGGGGTTGATTTCTCTTCCTCTAGGGGCTTTGGCCTTTGACACTTCAGGTTGGGTGCTATATGGAGGCATTGGGTCTGGGATGGCTTTTTCCTTCTCTTCCTTGGTAGCTCTGGCTGTTAGGGAGAGGGGAGGAGCTTCCCTGGATTCATCTGCCTTTCAGGTGGCAGAGAGGTCTTTGTCCAGACCGCAAGAAGTGGCCTCTTACCGCCCAGATCCTATGCAATCTCTCTCTGATGCAAGTTTTGTGCCCATTCATCCTGTCTGTTGTCAGCCCCTCCCTGAGAGCCTCCAGGCCTACCCCCAGCAAGGGATTCCCCAGTCTTTCAATTCCTGTCCTGAGTATCCCATGGGGGAGGTTCATCAGAAGAGACAGTGCAAGAGGAATTACATAGACTCCCCTTTGGAGTTATTGACAGAAGACACTGACCTTGATGAAGGAGAAGGGTCCTCCCAGTCTCCACCATCTCCTTCGGAAATATTTTGGAAATACTGACACAAAAGGGTGGCTGGTCATCCCAACCCCCTTTTTCCTAGGAATCTGTTTCTGGATGCCTTTGGGATGGGCCCATCTATGTCCTGGGGAACTCCACCAGCAGATGAGCTCATTGATGTGTTCGCCTATTTCAGACTATACAGGTCTATACCTCAGTCCCCCTATAATTGTCCCTGCCATACTGGAGTAAAGGCATCCCGGTTGATGCTGTTGTGGTATCAGTAGCCACTAAGATGGAGCTATCTGAGCAGTGCTCTGCTGTTCATCCCTGAATAAAGTCTCTGGCTTTGGACAAGCATAAGAAGCATGAGTATGCCTCAGCTACCTTTACGTTGAGGGCATTGTCAAGAAGGTATCTCCCCATCTGGCCACTATGTCATCGATTGCCAGTTGCTTGACGAGGTTAATTTCTTATGCTACAGAAGGAACCTCTTGAACAGTCGGCACAGGCATAGCCCTTTGAAGACATGCCTGGATGAGGCTTTGCAGGTTTGCGGACCCCTTTAAGGCGTCATTCATAAATGTCCCCATTGGTGGTTCCTCTGTTTGGATTATCAGTTAAACAAGCACTTTCCCATGGCAAGCAGGACAGAAAGACCTTATCCGCTGTAAGGATCCCATTTTCCTCCCCAGCGGACCTTTTCTAGAAACCAGCAGAGTGGGAAGAAGATGTGGCTCCAAAGATCCCAGGGATGTTTTTTGGAATCTCAGGATGAATCCTCTTCTAGAGGCAGAGGAAGAGGATTTAATGGCAGGCACCACCCCAGAGGGAGAGGGTGCCCACAGAACCAGGGCAGCAGAGAACCTTTCTGTTGCAGGCCCTACCAGTGCTCCTGAAGTACTGTCCTACTCTGGAGGCAGTCAAGGCAAACTGTTTGCACCCAGAGGCCTGGGCAAATATAACAAATGACAACTGGGTGTTAAACATAATTTCCAGAGGTTGTTGTATTCCCTTTTCCCTTCCACCTTGCAGTCCCAGGTGGTATCACCCCGATGTGCCACTCATTCAGATGGAGAATGTCACTCTATAGTTTCAGAAATTTCTAGAAAAAAGAGTCATTCAGGAGGTCCCAACCTAATTTATTTGTAAAGAAGTTAAAGTTCCGCATGGCTACACTACATTCTATACTACTACTACACAAGGATGATAGATGTGCTTTGTAGATCTCTAGGATGCGTACTATTATATAAAAATATACAGGTACTCCAGGAGACACCTGCACTTCCAGCTGGGAGCCAATCATTACCAGTTCAGAGCACTGCACTTTGGTCTCATCACCACCGGCCAGGTGTTCACCAGATGTATGGCAGTGGTTGCAGCCCACCTTCGACTGCAAGGATGCCAGGTGTTTTCGTACTTAGACAATTGGCTCCTGACTGCACCCTCAAAGCATCTACAACTCTTCAATTGTTGGGAATTACAGTGAATTTGGCAAAGTCAAAGATGTCCCCTGTACAAGATATAGACTTTATAGGGACACAATTGAACAGTGTCGTGCAAATAGCTGCCTTGCCTCCACAGCCAATGTCATTGAGGCAACAGGTACAACTGTTACTTGTGACCCCAAACCCACTGGCTCGCCTGGTTTTGAAGGCCATAGGATCCATGTCAACTTCCATTCTGCTGGTACCATTGGAAAGATTTTTCATGCAAATTCTCCAGTGGAACCTAGCAGTCCAATAGTCTATTCTGTATCATCCATTGTTGGTTTCCATCAGACTGACTGATCTGCAAGTGTCATCTACAGTGATGGATGCTTACACTCAACCTCTGTCTCGGCAGACCTTTTACTCTTCCCCCATTTATAGCCACAGTGACCAAAGACACTTCCTTGTTGGGGTGAGGTGGCATTGTCAGGGAAGATTGGTCCAAGGTGCGTGGTCCACTACAAAGACCATATTGCACATAAATGTCCTAGAGATGAGGGTAGCTCTTTCATTGCAAGGAGGCCATGAGGGTTTGGGAGTGGGCGATCTCTCCAAACTCCTTTCTCATTGCAATGCACATTCCAGGGAAGTCCAACATTCTGGCAGACAGATCTTGAGTCCACACGAGTAGTCCTTGAATCAGTCAGTAGTTAATCAGATATTCAGCCATTGGGGCCGACCTTGCTGAGACCTCTTTGCCTCTCCCTTCAACAAGTGCAGCAAGAACTTCGCTCTGATCCTCCAATGGGGGAAATCACCCTGGGATGCTCTAGTCCACGATTGGTCCTTGGGTCTCCTGTATGCCTATCCTCTGATTCTCTGGGATCCCCAAAGTCTTACAGAAAGCTAACAGATTGAAGAGCAGTCTGATCCTCATTGCCCCCTTCTGGCCTCATCAGGTATGCTTCCCCTTTCTGCAGTCTCATGGCAAGTATCCTCCATAGATACTGGATCCCTGACAGGATCTGATTTCCCATCCGTCGGAACCTCAGAACCCCATTTTCAAATCCCTAAGACTAACCACTTGGTTTCTCCATTTGCAGTGATTCTACAAAAGTCCAGGCTGTCCTGTGTTCGAGAGATTATACTTGCTTCTCAGAGAACTTCTACCAAAAAAATGTACAATAGTAAAAGGAAGAGGTTTTCCTTTTGGGCATTGTAATGGAATATTTTTCTGCTTCTGTTGGATATTCTTAATGTTTCTCAGTTCATTTTTTCAACATAGGGCTAGTTTTTCAACCATAAAGTTACAGGTAGCAGCTATTGCAAATTTTCATGTAGGAAAAGGCAACAATCTTCCCTCTCAGCATCATATTATGTAGGTTTTTCAAGAGAAAAGCTTTTCAACTTAGACCTCCAATAAAAGACTTGTCTCCTCCTTAGGCTCTCACTATTGTGCTCCAGGGCCCTACTGAGAAATTGTTTGAGCCTGTGAGTTCATGTGACATAAATTTTTTGTCTTTACTATTTCCATAATGGTTGTTACTTAAGCAAATATAGTGTTGTAACCACAAGCCTTATCTTACCAGCCGTTCTACATTACCCTAAGAATGAATCCTTCATTTATGCCTAAAGTTGCTACAGAGGCAAATATTAACCAAAACATTTATCTGCCTGTATTCTTTCCAAATCATTCCACTAAGGGCGAATATATGCTGCATTTACTGGCTGTGAATAGACAGTTGTGTTTCTGTCTGCATAGGACAAAACCACATAGAAAATCTTGCGATTGTTCATCTCTATTTCACCAAATAGATTAGGTCAGGCTGTATCCAAAAATTGCCTTAGAGAAATGGATTACTGATTGTATTTCTGCTGTACTGTTTGAATGGCATGCAACTTCCCCATTCCCCTATAGCTCATTCCACCACATCCATGACTACCTCATCTACATTTTCAGTTAAAACCCCTATTGATGAAATTTGTGCAGTAGCAACTTGGTTCAGGTCTCAAACATTTGTCTCTCATTCTAAATTGGACACTATTTCTAAGAACAGAGAATCCTTTGGTTCTGCAGTGCTAAGGGGTTTATGTCGCTGGGGACTCTGACCCAGTGGTGAGGTAGAATGAAATGGATAACATGAGAGTAGAAGTTATGTACTTATCATAACTTGCCATCTATATTTTTCAATTTAATACTGCCTAACGTTCCACCTGGCCATCTCCAGTCTAAATAGCTGAGAGCAATCAAAAGGATATGGGAATCCGTAGGATCCTATTGAGCTCCATTGTGGTCACATGTTTTTGTTCTAATTGGTATAGGTCCAGAACACCATTAATAGGCAGCAAACTTGATCTGAGGGCTTAGAGGAGAAGAGGGGCACTATGGGAAAGAGCGGAGCTTGAAGCTTATATTATAAGTCTTGGGAAGTGGCTGAGTCAGATCCAAGATTGGCTCAGTAGACCTAGTAGTGAGGCAGAATGAAATTGGATAACACATGCCAAGTTATGGTAAGTTCATAACTTCTATTTTCAAGATTAATGGCCAGGGAAGACAAAAAGCTTCTGAGTGTCTTAGGAATAAATGTCTTACGGATACTACAAGAGGTAAGGCCATGGGAAACAACCAAACAAAAAAGACAATATTCGTGACGATCCTTATGGCTAATCTGCCTCCCACACTGACATTTTCCCTTCTTGGATGACATGAACTCTAAGTATCTTTATTTATTTTATTTTATTTTATTTTACATTTGTTGACCGGGCTAGTCCAACTGGATTTATGTCCATTTTCAGTGGAGGCCCGGGGAGAAAAGCTCCAGAGGTACAAACAATTTTTCAAAATACAAATAATACATAGTAAAGTGTGATATGCAATGGGAAGAATAAATGTAATCACATATATTATAGATCCTAATGAACTAAATAAGCTAACTTAGAAAAAAAAGGCCTGTGGAGAAAAGCTCCAGGGGAAAAGCAATTTTACAATTAGAAATATTGCATAGAACTAATGTGTTATATAATCACTTATATTATAGTTCTTGACTAACTAGAAAAGGCTAAATTAGAAAGAGATTAAGTTAGAGGTTAACTCTTAGCAATACAAAAGGAAGGTCAGAAATGTTAAAGTGAATAAAGTAATATTTACAAAGATGAGGGATATTTTGCTAGTTGAAGAGTTGAGGAAGATGGGAGGGTCAAAGTGGTTAAGGAAGGTTTATGATAGAGTAAGGTGCAAACAGTTTAGTCTGGGTTGGTACAAGAGCAAAGCCAGAATTTATTAAGATGTCAAGAGTGGAAGAGTGGACAAAGAAGAGATTTGAGATGGAAGATTGTTCCATATATTACCTACTGAGTTAGAGAAAAAGCAGTTGCCTGTAGAATTATTAGTTTTGGTAATATTAACAAGTAGTTTATCAGAGGAACGTAGTTGTTTCAGGTTCATGTAGGGAGTCAAGAGGTTATAAAGAGCTGGTGTTTTAGAAGGTTGGTATAGGATTTTGTGTGCTATTAAAAGTTGTTGAAAAATGAGCTTGTTAGGGAATTCCAGCCAGTGTAGTTGTTTTAGGTATATTTAGGTAGATTTAGATTTAGGTATCAAAATAAAATATGAGACCAAGAAGTGTACAGACAACAACCCCAATGGGGGCATGAATCGGTGACTAAGTATTATGCAGAGCGATAAGGCGTTTAGACCAACTAACAATAGCATTCAAACTGACGGCAAAGAAATTTGAGTAGTTCTGTAGATATGTTGCGTTTATGCCCAACATTCTGATTATGTCCAGGGAGCCCATATGTGACATACGACACATACAAGATCATTAGGCTTTTATGTACTGGCTGAGCATCAGGTTGGCCTTGGCAGGAGATCCAGTCTGTTTCATATACTGCAAAACTGATATAAGACATAAATCACTGCTAGCTTGAGTGGATTTGGTGTCTGGTGGGGAAAGGCACTTCCCATTGGAGGAAATTGGTTAAGGTACAATTGCTTTGATTGAGAAGCTGTAGTCAGTTAATTTTAGCCAAGTGTCGTCTGAAATATGACAACTAAAAGGAGCAGTGTTTAGTTAAATAAGGAGGAAGTGACCACCAAAGTCTAGGGGCCTGAACAGAGAAACAGTGGCAAGAGGAGTGCATCTACTCTGTCTTAATTTCTTAGGTTATAGTTTTACTTGCTGTATACAGTTTGGATGTGATAGGAGTCTGGAGTATCTGTTGAGTACTTTAAAAAGTAAAGAACCAAGGAGACTTCATCAGCTGTAAACTGAAAGCTGCTTACTCTTTGAAAATAGTAGGCAGTGACATTCATTCTTTTGCATTAGAAATGAAAAAGGAAATTTATTTTAGAAGTTCTAAAGGTCTGCACTCAATAATATGGTCTACCAATGCTCTCTACATAGAGAAGCATGTTGTTTTTTCTTCCTAGTTTCAAAAGATTACGAGTGTGTATTTTGAAAGAATGAATGCTGTACTCTTCTACTCGCTGACTCTATACAAAAGATTATTTTGATATATAGACAGTACATTTATATGAAGAAAGGTCAGCTGATCATGAGGCCCTTGTAAGCCTAACCCAGAATTTAGCCCATATTTAGACAAATCAGCGCCCAATGCCCTTGTCTGGCAGGGACATGGGTGGAATCCTAGGGGTATATTTTCTGTTTCCCATCCAGTTATCCAGGTTGAGCTTAAAAAGGGGTAAAGAGATATTCTGCTTGATGTGGAGAGGGAGTCTATTCCATAGATGAGGGAATCTCTGGGACACATCTGTCCCACCAACAAGTCTTGTTGATGTCACAGACCAGGTTGAGGCATGCGTGTGGGTTACTCGAGTGGAGCGTGACTTGCGGATATGCAGCAGTCCCATCAAGGTGGGGTCCATGATCACCTTGTATGCCAGACAGAGGTCACCTCTCAGGAGTCTGTATGAAACTAAGTCGAGGGATAGGACTTTTACCCTATCTGTGTTTGGTAGATGTTTGAGGCCCTGGATTCTCCTGGTGAGGAACCTCTGTGGTCTCTCCAGCTACTGCATGTGCTTTGCGAGGTACATGCAGAAAGGTGCATTGTACTCAGTAATGGGACTTATAAGGGAAGAATACAAGGATGTAATGACCTTGTCCCTGGATGAGATACCCTTACTTATGAGGTGGGCCATGTTGAAGGGTTTCCATACCACAGAAGCAACATGGTCAAAAGTCAAGTTGCTATCAACCTGGGTGCCCAAGTCCCTGATGACTGATTGAGTGCTTAGGACATTGTTATTAATGTGATGATTTGTGGGGACATCACTCTCCCCAAAGGGGATGATGATGCATTTTTTTGGTATTCAGCTTGAGGCCATGTTTCTGGCAGCAGTCATTTGTCTGAGTGAGACCCTCTTGGAGGATGTCCACATCACTAGAGGAATTGATGACAGCACACATCTTGCAGTCGTCTGCAAACATGGTCAGCCATAACCCACTGGTTTTGGCCTGCACCTCATTAAAGTATATCCCAAATAACTGAAGCCCCAAGACCAAACCCATAGTTGAGAAAGTTTATCTATTATTCCCGAGTGGGGAATAGTGTCAAAGACTTTGGCCGGTTCAAGGTAGGCAGTGATTGAATGAATGGAAGTTTGTGCATGTTTGTAGGGGGGGTAACTGTATTAATGCAGTAAGGGACAGCTGATATTAACGTTTTTCCTTAGATGTGTAACAGGCACTTCTTTGGGGAGACAGAGTCCTGATGTTGTTCATAGAAAAGTACAAATGTTAATTCCTACTACAGTAGATGATAGAATGATCACTGCTACAGTATCCTTGCCCATATGGGTTATATCCTGTCAATGATATCACATCTGGCAAGCTTCCAAAGCTTGAGAGTACCCTCCACACACCCAAACTGACGGCTCAAACTAAGCTAAGTAAAAGACATGTTTAGGCACCAAGGCTAGCCCAATATCTGGTCAGTATACGAAAGCCTTTAGGTTGTAATGGTAAGCCGTGTGTCACACACGTGCTCCCCATGCATGGAGTATGGCATAAGGGTGACGACCGGATGTACCATCCTCAGAACGGAAAAGCCCCAGTAGGAACAACAATCCAAGGCTACTTAGTAGGTAACAAGTACAACCGGAAGGAAAAACGACCAGCAGGAGGGAGCGAATACTACAACAGTGAAGAGAAGGACATTTACTGTTATGGTAAGAGTTTACATAACTGAACTATGCTCTGCCACATTACTGTTGTAGGATTCTTTGCAATAGCTCAAGAAGAAGACTGGAAGAAGGAAAAGCCAGCAGAGCCCACTAGGAAGACAAGAAATCACATCCAACCTACAGTGCTTGGTAAAGGCCTAGGTATCTGCCTCAAGAATAGACTTAGTATCCAAACCCTTGCAAAAGGCACCAGAAGAAGCCACAGCTGTAGAGGGATGATCCTTAGCAGAAGGAGGAAGGCTGTTCACATGAAAAGAATAGCAAAAAGAAATGGCATTAGTTATCCAAGAGAAAATGGTTTGCTTGGAAACAACCAAACCTAAAGACCTAGAAAGAAAATAAACAGAAAGCTGTTCAGATTTACAAAAAGCTTTAGTTTTATCCAGATAATTTCTGAGTTGTCTGTGCAAATTCATGGTATGAAAACTATTTCACTAGCAGACTGCGAAGAAGGGAAAAAAAAGTGGGCAGATGGGCAGACTGATTAAGAGACAGCCCTTTAAACACCTTAGGTATAAAAGAAGGACTAGTATGAAGGGACATCCTGTCCTTGTGGAAAACTAATAAAAGAGGAACCAGTCTTCCAAGAACAATGCTGTAAGGAAGCTGAGGCAGCAGGCTCAAAAGGTGTCGTGAGTCAATATTTCTAAACAAAATTAAGGTACCAGGAAGGAGGGACAGGTTTCCTCAGAGGCCTAATGGGAATGATGCCTGTAAGAAACTGGCCTCAAATCTAGAGGCTAAAGGAGGGAGTCAAAGGCAGACAAGCAGAGAAAGCTGATAGGTGAGCCTTAACTGAAGAATATTCCAACCCGGCATTGAGCAATTCATACAAATGAGACCCAAAGGAATGTCCACAGTAAGTGGATCCAGGTTATGAGAAAGACACCAAACAGAAAACTCTTCCATTTGGTTAACCTGAGTACCTAGGTCACATACCACTGGGGCTACACTTGTAATTAGCAGGGATGTCATCTTTCCCAAAAGGAATAATAATAATGCATCTTTTTACATTTAGCTGTAATCTGTGGCTTTGGCACCAGTCATCTGTCTATGTTAACCCTGTCTGCAGTATATTAACTTCATTGGGGCCTCCAAATTTGCAGTCATCAGCTAACTTGGTCAGCCACAAGATGTCTGAGTTTGCCTGGACATCTGAGAAATAAATTCTGAACAGCAAAGGACCCAGCACAGAACCCTGTGGTACGCCACTGCTGACTGATTTGTTAGAGTTGAAGTCACCCACTTTGACAGTATGTGTCCAGTCAATGAGCCAGTTGGCTACCCATCTACTAATGTAGGGGATAAAACCAATTGGGAGAGTTTCTCTATAATACCTGAGTGGGAGATTGTATGAAATGCTTTGGCTAAGTCAAGATAGGCGGTATGCACTGTCTTTCCCTCGTCCAGGGCCTTGGTGACTTTCTTAAAGAAGTTAGCCATGCTTAACAGGCATGATCTACCTTTAATGAATCCAAACTGGGTTGAGTCTAGAGTTTGGAGATTACCTATATCCTAGTTTATAAGGTCTATAATGTTTCCTTTCATGGCCTTGCAGATGAGGCTAGTCAGGCTTATGGGCCTATAATTCCCAGGGTTGGTTGATGGTCCCCTTTTGTGCAGAGGGATTACTGTTGCTGTCCTCCATTCTGCCGGAACATAGCCACCTCGCAGGCTGTGGTTAAACAGGGATCCAAGTGGGTATGCTGGGTCATGTTTTAAGTTATTTATAACACAACCTGAGAGGTTTGGTCTCATTGATGCCATGTTTTTGGCCTTGGAGAACACCAAGATGACCTGCTCCCATTAGGTAATAGTCTAAGGAGTGGTGGCAGATATACTTTGGGGGATGACTGGAGGGCACAGTGGGATGGTTTGCTTTCATTCTGTCAGATAGCAGGTTGGCTATTACCTTTGACTGAGTATAGGTGGTGCCATCCACAACCATTTCACCGTATATTTAGTAATCATTCAGATGTCATCCCTGAACATCCTTTTGCTTTCATGCAATGCCTGACTTCCTTCTCCAGCAATAATATCCAGATTGTGTACATTTTTTTCTGTACTATCAAATTTTGTGGTGTTTCATTGAATGAAATGGAAAACATAATAGCAGTAACATATTCTACTTTGCTTCTGTTAAAATGCACAGTGCCCCCCACCACCACCGCCACATACATGTACACGCACACAGACACACAAGCCTTTTATAATTTTTATTTGATAGTAATCTGGTGTTTAACCTCAGCTTTGGCTTGCCTCATCTGCCTTATCCTAAAAAAAGATAGCAGCCATCTTTGTATACCTTTTATGTTTGATTGTATGGAACAGAAGAAAATAGACACACTAAAGTATTGCAGTTTGTTGTTTTGGGGTTTAACACCCCTAGCCACTCCCAGGTTACATAAATGAATGACTTTTACACAAGTTGTGTCATCACGTTATTCTTCAGGCACAGCCTGCCATTCCAAACAAGATCTCCATTTTCTGTGCACATTTCTGGGTTATGATTAGGAAGAAATAGAAAGGCATAGCCTCAGTACTGACTTTCAGTTAGTTGGTCGTGGACTGATACTCTGCCCCTAGTCAAGCAATATCTCATAACTACCCTGTATTTTCACACATATCCTGTGTCTCTTTCCATTCCTGTATCTCTCTATATCCCAATATTTCTTTGTCTAGTTTGTTTTGAAATTGAAGAGTGATCACTCTAATGTATTTCAGCTGGTAGCTCTCAGACACCAGACACTATTCTCACCCTCCCCCAAGCTGTAGCATTGATCACATTGTAATAACCATTATTGTGCCTTGCTTTATTCCACAGACTGCCTCTCCTATAAAGTTACTACGCCAGATTATCACCATCACCTATGATCTGAGATCACTTTCAGTGGTGTGAAATAATGGCTACACTGAGGACTCCCCATCCTCATCCTAGATGAGGGAAACAATGGAGTTCATTATGCTTTGGGTAGTGTGTGTACTTTTAACCAGCACCCACAAATTTGTCTGGTGTCTTGACTGAAAACATTCACTGTAAAACATGAATAAGAAATCATCAGATGGTTAAAAGACACAATTTAATTGAATGATCTGATATTGTCCTTCATTTTTCGTCACAATTAGGTCCCAGATCAGATCCATTTTCCAGACTGGGATCTGACTCTCAAGCTCCTCCCTTTACCCATAATGCACTCCAACCCCATAACTTCAGATGTTATGTAGTCGTATCTTGCCTACATTTTTACCCGTGGGTTCAGAGCCGAATATCGGCTCCGACTCGGCCGATTTTTACTAGCTCAGTCTCTCATTGGCTGGGCTGAGAGGGTTTCCCATGGTGCACTGCT
Organism: Protopterus annectens; assembly: GCF_019279795.1. Taxonomy (NCBI): domain Eukaryota; kingdom Metazoa; phylum Chordata; order Ceratodontiformes; family Protopteridae; genus Protopterus; species Protopterus annectens. The sequence continues at coordinate 557,268,447 of NC_056731.1, forward strand.
CCATATCCCCATATCTCATTTGCCGCTTGTGTAGCTCGGACGTGGTCTCACTTGGCTGTGGCTAAGTACCCTCTTTTTGCTATTTCTCTTTGAGAAAGTTGTTAGTTCAGACCCAAAAACTATTTTAATAGCTATTCTTGTTGCTTATCGCTAAATTTGTGTGTGTGTTTTCAGTGCTTGAGAGTGTTAGTTGTTGTGGTATCCCTAACTGTTCCAGCGGGCTAGGCCCGTTTTTGTTAGAGGACCTAGTCTTCCCCTCTGTTGTTGGATAAACTGTGGTCTTTGTGTTTTTCCTGTGTAATACCCAGAAGAGCCGTTTCAGTTAGAGGCTCTTTGTGTGTGGCTAGTACTGTTTTCCTGGTGTATCTGTCTTGTGTGTGAACCATTTCAGTTAGAGGTTCTCAGTGTGCTAGTATGGTGGGTTTTTTTTTCTTTTTTTTTTTTTTTTTTTTTTTTTTTTTTCTGGTGTTCTAAATTGTGTGGTGTTTCCTGCCCTTTTTTGTAAGTTGCATCTAGGTGTTTCACAAACGTTTATTATAAAATGTCCAAAGATCAGAAGGAACATAAGGCTTCTGTCTTTAAGAAATGTTCCAAATGTGGATATAAAATGTCCATCGCGGATGGACACTCTGTGTCTACTGCCTCGGAGCCATCCATTTACAGGAGTCGTGTAGCTTTTGCCACGCGTTCAGTCCTAGGGTGCTCCAGGAGGAAAAAAAAACAAATTAATATTAAAGGGACTTTTGAAACCGTCATTTGAGAAAGCTATAGATTCGGCTTCTAGTACCAGTCTAAGTCTAAAGCTTCCAAGTCTAATAAAAGGTCTCAGGCTCCATCTGCCATTTCGGAGCCTCTGGAGAAGATTACTGTTTTGGACTCTACCTCCTCGGCTCCACTGTCCTTGGGGCCGCAGGAGGTATCAGTGTTAATTGAATCAGCGTCGGCTCCAATTATTCTTGAGCCCATTCGGAGCCGGTCTCCCAGTGTCAGGCATGGTTCACCGGACAAGAGATCCCAATCTCCATCACTCTCCTCCAAATCCTCCAAGCTTTCTGATTTGGATGTTGATAGGGTAGTGCAGAGGCTCCTGCAGTCGCCGCTGTTGGTCAAATTGTTCTCGGCTCCAACCCACTCGGCTCCAGAGCCAGTTTCTGTGACCATTTCGATGATTCCTCCCCCAAGCACTTCCTTGTCGTCGGAGTCGGTATGCTCCACTACACGTGATGTTCCTACGCCGGCTCCGATACCCCCTTTGGGTCTATCGGTGCCAACATCGGCTCCGACCATGTCGGTTCCGTCCACAGGGTTCGGGACTCGGGTCTCTTCGGTCAGGCCCGAGGGGGATACTTCGGGACAACTGTCGGTTCTGGGCCTCCCACTCAGTGCTTCAGCTCAGGGGACCCCGGTCGTGGCCTCGGAGGCCGGTCGGTCCTCAGACCCGGGAGGACCTGCCTTCAAGGCCATACAGAGCGCGCTGGCAAGATCGTCAGCTACATCAGCCGGGTCGGTCATTCCGTCCCGCACCACCCCGGCGAGAGTTTCTGACACTCACCTATCCTTGGACAGTAGAGCACCAGGCCCTAAGCATACCCCCACGAGTGGTCCCCAACTTTCTGAGGGTCTCCCAGAGTCCATGCCTGAGGAGCCCCCTAGAAAGAAATTGTGCAAGATGAAGCACATAGACTCCCAGGATGAGTCTCTCACCTCCGATACTGACCTCGAGGAATCGGAAGGGTCCCCCAAGTCTTTTTCTGATGAAATTTCCTTCTCCGATATCCTGGAGATACTGAAACAAAGAGGAGGATGGCCTTCCAAAACTCATTCCGAGGAGGAGTCAGTATTCCTTAAGGCTTTTGGTGCTCAACCCTCCGCCTCCTGGGTGTCTCCACCCTTCGGCGAACTTCTTGACCTCATTTGTTGAGTGTGGAAAAACCCTGATTCTGCAGAGCTCGTGCCCAGGTGTCCCAACAAATTCCTGTCTGCACCCCAGGGAAAAAAGTTTCTATCAAAAGGTGTCCCGGTAGATGCCATGGTGGTGGCAGCAGCCACACAGAAGGAAGTTGCAGAGTCTTCCTCATTGGTCCATCCTCTTAACAAAGAGTCTAGGACCATGGACCGGTACGGGAAGCGTGCCCTATCTTCAGCAACCTTCACTTTACGGTTGCTGAATTATTTATCTCACTTCACTCGGCTCCAGAGAGTTCTCCTCAAAGAACTGGGAGATACTCTTGCGGGTAACATACCTGAGGCGGTGGCTCAAACAGTTAACGCACAGGTTTCTACCCTCAACTCCATCACTAGCTCATCTATGTGGCTCATGTCGTATGCGGCCGAGGGAGCGAGTAGGGCGGTGAGCTGAAGGGTCGCCCTTGTAAGGCAAGCCTGTCTGCGCCTGTGTCACTTCGCGGAGGCCTTCAAGTTTTCCTTCACTGACGCCCCATTTGACGGTTCCTCCTTGTTTGGGACCAAAGTGAGAGACACCCTCACCCGGTGCGAGCAAGAGGGAAAAACCCTGTCTGCTGTAGGGGTCCGTTTTTCCCTTCTAGGCCTTATCCCAAGGCCCGGGGGGGGGGGTTCAAGAAATCACAGAGTTTTTTTCCTGCCGCACAAGGTAACCCCCCCCCCCCCTCCAGCAGCAGGGGAGGGGGGTTACTCAGGGAGCCGTTACCCCAGAGGCAAAGGGGGCCCCCGCAATTCAGGAGACCGCAACTCCTTCCGTGGCTCTCCATACTCTCATTCCTGAGGGTGTGCTTATCCAGAGCCAATCGGGGGTCGAATTTCCTTATACCCGGAAGCCTGGGAAAGCATCACCCAGGAGCGATGGGTACTAAGGTTAATTTCCGGAGGTTACCTCATCCCATTCTCTTCAGTACCCCTACCAATAAGAAAAATTCCAGACGTTCCACCCAGTCAAAGAGATCAAGCAGCCTCAGAGGTCTCTCAGCTGCTAGAAAAAGGAGCCATCCAACCAGTCCCCTCAGACCAAATCTGATTAGGGACTTACTCAAGATTCTTTTTGGTGCCGAAAAGAACAGGGGACCTGAGACCCATACTAGATTTCAGTCAACTCAACAATTAACGTACACAAGTTCAGGTTCTGTATGGTCACTCTACAATCGATTCTCCCATTGTTGGGAGAGGGAGTTTGGATGTGCTCCATCGATCTCAAGGATGCTTATTACCATGTCAAAATGGACAAAGCATCCAGGAGTCACCTACGCTTCCGGCTGAGAGCTAGTCACTTCCAGTTTCGAGCTCTGCCCTTTGGTCTCATCACAGCCCCCAGGGTGTTCACCAAATGTATGGCTGTGGTGACGGCTCACTTGAGACGTCACGGATTCAAGGTGTTTCCGTACCTGGACAACTGGCTCCTTACCACCCCCACCAGGCATCAACTACTTCAGACCAGGGACGCTACCATCAGTCTATGTCACCCATTGGGCTTAACAAAAAACTGGGAAAAATCTGCCTTATTGCCCTCACAGCATGTCACCTTTATAGGAGCAGAGTTGGACACCATTCAAATGCGAGCATTCCTACCACAAGATAGGATCATGGTATTGCAATGACAAATTCATATACTGATGTCCCTGAGACAAGCGAAGGCAAGACTGGTTCTGCAACTCCTAGGGACCATGGCAGCGACTATCATGTTAGTCCCTCTAGTGAGATTACACATGAGACTTCTTCAATGGCTCCTCTTTGTCCAGTGGTCTCTCCAAAGACTCCCACTATCTCATCCCATCTTAATCACAGACAGGTGCAAGCAGGACCTCCGTTTGTGGCTGTGCACCAACAATTTGAACGGGAGAAGCCCTTCGTTCCTCCCGTCACTGTTGCCACGGTGACCATGGACACCTCCTAGATGGGGTGGGGGTGCATTATCTCAGCAGGACAGTCCAAGACACGTGGCAAGAACACGAGATATTCGCATATAAATGTCCTAGAGATGAGAGCAGTGTTTCTTGTGTTGCAGGCACTTCAGGAAGTTCTTCCTCTAGGGACTATTGCGATACACTCAGACAACATGTCAGTAGTGTGGTATCTCAACAAGCAAGGGGGAACACAGTCTTACCCCCTATGTAGAGAGGCTATGCGAGTGTGGAATTGGGCAATAGCTTCGCAACGGTTTCTGGTGGCAATGCACATTCCGGGGAAGTCCAACGTAATAGCGGACAGGCTAAGAAGAGCAATACTTATGCCTTACGAGTGGTCCCTGAATCACCTGGTTAGAGAGCGAATCTTCAGCAGATGGGGTCAGCCTTGTTGTGACCTTTTTGCCAGCCGTCTCATTGCGAAATGCAGCAACTACTTCACGCTGATCCCCTCACATCACCAGGGACGCTCTGGTTCACGATTGGCCCTCCGGTCTGCTTTATGCTTTCCTTCCGTTTCCCCTTCTCTCAAGGGTGATTCAGAAAGTGCAATCCTTGGGAAGCAGAATGATTCTGATTGCCCCACATTGGCCTCATCAAGTATGGTTCCCCTTTCTTCAACCATACGTTGTGGACACTCCTTGGATTCTGGACCCTCTACCAGATTTACTGACACACATGTCGGGACAGTTCCACCCCTCTCTGAGGACACTATGGTTGACAGCCTGGCTACTCCACTTCCATCGCTAGTCAGACATCATAATTTTTCACCTGAAGTGGTCCATATATTATCGTCCTCCCATAAGCCATCCATCAGAAAGATTTACTCTAGCAAATGGAAAAGGTTCTCCATCTGGGCTCATATTAGAGGTATCGATCCTTACACGGCTCCAATAGATTCAGTTCTGGAGTTCTTATCACTGCTATTCTATCAGGGGTCCGCATCAGCCACCATCAAAGTTCAGCTGGTGGCGATATCTAATTTCCACGTAGCGAATTAACCTAGTCTTATGGCACACAGACTATGCAAAGCATTCCTTAAAGTTACCCTGTTGCTTCGTCCCCCGGTGTCCGAACCCGTCATGCCCTGGGATCTTAATTTTGTTCTTCAAACTCTTACTCTACCACCATTTGAACCTGCAGCTACCTGTGAGTTAAAATTCTTTACATGGAAAACAGCATTCTTAATAGCAATCACTTCAGCATGGCGGGTCTCGGAAATTCAAGCCCTCTCCATCAAACCCCCATATTTAATCTTTCATAAAGATAGGGTCTGTCTTAGACCAAACCCATCGTTCCTTCCTAAAGTGGCTTCCGTGTCTAACATTAGATTTCACCAATTGGATGTACATAGACAGTTACGCTTCTATCTACACCTGACAAAATATATCCGGAAGTCTGACCAACTCTTTGTCTCCGTTTTGGAAAACCGATTGGGTTCTCCGGTATCCAAGGTTACGCTGTCTAGATGGATAGCCAGTTGCATCTCTTTCATCTATCAGGCACGAGATAAAAATTTGCCATTTCCAGTCAAGGCACACTCTACGCGGGCTGTTTCCACATCCACAGCCTATCATGCTAGATTGTCAATGGATGATATATGTGCTGCAGCTACTTGGGCTTCTCCTCACACTTTTGTTTCTCATTACAAATTGGACGTGGTCTCCAGAGGCAGATTTTCCTTTGGTTCCACAGTTCTCAGGAGTATTTTCCTATGAGCCACCCAGGATGCAGGTGCTAGGGACGCTGTTCCACGGGTAAGAATGTAGGCGAGATAGGACTACATGACATCAAGAAGTTATGTACTCACCATAACATTCGATGTATGTAGTCCATCTCGCCTCACATTCTTACTTACCCTCCCACCTTCCTTCTGCCTGGAGGATTTGGAGTATAGGTTGTCACCTGCTGAGTCCCTCTCATTAGAGATTGTTTATATGGATGTGAGATGTGTATGAAATACATATGTTGTTTCGCAGCAAACTAGATCTGGGGATATGGAGCAGTGCACCATGGGATACCCTGTTAGTCCAGCCAATGAGAGACTTTGAGCTAGTAAAATTCGGCCGAGTCAGAGCCGATGTTCGGCTCCGAACCCACGGGTAAGAATGTGAGGCGAGATGAACTACATACATCAAACGTTATGGTGAGTACATAACTTCTTGATCGCATTTGCTGCTTCAGATATCAGATGTGGATCTATGCTGTCAAGCGTTTTTTTAGCTAAATAAGTTTTTAAAAAAAAAATTCTCAACCATTTTCTGCAGTTGATATTTTTTGCTTTTTCTTTCTCTTTTTGCATGTTTTATTAACATTGTTACAGTTTTACAATCTTAAACCTTTCATAGATTTTTTTGTAGAGGAAATTTAGATATTTAGTGAGTGCAGTGCTAAACTTTTTGTGGGTGTTTTGTCGGGCTTTAGGGCCAGCTCTATGTATCTTGTTTTTCCTTACAGTTGGGAGTTATGTGTGACAAACCCCGTCCTGGTTTCAAGGGATGCAATTCTTGTGGGCACAAGATCCTCAACTAAGATCCCCACAAGGAGTGCTTCTGCTGTTTAGGTGCTGATCATCTTAAGGCTTCTTGTGCAGTTTGTGCATCCTTTAACCCACATGCTCTCGTGGACAAACACGACAAATGTATTTTAAGGGTTCTGCTTCTGAGGCTCAGACCCCCTCCATAGCTTCTTCCTCTTCTTCTAATGAGGTTAAGAAGGGATCTCTCTCTCTCTGTTCCCCCGAGAGATCCCTTGGAGCTGAAGTGTAAGTCAAAGAAAATTTCAGATCTGACCTGCATGGATCCGAAAAAAACTTCTTCCTTATCAGACCCAAAGGCCTTGTTGGATCTGACAGAGGTAATTACAATGTCACCACCTTCCTCTTTGTCTCGTGCAGCAGATTCTAGGGCTCTGAATCCAAGAGCTCAGAGCAAGCCCGTAAGCTGTATATGAAAATCTCCTTCACCTGCCATTTTTTGTAAGTCGAAGCATTCCCTCCTTCACCAGATTCTTCCAGATGGTCTGAGGGAGGCATTGACAGGATGATGAGGAAGTTCCTCAAGGCCCAGATCCAGATGAGGGTAGTTGTCACCTCCATTCCCTGTCAGATCAGTGAGCTATCCGGCCCTTACCATCAGAACTTCTTCTCTAATCTGAATCTTTACATCAGAGTTACAGGCTTCAGGACTCCCGAGGGTGATGAGAAACCCCCTTCCTTGACTCCTGTGATGCCCCTGATTGGCCCTGTTCCTAGCCCTTCAGATCAGAGCAGATCTCTGAGCCGAGACATCAACGTAGGGTCCAGGGGAACTAGGTCAGCTGTGTCTTTGTCAGAGTCTACGACAGCTCAGGTCCAATTCCCTGTAGAGGCCATGAATCTGGGGTGAGTCCTGGCCATTTTCCCTTCATTGCTTCTGCTCCGAGGGAGGCAAAGAGGACTTCTGTGGGTCCGGTGGTTTTCCAAGTAGTAGAAAGGGTATTATCCCTTAGAGGAGAACTGTCATCTCACGTTCTGCAGCCTATCTTGTGTCACTTTTGGATTGTGGTCTTGAGCCTTCTCATTCTGTTCTGAAGCAACCTGCTCCTAGCAGTCTCCAGGAACTTCCTGCCCAGGAAGGATCCTTTCTTCTGATACTTTCCCGTAGTAGCCCACGGAGGATGTCCCTGGAAGAAGACATGCAAAAGGAGGCGCATTGACTCCGCAATGGAGTCATTAACTGAAGACACTGACTTTGGTGAGGGAGAAGGATTCCCTCAGTCCCCACCTAATGTCTTATTCAGATAGTCTATAGATCCTGAAGCAGAAAGGTGAGTGGTGTGTCCGGCCTACACCTTCTGAGGAGTCACTGTTCTAAGAAGCCTTTGGGTAGGACCATCTACGCCCTGGGTGACCCGTACACCACCCCAGGTGGATGAGCTCATTGATTTGGTTTTTCACAGGGCATGGGAGGAACCAGGTACCATCAAGCCCATTCCTAAACACCCTGATAGGTTTCTGGTCCCACCACCTGACAACACTGGAGTAAGACTTTTGTAGCTGATGCCACTGTGGTGGCAGTGGCCACTAAGAAAGAACTGGCAGAGCAAAGTGCCAATGTCCATCCACCTAACAAGGAGTCTAGGGCATTGGACAGGTTTGTAAAACACATTTACGCCTCAGCCACGTTTGTGATGCGGTCGTTGAATTGTCTAGTTCATTTTACCCGGCTTCAGGGAGAGCTGATCAATTAGCTCTCAGCCTCTGTCACTGAGTCCATGCCTTCGGAAGAACTTAATAAGCTTTCTCCCAAGTTGGTCACTCGAGCCTTATTTAGGCATTAGCAATGAATGACAATTTCCCATATACCAGAATGTACCTCACAGGCTGCCCGTTCAGGCCTGACTGTAAAGAGACATGCCTGGATGAGACTATGATTTTGCGGAACCCTTTAAAGCATCCTTTATTAATGCCCCTTTTAATGGCTCATCACTGTGTGGACCTTCTGTTAGAGATACACTCACCTGCAATGAAAAGGACGTGAAGACCCTTTCTACCTTGGGAATCAAATTTTCTATGCCTCAGAGGTCCTTTTTCAAGGAACCAGCATGGAGGCAAGAAAACGTGGTTCCATAAATCCAAGGGCTTTTCCAGTACCCGCATGGAGAGCCGTCAGCATTGCCCTAGAGACAGAGGGGTCCACTGAACCAGGCTTCAGATATATGTTCTCTGACAAGTCTTATCAATGCTCCTGAAGCGCTGCCTAACTGTCCATTTCTGGAGGCAGTTGGGGGTCAACTTTCTTTATACCCAGAAGCCTGGGCACACTTGACAAACAATTCATGGATGCTAGACATAATATCCAGAGGCTACCATGTTGCCTTTTTCCCTTCTCCTCCAAACAAGAAGAAGCTCACAGACATTCCACCCAGTCATAGGGAGCAGGCAGCCCAAGAAATTTAAAACTTGCTGCAAAAATGTGTCTTCAAGAGGTTTTGACCAAACAAAGAGGATTTATAACTTACTCATGCTTCTTTATGGTGCCAAAGAAAGACAAGGGACCTAAGACCCATATTGGATCTGAGCAATTTAAATCTTTATGTAAAGAAGTTGAGGTTCTGAATGTTTATGGTTCAGTCCGTTCTGCCACTGTTGCGAGAGGGTGATTGGATGTGCTCAACAGATCTCAATAATGCGTACTATCATATCAAAATAGACAGGCACTCCAGGAGATACCTGCTCTTTCAGCTGGGAGCAAATTATTTTCATTTCAGAGTACTAGCCTTTGGGCTCACCACAGCCCCCCAGGTGTTCACCAAAAGCCTTTGGGCTCACCACAGCCCCCCAGGTGTTCACCAAATGCATGGCGGTCATAGCAGCTGACATGAGACTCAAAGGATTCTGGGTGTTTCCATACCTCCTCACTGCACTCACAAGGCATCAACTTCTTCAAGCCAGAGATTATCTGATTCAAATTCTCACACCCCCTAGGTATTAGCATACATTTAGATAAATCCAGTCTGACTTCTTTACAGAACCTAGAATTCATAGGAACACAGTTAAACATGATGGATCAAATAGTTTCTCTCCACTTTCACCACTTTAGGACATTGACGAATTCAAGTCTGGGGACTTTTATCTCACCCGTCCCCTTCTACATGTCTAGTATTACAAGCTCTTGAGTCAGTATCAGCAGCAATATCATCAGCTCCTCTGGCAAAGTTTCTTCAATGCACATTAGCAATACAGAGGTCTATACTCTGCCAACCTGTCTGTTCCCATCAGACTGACACCAATATGCAAATGTCATATTCATTGGTGGATTCAGTCAGACGACTTCTTTTTAGGCAGACCCTTCTCTATTCCCCCTCCAATAGACATAGTGATGATGGATGCTTCCCATTTGGGGTGGGGGGATATTGTCCAAAGCACGTGGTCCCCTCTGGAGATCAGGGTGCATATCAGTGTCCACAAGGTGAGGTCATTTCTTCTAATGCTGCAAGTCTTTCAGGACGCTCTCTCTCTAGGGACCTTTATAGTTAACACTGACAACATGTCTGTAGTCTGGTACATTAAAAACAAGGAGGAACCCGTTCATACCCCTTGTGCAGAGAGGCCATGAGGGTGTGGTAATGGGCGATATCTTCAGACTGCTTTCTGGTTGCAACTCACATTCTGAGAGAAGCCAACGAGCTGGCGAGACTTGGCAGATCTGTTCTGATTCCGCACGAGTGGTTCCTCAATCAGTGACGAACGTGATCTTCAGCCTTTGGGGTCAGCTTTCCTGCGACCTTCTTACCTCTTCCCTCAACAACAACTGAAGCAAGTTCTTTGCTCTGATCCCCATCCAGGGAGTCCTGCTCTGGTGCATGATTGGCCTTGGGTCTCCTTTGCGTCTATCCCCCTCTTCTGCTGATCCCGAAGTTTCTTCAGAAAGCAAGCCGGCTGAAGAGCTCAGCCATCCTCATTCCCCCTTCTGGTTTGACAGAAATGGTTCCTCTTCCTCTGGTCTCAGCTGAAATTATCTCCAAGGATACTGGAGACAGGACCTGTTCTCTCACCTGTCTGGATTGTAGCACCCCAGTATTCATGCCCTCAAGCTAACAGCACATCATTTACTGGTATTTTTTCCTCAATTTTTCCAACAAAGGAGAGTACATTCTACATCTCCTTGATGTTTGTAGACAATTACGTTTTTATATGAATAGAACAAAAAAGCAGAGGAAATCAGACCAATTGTTTATAGCCATTTGTGCTAACAAATTAGCTCAAGCAGTGTCAAAAATCGCACTGGCAAAATGGATCACTGGTTGTATCACTGTCATTTATTCTCAAAGGGGCTTAGAATTGCCTGTACCTCCAAGAGCGCATTCTACTAGATCTACGGCTATTTCTGCTTTTTCATCCAGGATTCCATTGATGATACTTGTGCGGCAGCCACCTTGTCAAACAGTCACACCTTTGTTGCACAATATAAACTGGATATTATATCTAGAAGCAGGGCCTCCTTTGGCTTGTTTGGCTTGATTGTACTGTAGCACATCCTTCCATGAAGGTTACCCAGGAATCTCGTAGCAGGGGACTCTGACCCAGTCATGAGGAAGAGGGAAGATGACAGCATCAGATTAGAAAGTTATGTGTTACCATAACTTGGCATCTGTGTTGTCCATCTTCATTCTTCCTCAATTTCCCACCCAACCACCCTCTACCTTATTTTTCTAGAGGATGTGAGGAACACTTATGTCCCGAGTTACTTTTTCTCTATCCCGTCCTGTCCTTTCCTTGTTATCTAATGGATAGTGAATCAGCAAAGTCAAACTGAGGTTATGGGGTTGGTGTAGTGCGTTATGGATAAAGGGCGGAGCTTGAGATTCAGATCCAAGTCTGGAAAATGTGGCCGAGCCAGATCCGATGATCAGATCCAAGACCTTATAGTAAGGAAGAATGAAGATGAACAACACAGATGCCAAGTTATGATAAGACATAACTTTCTAGTCTTATCACTTTGGCCCTAAACATATAAAAATCGCATCTCTCTTTGTACGTGTGTGTGTGCGTGTGTGTGTGTGTATGTATGTATGTATATATATATATATATATATATATATATATATATATATATATATATATATATATATATATATATATTATGTGTGTGTGTGTCAAACAGGCAGAGCTTAAAATTCCAATGAAGCAGTTCACGTCAGTGTTTTTCTCCAGTGTGCTGACTGACTGCAGTTTCAGCAGTATTTTTAGTGAAACATTTTCCACAAACCTATTTTATCAAGCACCTTCACATGTAGTAAAGCACATAAGGTGGTCATTACATTTGTATAAGAAAGGAATTACAGGGTAAATAGACAGTTCAAACCTAGCTGAAAACCACCCTAATAATATACCTCCTGCTTCTAGGAGACAAAGTAAGTTAGGCTTTGGATGCAGATAGTAATGGATTTGTCAAGGTTAGAGTTAAGAGGATGTATACGGGCTGTTTATTCCAGATGAGGTAAATGTTGGGTAATGTATCTGTCCTTCCAGTGTGTATGTTGAAGGAGATTCATATATCATTAGATCTAGTGTTAATGTAGCTGGATGTCTTGCTGAAACAGAAGGAGTTCATGGGGATTTGGTCCTTGGTGGAACAGAATGCTAAACATAGATGTCACCATACAGGTCTGTAAAAGACTAAGTAAAGTGATGGGGCTTTGAGTCTGTCCTGGTAGCTCATAGTATTTAGATCATTAGTCTTGTTGTTTAGAAAATAATGGGCATTTTAGCTGTTGATGCTTGGACGTATGTGGGCGTTTATTTTGACCTGGATAAATGTTGGAGGTGAGAAATGTATGCCAAATGCAACAGAAATAACTGCACTTTGAATTTAATTTAAGCCCCCATTTAAGTACTCCATTGATTCATTAGGATCTGTTTCTGCTGTAGCGACTGTGTGACCAGGAGTGATCAGACAACAATGCCAATTTGCATTCATCAGCAATTTTGTTAGCTAGAGATTACTTTTTCGAGGTCGGACTGCTTTCCTGATTTCTGAAGTAGCTCCTGCTAGTTTAATTATGTTGGCCCTGTCTTTTTGACAGTTTTTTATTCACTGTCAAGTATGGATGGATCTACTGTTACCATGATACTAAACTATATGTTCAGTCACATGACTGTCACATTGTTTATGTTTAATGGCATTGATATGCTCTTGTATTTTTTCATTGACCTTTTAGCTTGTGTATTATGTTTAAAGTAACTATATCGCACATTTTTACGTTATTGTAAGATATACTTTTATCACTACACAAATGTAACTCTAATATTCTCCAGTATTCTTTAACTAAATAGAAAAGGTATTTGAAAAGATAAAATATTCTTAAAACGTTTATTTTTTTTTTCTTATAACTCCTGCCCAGCTTTTTTATAGCCTATGCTGTCCTTACTTTTTTTCTTTTAAGGATTCTTATCTGTTTCTGTGCCATTTTGCACTTGGCAAAAGTAATGTGGCACATTTGTAGCTTCTCTTTTAAAAAAAAAAAAAATCTCATCTGCTTCATGCCCTGCTGGCACTCAAAATCTATGACTTCTTTCCAGAAAATAAGGGGGGAACGCATATGCCTGTAAGAGAAAAAAATCTATGGTTGGAGGGTCTGCTGCTGCATTTATGAAGAGAGTTTGCTGGAGACGCACTAAGATCTTTGTAAAGAGACACTGATGTCAGGTGCTTAGAAGCCATAGTAATTGGCCTTGGGTCGGCTACCTGATGTTCATCGTGTTTCACTGTTGCAGTCATTACACTTGGGTTATCCGCCAGCAGGCTACCCGCAGTCGGCCCAAGTTCCAAAGTCTTGGTCCGGTATCAGTTGCTGTCACCTCTTCCCTGACGTCAATGCGCCAGAGGTATAAAAGATGCAACCAACGCCATTTTCTCCAGTCTTTCTTGCCGCGCAGTGCCCGAAGCAAAAGCAGTTCGCACGTGCCGGTCGGCCGATTCCTGAGATTTTCGAAATTGAGTTTCAGAACCGAAGTCTTCAATAAAGCTAAGTACCCCGTTGGGGAAACTTTTTCTTGCTCCAGACCAATGTCAGTAAAAGTTAATAATTGTATATCTTGTGGGAAGCAAATACCTCATAAGGACTTTCACTCTTACTGTATTCCTTGCCTAGGCCCTGACCACGATGTTACTAGTTGTCGATTTTGTGCTAGATTCAACAAACGCACTATTAAACATCGGTTTGATTTTGCTTTACATTATTTTGGCCGAAGGTTTAATTACATAATGCCGTCAGAAAACCGACGACCGGAATGAATAAAAACCGCAAAGACAAAGAAAAGGACAGGCGTCCAATGTTCAAAACCGACGATGAAGCCTCTTCTAGGCCGTTCGCCGGTTCTCAGTGAGGCGCTTTTGCAGCCCCTGACACCCGCTACCTCAGAGCCACAGGCCGTATCCGACAGCCACGTGGAGACACCGAGACCTGTGGAAACTCAAGGTATTGGGCCTACGGAAACTATTCCCTCAGATGGGTCCGGAGCTGCTGAACAGGCATCGGCTTCTGAGGGTGTTTTCAGACCTTCAATTAATCCCACTACAGCAGCCAAGGCAAAGTGAAAAACACCATTAAAGACAAGGAAACAAGTACAGCATTCTACTGAACAGTCATCCGTGCCAAAGAAACAGATGATTAAAATGGCCGAAGACCTAATTACTTTAATCAGGAGTTCCCATCCCCCTCCTGACAAAAGGCTTAGGCAAGACACTGACTATGATTCCTCTGATCAGGTTTCTATTTCCTCTGATTCCTCTTCTGATCAGGGATACTTTCTTCCTCCCTATGAGGACTCTGATGCAGAAGAGTGTATACCTTCAGCCTCTCCGCCTGAGGATTATACTTTTGGGGAAACCCTGCACACCATGAGGAAGCATTTCCATTGGGAGAGCCAGGATTATTCAGAATCCAAGAAAAGGCTCAGAGACTTTCTTTTATTGCCCCAGCACAGGCCCCTGGCTATTCCCTCTGTGCTTGATATTGTTGATGATGTTTTCTCTGAATCCAGTCTGACTCCTGATTCTTTACCCCCTGTACCGGTCAAGCCAGACAGGTACTACAGGGTCCCTGACTCTCATAAATTTCTTTACAAAAACCCTGCTGCAGATCCAGAAACAATTTATCAGGGTCCTAAAGGGGTTAAGGCTTCCACTGCTAAAAATCCTGTCCCCTCGGATAGGGATTCCACAGCTCTGGACAGATGGGGGAAAGTTTACACTTCTGCTACTTTAGCTGTAAGGGCTTTAAATTGCCAGTTTCACATGCTTAAGTATCAACAGTATCTCATGTCATTGTTAAAGCAGAAATTGGTTTCAATCTCAGAAAGTTCTGACAGTAAGGAAATGCAGGATTTATTGCATGCAGCTGAACAAGTGGGAAAGCATACTTTACAATGTGGTTTTGATTCATTAGAGGCTTCTTGTAGAGCCGCAGTTACAGGCTCTGTTATTCGAAGGCATGCTTGGTTGAAAGAACAAAGTTTACCTGACCGTGTTAAAGTAAAATTATTGGATGCTCCACTACAGCATGATACTTTGTTTGGTGTTAAGGCAAAAGAGGTGTTAAAGAAAATGGAGGATAAAGCAAAATCAATGCAGATAGTAAAGGATTTCTTACAGGTTCAACCACCTAGGTTTAGCAGAAAGTGGCCTTCAAAAACGTGGTCCTTTCCAATGTCAGACAGGCCACAAAGAGGCAGATACAGACGCCCAAGAGGCAGATCTCAGCCCCAAGGCTCCTACAGACCTAAATAATGGGGTGCTTCAGCCCCCAAAGGAGGGGAAGACAAATCACAACCTTAGAGGAAACAGTCCCAATGACTTCCCTCTACAGACGCTAAGCACTTACCTTTTGGCAGCACCCCTAGGGGGAAAGCTAGCACTTTTCTCAAAAAATTGGCAGATAATCACCCAGGACAAATGGGTACTGAATATTGTTTCTAAGGGTTACAGGTTCCGCTTTCACACGCTTCCAAAATCAAGAGGTATGCCGGACCTGCCACAAAACCAATGGGCAGAGGCGCAAAAACAAATTGCTGCTCTCATGGACATGGGAGCTATTCAAAGAGTACCACAGCAAGAACAGGGGCAAGGATTTTACTCAAGACTTTTCGTAGTACCCAGAAAGGACAAAGCCTGGAGACCAATACTGGACCTGTCAATCCTAAATACTTTCCTGGATGTTCCAAAATTCAAAATGTTAACACTACAGCAGCTTCTACCCATGCTGGGCAAGAAGGCTTGGCTAGTTACTTTGGACCTCAAGGAGGCATACCTGCATGTCTCAATCAGACAAACTTGCAGAAGATACCTCAGATTCATAGCAGGCTCAATGCATTACCAATTCTCTGCACTGTCCTTTGGCTTATCTACTGCGCCCAGGGTCTTCACAAAATGCCGGGCACCAGTAATTGCATTTTGCAGACAAAAAGTAATTCAAATATATCCCTACTTAGACGACTGCCTTATTCAAGCAGAGAGCAAGGACATTCTACTAAAGCATCTGGCGTTTGTAAAAAGATTACTAATTTGCCTAGGGTACACAGTAAACGAAAAGAAATCAAAACTATTGCCCTCTCAAGAGATAATATTCCTGGGTGCAAGCTTAAATACAACTGCCCAGATGGCTTATCTCACACCAGACAAACAAAGGCAACTGGCTCAATACTTTCAACTGATGGCAACAAAGACCTAGCTCCCTTCAAGAAAAATTCTGCAGGCCCTGGGCTTCATGGTATCCTGCATTCTACTAATTCCATATGCAAGACTGTATATGAGGAAACTACAGTGGTATCTAAAAAGTGTTTGGACTCAACATTGTCACAGCCTGGAGACAATCATAACTTTAATTCCTTGCATTCCTTGAAACAGGAGTTTCAATGGCAGTCCCAGGCCTGTCACCACAACAAGGGACAGCCTTTCACCTTACTCACAGCCAGGCAGACAATAACAACGGATGCATTGGATTATGCCTGGGGGGCACATATGGCAGGAAAATGTATTCAGGGCACGTGGCCCAAGGAACAAATGCATCTTCACATCAATCAAAAAGAGATGCTAGCTGTACAGAATGCCCTGACAGCTTTCAAGGACCTACTACATCCAGGACAACTACTAATAAAGACGGACAATACCACAGTTATGTGGTACATAAACAAGCAAGGGGGCACACATTCCTACCCCCTATGCAGGCAAGCCATGACCTTGTGGAACACAGCACTAACCTATCAGGTACATCTGCAGGCATAATTCCTACCAGGAACAAAAAATATACTGGCAGACGAACTAAGCAGAAATCTCATGGACCCTCACAAATGGAAACTAAATCCACAGGTGTTCAGCATGATAACAAGGAAATGGGGACGCCCAGACAGATCATTTTGCCTCCACTCACAATTGCCAACTACAGAAATTCTGCACAAGAACTTAACACTCTCAAGCATGGAAAGTGGATGCTTTATCATTCAGCTGGAAAGCTCTGACAGTCTATGCCTTCCCTCCAATGCCTCTTCTTACCAAGGTGCTCCTAAAAGTCAGACAAGAAAGGCCAAAAATGATCCTGATTGCCCCAGACTGGCTACGCCAGCACTGGTACCCAATCCTAAAGAGCTTGTCTCAGGACCCAGCTTGGCCTTTACCTCAAATTCCTCATCTTCTGACTCAACAAAACAGTCAGATTCTGCACAGTCAACTCAGAACCTTAAATCTGGCAGCATGGCAGATAATGTAGCCACTCAGACTGCACCTCTCTCTAAAGCTGTTAGGGATGTCATTTTAGAAGCCAGGAAGCCCAGCACTAGGAAATCTTATGCAGAAAAGTGGAAGAGGTTCTGTACTTGGAACCAGGCACAAGGGCTCGACCCACTTGTTCCAAATATACTTCAGATTTTACAATACCTAACTGAGATGCTGGACAAAGGCCTATCTTTCTCATCAATTAAAATCCATGCCTCTGCCATTTCAGCTCATTATAATACAGAACCTCCAATTTTTTCACATCCTCTACTAAGACAGTACCTCGGAGGGGCAAAAAACATAAGACCCCCAAGGAGAGCACCAGTACCAACTTGGGATCTCAATTTTGTTTTAGAAAAACTCACACTGCCTCCTTTTGAACCAGCCAGCACAGCTGATATAAAATTATTATCATGAAAAACTGCTCTGCTCCTAGCAATAACTTCCGCAAGAAGAGTGTCAGAGTTACAGGCATTAATGGCTATGGAACCTTTCATCATTTTTCACCAGGACAGGGTTTCTCTCAGGACAAACCCAACATTCATGCCAAAAGTAGTTTCCAATGTGGCCCTGAAACAAACCATTAATTTACCAACTTTCTACCCAAATCCCCAGAATAAAGGGGAGAGACTTCTGCACACTTTGAATATACACAGACAGCTACAATTTTACTTGGACAAAACAAAAGCTTTCAGAAAAATTGAACAACTGATTGTAGCCTATGCTGAAGTATCACAAGGAAAACCTATCACAAAGCAGACAATTTCAAAATGGATAGGACACTGCATCCGCTTCTGTTATGCACAACATGGCAAATCAGTGCCTAAGGTCATTAGGCCACATTCTACCAGAGCAGCAGCCACTTCCGCAGCCTTTCTCAGAGGAGTACCAACCAAAGACATTTTAGAAGCTGCAACCTGGAGCTCAGTGCACACTTTCACCAAGCACTACCACTTGCCTCTCTACTCTAAATCCAGAGCAGGCTTTGCCACTGCAGTCCTGCAGGGCCTGTTAGCCTCTCCAAATCCAATCTAGACCCAGCCACCCAACCACAGCTTTGGGATTCAACCCAAGTGTAATGACTGCAACAGTGAAACACAATGAACATAGTACAGTTGTGTACCTACCATAAATGTAGATGTTCGAGTGTATTCACCGTTGCAGTCCAGGTTATCCACCCACCATCCCCCTTTTCATTGCTGGGACTTCTCTGTACTTCTCAACTCTATACAACCTATGTGGTGTATTTGCTTGTAGATGAAGGAAATGTTTATATTAGTACATGCATGCTTTTTGGCATAATTTTATTTTTCCAGCCTTCCTATCTGGGGGCACCTGACATCTGGGGCAAGAAAAACTGAAGAAAATGGTGTCGGTTGCATCTTTTATACCCCTGGCGCACTGACGTCAAGGAAGAGGCAACAGCAACCGACACCGGACCAAGACTTTGGAACTCGGGCCGACTGCGGGTAGTCTGCCGACGGATAACCCAAGTATAATGACTGCAACAGTGAATACACTCAAACATCTACATTTATGGTAGGTACACAACTGTACTTTCCGTTTTACTATGTCCTCTGGGTATAGGTGAGAAATCATGATAATAGATAAAATGACCTCTCTCTTCCAGGTTATATTTCCCAGTATTTTAATGGGGAGGTATAGGGTAATGTGGATAGTGCAGATGTTCTTCGTGTTTCACTGTTGCAGTCATCACATTTGGGTTATCTGCTTGCAGTTGCCCTCAGTCAGCCAGATTATCAAAGTCTTGGGTCCTGCATCATTTGCTGTCTCATCTTCCATGACATCAGGTAGTCAGGGGTATAAAGCATTCAGCCGATGTCATTACATCAGTCTTTCTTGCTGTGCGGTGCCTGAAGCAAAAGCAGTTTGCAAGTGCCGGTCGGCCGACTCCTGAAATTATCATTTTCGAGTTTCAGAACCGAAGTCTTCAACTAAAGCTTAGTACCCCATTGCGGAAACCTTTTCTTGCTCTAAACCGATGTCAGTAAAAGTCAATAATTGTATTTTTTGTGGAAAGCAAATACCTCCTAAAGATTTTCATTCATACTACATTCCTTGCTTAGGCCCTGACCATGTCAGTTTTGTGCCTTATTTAAACAATGAACTATTTGTTGTCAGTATATTTATGCTTCTAAATGTTTTGGTACTCGGTTCAATTATCCAGATATGTCTTCGGTAAGCCATCCGACTACTGACATTCCGAAAAAACGCAAAGATAAAGACAGACAGGCTGCCTAGATCCAAAGCTGCCGACAAGGCTTCTCCTAAGTTAGTTGACAGTTCGCCGGTACTCAGTGAGGCGCTTTCGCAGCCTTTGATACCAGCTACTTCTGATTTGCAGGCCTCTACTGAGACCCATTCGGAGTCCGGTATGCCGCGAGATGCTTCTTCAACTGTGGAACCTGCGGATGTCTCTACCTTGGATGGGTCCAGAGCCGCTGTGCAGACACTGGCTTCTGAGGGTGTATTCAGGCCTACTGACTTGCATATTAAACCGACGCCATTTTCTTCTTCAAGGCCTAAAATTCGATCCATGCCTAGAAAACTGATGCCGAGACCCCATGGTCAGGCCTCTATGCTTAAAAAACAAATGATAAGAATATCTGAAGACCTTATTACTTTAATCAGGGGAAACCAACCTTCCCCCTCTAAGAGACCTAGGAATGAATTTGCTTATGATACTTCTGATCAGGATTCTAAAATTTGTTTCCTCTGATGACCAGGATTTACCCTTATCTACCTAAGAGGATTCTGATGCAGAGGACTCTATTCCCTCTGCTTCCCCTCCAGAGGATTTCTCTTTTGGTGAAACCTTGCATACTCTTAGGGAGCATTTTCGCTGGGAAAAGCCTGTATTACTCTTGATTCTAAAAAGTGGCTTAGGGATTTCTTACTCCTGCCCCAACACAGGCCTTTAGCTATCCCCCCTGTACTGGACATTGTTGCTGATGCCTTTTTAGAATCTAGCTTGACCCCTGACTCTTTACCTCCTGCTCCCAGGAAAACCTAATAGATATTACAGGGTTCCTGACTCTCACAAGTTCCTTTTTAAAAATCCTACTCCGGATCCTGAGACCATTTCACAGGGACCTAAGGGCATACTGTCAAAAATCCTACCCCCTCTGATAGAGATTCCAGGGCACTGGATAGATGGGGTATACACTTCTGAAACCTTGGCCATTAGGGGCTTAAACTGCCAGTTTCATATGTTAAAGTATCAGCAGCATATTATTGGATTTCTCAAACAGATAATGATGTTGATTCCTGACTGTGCTGAAAACAAGGATTTACAGGATTTAATGCATTCTGCTGAACAAGTTCATAGGTTCATAGGTTCATACTAGGCTATCTGCCCAAGGGCATTTATAAGCCTAGCCTATAGTTATGTGGGCTTTCTTCCACCCCCTTTAGAAAATAAAAAAATCTATATCATTTTTTCTGTCCTGTGCTGCAGTGACACTGAAGTAATCCCTATGGTATATATATCTCCCTCCCCATCCATTGTCAAGATTCCTCCTGAAAGGCCACAAGGAAGTGCTCTGCCCTCATCCTTGATTTTTTTTCCAAGCATATCCACTCTCTTGGATGAATCTGGTCCCCTCCAGCACGCTTATATTTATTCAGTCCAAGGTTTCTCCCTCCCTGTTTAGGTGGTTCTTTTTTGAGGTGATTTTTGAGGTGAAGCATCTTCATCAAATCTGGAAGCATATTCATCAAATACTCCAGGCACAGGTCACACGGTATGAGAGACTGAATAAAGCTGCAGATCTTTGGACGTGAATTTGATCAGCACATATTTTTTATTTTTTGATACCCTTTTTGTTTGGAACTTTTTAGCCTTGGCAAGCAGCATCAGGTGTCTGGTCAGATACATTCGAATTGGCATTGTACTCACTCATAGGTATAATGAGTGATGTGTACAGGGGAGGGATGGGATGATCTACCTGAGAATCCTTCTTGATCAGAATCATCTTTTTCCCAGGTGGGCCTTACCTAACTACTTTCACAACTACTTAGTCAAACGAACTCTACTTTCAACTAGATCTCCTTCCTGATGTCCCCCAGACTTTTGTGCCTGGTAGGTTTCTCGTCATTTTTTAGTAACCTTTTATGCATTAGCATTTTTTGTTTTTTTTTATTAATTTTATGCATTTAACCGTTTAACTTCACTTCAGGGCTGGAGCACCCGTTATCCAGAGGGTGAGCTGACTATGGAGTCTTGGTTTGTGTTCATGTGCTAGTTTCCTAGTTGCAGTCATCTGCAAACTTTGTCAGCCTTAACCTCCTGTGTTTGCTTTTACTTCAGAAAAGATTGTAGAACAAAAGTGGGACACCAGAGAAGACTTTGGTGGGACACCACTGACAGGCTTTGAGTGACACACCATGCTCCTCCAGCAACTGGAGCCCTGTGGGTTCTGTTAGTTTGCAACCCATCTTTCATCTTCATGTATGGGTCAATGTGATGTGATTTTTTCTTTCAAGCTGATGAGATGGGGGTGGGGCTTGAGGGCCTGAGGTAGGGTGGGGCTCGCTGCCTGTCTCACTGCCTTTCTGGCCTTGGTGATTTGCTCTCGAACAAAAGGAGAAACAAGGCAAGGATCTAAGGCAGACAAAGCCAGACTGGGTTCAAACTGCTGCTGCCAGTTCCCCTATCTCCTCCATTATGTTCCATGATGATCCTTCCTCCCATGTCTTTATAATAAGGCTTGTCAAGCTAATGGTGATTTCCAGGGTCAAGGAGGCTGGCCAGATGAAGTGGGACCTGTGAAGTGGGACCAGTGGTGGCCGTGTCGCGTGAGGTGAGGGTACAGATCTGTGGGTGAGGCAACTTTGGGTGATTCAACAACTTCATTAATTTGCTGGCTCAAGTTGGAAAACATACTTTGCAATGTGGTTTTGATTCACTAGAGGCATCTTGCAGGGCTGCTCTCACTGGTTCTGTACTTAGAATCCATGCTTGGCTCAAGGAGCAATCTTTGCCAGATCATGTTAAAGCTAAATTGTTGGATGCTCCCTTAAATCATGACCGCCTGTTTGGCAGCAATGAAAAAGAAGTACTTAAAAAGATGGAGGAAAAAGCTAAATCTATGCAAACTGTTAAAGATTTCCTACAAGTACAGCCTCCAAGATTTAGTATGCATTGGCCCTCTAGGAATTGGTCCTTTTCTTCCTCTTCCAGGCCTTCACACCCAGGCTTCATTCTCAAGGTACGCACAGGACTAAGCAGTGGGGGGCTGCCACTTCCAAAGGGGGGAGTAGTATGACTCCTCCTATGATAAACTGTCTGAATGACTTAACTTTAAAACTTCCAAGCCCTTCTCAACTGACTGCTCCTTTAGGGAGAAAGATTGCTCTGCAGGCAAAAAACTGGGAACTCATTACCCAGGACAAATGGGTTTTAAATATAGTATCCCAAGGATACAGATTTCACTTCCACACGTTACCAATCCCAAACGGTTGGCCAGATCTACCCCCAAATCAGTGGTCAGAGGCTCAAAAGCAAGTACTTTCTCTCTTAAGTATAAGGGCTATTCAAACTGTACCAGAAGAGGAAAAGTGACAAGGTTTCTACTCAAGACTTTTCCTGGTACCCAGAAAAGACAACTCATGGCGTCCTATTCTGGACCTTTCTATCCTAAACACCTTTTCGGTGATCCCAAAATTCAAGATGCTAACTCTTCACCAGTTGGTTCCTATGCTAGGCAAGGATGCCTGGTTGGCAACACTGGATTTAAAGGAAGCCTACCTGCACATCCCAATCAGGGAATCTTGCAGAAGATACCTACACTTCAAAGCAGGCTACATGCACTATCAGTTCTCTAGACTGCCCTTTGGCTTATCTACTGTTCCCGGGGTATTCACAAAGTGCCTAGCTCCACTTATTGCATTTTGCATGCAAAGAAATATTCAAATATACCCATACCTAGACAATTGTCTAATTCGGGCAGAAAGCCAGGACATTCTTTTGAATCATCTGGCGTTAGTACAAAAGGTGCTAACTTGTCTGGGGTACACCATAAACGAAAAGAAATCACATCTTGTACCCTGTCAACAAATTATATTCCCAGCAGCAAGCTTGAACACAACCTCCCAGATGGCTTTCCTCATGCCAGAGAAACAAGTTAATTTGACAGCTTACTTCAAAGTAAAGGCCACAAAACCCCTGCTATCTGCAAGGCAAATACTGCAAGCCGTGGGGTTCATGACCTCTTGCATTCTCCTAATTCCATGTGCAAGTCTGCATATGAGGAAACTACAGTGGTATCTAAAAAGCCTATGGTGTCAACATTCACAAGATCTAGAAGCAATGATTACTATCATACCTTGCCTACAGTTAGAGTTCCTTTGGTGGGCAGAGGCCTGCCACAAAAAAAAGGGACTACCATTCACTCTATCCCCTGCCGCCCAAACTCTAACAACAGACGCATCAGGCTATGCATGGGGGGCTCACCTGGCAGGGAAGTGCATTTAGGGCAAATGGAACCCAAGTCAAATGCACCTACATAACAATCAAAAAGAAATGTTAGCTGTACAGAATGCTCTGACAGCCTTCAAGGACAACATTCTTCCAGGACAATTAATGGTAAAGACAGACAACACCACTGTTATGTGGTACATAAACAAGCAGGGGGGTACCCATTCATACCCCTCTGCAGACTAGCCATGGCTCTGTGGAACACAGCCTTGATCTACCAAGTGCATTTACAGGCTCAATTCCTGCCAGGAAAGCTAAATACAGTGGCAGACGAACTAAGCAGAAATCTCATGGACCCACACAAGTGGAAATTGGAACCAAAGACTTTCAACATGTGGATAAACAAATGTGGGAGCCCAGATATAGACCTGTTTGCCTCACCCCAGAACTACCAATTGGACAAATTCTGCACAAACACTCCCCACAAACAAGCTTGGAAGGCGGCTACCCTGTCCTTGAACTGGAAAAATTATCAGTTTATGCCTTTCCTCCTCTGCCACTCCTCTCCACATTACTACTAAAGATCAAACAGGACAAACCAAGGACAATACTAATTGCACTAGGCTGGCCATGCCAACACTGGTACCCCCTCTTGTGAAGTGTTTCACTGCTGGCACATGCCTCATACCCCTACCCTGATGTCCCAGCAGGAGGGCCAGATTCTGCATCCTCAGCTTCAAACACTGAACCTGGCAGCTTGGCTAATTACCTGATCTCTCCGTTACCATCTCTCAGTAAACAGGTGTTGGATGTCATTCTGGAGGCAAGGAGGCCTAGTACTAGAAAATCTTATGCTGAAAAATGGAAAATATTCTGTTCCTGGAACCAAACTCAGTGATGGGCACAGCAGTGCCCAATTTACCTCAGATTCTTCAATACTTAACTGAGATGCTTCACAAGGGCCTTTCCTTTTCCTCCATAAAAATTCATGCCTCAGCCATTTCAGCTCATTACAACACAGAACCACCCCTCTTCTCTCATCCACTGCTCAAGCAGTTCCTCAGAGGGGCCAAAAACGTAAGACCACCCAGGAGAACCCCAACTCCAGCCTGGGACCTTAACTTTGTATTGGAAAAACTCACTCTACCTCCTTTTGAACCAGCTGCAAGTGCAGAGTTAAAATGCCTTTCTTGGAAAACTGCCTTCCTTTTAGCAATCACTTCAGCAAGAAGGGTGTCTGAATTACAGGCCCTTATGGCAGTGGAGCTTTTCATCATCTTTCATGCGGACAGGGTGTCCTTCAGGACCAATCCCTCTTTCATTCCCAAGGTAGTATCCACTGTGGCTCTTAATCAATCTTCTTTTCTAATCCACAGAACAAAGGGGAACAGATACTGCACTCCTTAGATGTGCACAGACAACTTAGATTTTACTTGGACAGGACTACACATCAAAGGAAATCTGAACAGCTGCTGGTGGCATTTGCTGCAGGTGCAGAGGGGAAGGCAATTTCAAAGCAAGCATTTCTAAATGGATAGGCCGTTGCATTCATTTCTGCTATAAACACCATGGAAAACCTATCCCACGGGATAAGACAACACTGAACCAGAGCTGCATCTACCTCTACAGCCTTTCTCAGAGGTGTCCCTACCAGGGACATCCTAGAAGCGGCTACCTGGAGTTCTGTACATACTTTCACCAAGCATTACCATTTGCCAATTTTCTCTAAATCCAGAGCTGGTTTTGCCACTGCAGTCTTGCAGGGCCTTATACCTGGTCCTAATGCTGTCTAAATTACTCCTCCCGTCCTTAGCTTTGGGAATCTACCCAAATGTGATGACTGCAACAGTGAAACACGAAGAACATAGTACAGTTGTGTACACTTACCATAAATGTAGCTGTTCGAGTGTATTCACTGTTACAGTCCTGGTTACCCTCCCTCTAGCCCCCTGACTTCTACTGAGTATTCCTCTATTCTTGTTTACTATGCCTAAAAGCTTTTTGGTGTATTTGCTTTTTTGTTGGAGGTGTAACCTTGTATATAATTGCTTCCCATTATGGGGGCACCTGACATCTGGGGCAAGAAAAACTGATGTAATGGCGTTGGCTGCATGCTTTATACCCTGATTACCTGATGTCGTGGAAGATGAGACAGCAACCGATGCAGGACCCAAGACTTTGATAATCTGACCTACTGAGGGCTACTGCAAGCAGATAACCCAAATGTGATGACTGCTACAGTGAATACACTCGAACATCTACATTTATGGTAAGTGTACACAACTCTACTTTACTGTACTAGATAAACAAATACCTCACCAACATCCTGATGAAGGGAAGAGTGTATTTTGAAATCTGCTGTATTATACCGATTTAAGAAAGTATAAACTGTGTTAGCTCTGCTCCTGTATTTAAGTCCTTTTACCACAATTTCATGATATATTTTAAGCATTTCTCTGTCAGTTAAGAATGAAAGTGTTTTAATTTTCCTCATCCTGGTAGTCTTGCTAAGCTTTATTCAAAGTGACTGACATATAGTCAAGCCCTAGAACAGCAAGCAAAATGTGTAGTAATCTTTTAAAAACAACACCACAAAGGCAGTGTTTGCCGAGGTGCTAGAATTTATTAAATTCTCTTGTGAACACTGACTGTCATATTCATTTTTTGTGTAGTAATCTTTGTTGGAAGTTTGTCTATCGCAGGTACACTTGGTGAATTTAGTGGGAGAAGACATACCTTACTTCAGCCAACATCCAGAAGAAGGCTTAACAGATTTTTTTTGTTTTGTTTTGTTTTGTTACGTGGCACAAATATGTGTGAATCAGTATGGATCAAAATTTGCTAGTGTCATTCTGTAGGAGATAGGTTGAGAAGGAGGATGCACAGCTTGTTTCATCTTGCCCATGAAGCAAGGAGGAACTTGGGTTTCTACTTGTGACTGGGCACCTCTCGGTAAAGGCTGGTAAGTGTAACCTGTTGGTGAATCAGGCTGCTGTTTTTTTTCAGTAGCTGTGGGGACTGGAGTATTTTTTTCATCATGTGTGGTGATGTACATGACATCACTCAATTGTTCCACCCTGGTTAGGATTTACCCTAGTTTTGCATATATGATGTTCACCTCTTAGTGCTGTCCGGATGCAGATGACTGGTCTCATGAGGAGGATGACATGTGGCCCTCTCTCCCCAAGGAGAGGAGGCCCACCTGTCGTGAGGGGTACAGCCAGGTCTCATTCTTCTGCAGGAGGGTGTGTGAACCTAAAGGGAGAGAGGTTTGCAGTAGGGCTCACAAGTGTACAGCAGAAATTCTCCAGCCCATTTGGATATAGGGCCAAAAAAAAAAAAAACAGATGGCCAGTGTGAAACTGCAGGACCAGTGGTACTGGACAGCCAGGAGAACTTGAGTACACATATGGCAGTACTCTCTGTGTCTGGTCAGTGCTGTTATTGAGAAACACAAAAAGCATGCAAGTACGACAAGGTGCACGGACTAAACCAACTGAACCACAAGCACAAAACTTCTCCAGCACCAAAGGAGGTTAGAGGAATATTCAATCCTTTATTGTAGCAACTCCAAAAATATAAGCAAACCGGTTTTGGCAATAGTGATGCCTTCTTCAGTGCTATGACACACAAAAAATGATTGTTCATTTAAATAATAAAACACGAGTCATCTTCCTATTGGTTCATACCAAATTTAACCAAGCTCTTTAAGGCCAGGCTTAAACAAAGCACCCAGCCTAACAATCCAGCTAGATTCTTTTTTATTCAAAATGGTATGCCATCATGTTTTACACATCTTTTATAGTAAAATTAAATTGAATGGTGGTATGGTTCATTTTATGCTTAAATAATGAAGTGGACATCCTTTTGTTTCTAAACTCACTGAGGTGTTCAGTTATACAAAACCTCAGTGGCTGAGATGTTTGTCCCACATAAAAAGCAGAACAAAAACAGGTTGCTAAATATATAACCCACTCATTGCTACAATTTCCAAAAGACCAGATCTGATATATCTTAGAGGTATTACTGCTGGTGAATTTTTTAGTCTTCGAAACATATGCACAAGCAGAACAGTGACCCCCCAAGACACTAGTTTGTCACCAAATAATGTGACCTGCTGTGTACTGGAAGGGGACGTATGTTTGTAATGGGTAAAATGAGAATTAAGTGTGGAACCTCTGTGATATGAAAATAAACATTGAGATGATAATAGTGCTGATAGTTTTTCATTGGCCATCAATATGTCCCAGTGGTTGTCAGTAATCTGTCTAAATGTGTTGATGTTGCGTCCAAAAGAGGTGACCAGGCGTATAGGTTGAGCTAGATACCTATCCGAATTGTTAGGGCTAGGTTGATACTCCAAAAGGTTTGGTCTAGATTGTTCTGAGGCAAATGAATAGGCCTTATTTATGTTATAAGCATTATAGACCCTGCTGAGAAACCTATTAACCAGATCCTGTTATTGTAATAAAAATGCATTCTCAGTGGAGCAAATGTGTTTAATCCGCAAAAACTGGGACTTTGTGATGTGGATGGATGTGTCGAGGGTGATGACTTCTTGCATGAAGCAGGGTATTAAATTGGGGAAATTTGTGGAATATCTCTGTTCTAAGAGTGTGATCACTCTCCCGGATGACACATCCAAAAAGGTAATTTGATTAGAATCCCAATTCAGTGTAAAGTGAATACCCCATTTGTTGTCATTTAAATATTGTACAAATTCTTGTACATGTATCGCATCTCCTCTCCACACCATCCAACGGTCATCCAAGTACCGCCGCCAAATATCCAGTTCATCCAAAAACATACTGTGGCTGGCATCATAAATAAGTTGTTTTTCAATGTACCCCATAAACAAATAGCACTGAAGAAGGCATCACTATTGCCAAAACCGATTTGCTTATATTTTTGGAGTTGCCACAGTAAAGGATTGAATATTCTTCTAACCTCCTTTGGTGCTGGATAATTTTTGTGTTTACAGTGCTGTTATTGGCCATGTTAAGTGATGTTCTTCACAGTGGACAAAGGATGAGGAAACCTGGCCAGGACAGTAGCAAAAAAAAAAAATCTATTTATGCTTTGCTAACCAGGTAAATGAACTGGTCTGAAGACCCCGACTATGGCCTGGGTCACCAAGGAAGGAAAAATACAGATCACATAGAAAACTTATTACCGGGAACACTGATATTTCATTTTCCAGGGGAATAGCAGTATATTTCAAAATAAACTGGTTTTTGAGCCATTGGAAAAATGCAGAATTTTATAGATTTTGACATATTAGGCTAGAAAACTTACAACACACTAATATGTATTAGTTAATAGTGCTATCAGCTTGCCTTAATGAGTATTCCTTAATTAAAATCTGCTTTAATTTTATACTATAATAGTGGTAAAAGGAAAATTATTATGAAATCCCAGCAACAAATGGATTTCAGCTCATGAAAGATGATTTTTTAACTTCCTGAATAAGGTGTGTAGTAAGTAAGATTAATTTAAGTGAATGGCCCAGCTCGTAGTGCACTGTCCTTTGACGCTGGATGATAAGAAGGCTGTAGATTCTAATTCCACACCAGATGCTTGGACACTGCAGTGCGGTAAAAACTGCTGCACTACTGAGTGTGCTGCCCTTTTGATGATAAACTAAATCTGTGTCCGAGATGGTGCTAGCTCAGGTAGCTATAAAGGATGGTATAGCATCTATTAAGAAAGTGAAGTGTTTTAAAATCTGAAAATATAACATTCACAAAACCAAAACACTTATATCACATAGTCACATATTCAGTATAGCATATGATTTCATACCTCCCCCTCGTTTTCACAGAACTTTTTCTATTAATTTCTACATCATTCTATTACTTATTTAAAATAGTTCCATACATGTAGTTGCCGAGATATTTACAGTTATTTTAAACAAGACTTTGTGTAATTTATCACTTTCTTTTTGTTTGTTTTTTTACCTATTTTAACACTTTTAATTTTTCCAATTCTGTACCATACTTTTTCAAAAAAACATACTCTGTCATCTATTCCTTTTTTTCACTTAATAAACAGTCTTTCTTTTACAATGTTATACATTAATCCCTTTACTTTTTTATGTTTCTATACTTCTGCAAAGCGTTCTATTGTTTTGTGCTCCATTGTGAGGGAATCAGGCTGATAAAATGAGACAGCATGAATAGGTCTTTATAAAAAGTTGGTTTACAAAAATATATATATTTTTGCAAAAAAAGTTGCATTCTTGAATATACCATGTTGTTTCATATTCCATAATGATTCTCAGGACTTGGTATCAAAGAAACATCACATATAACTTATCTTAGCACTTTCTGATACAGTTTTTTAGTTATTTCTTTTACAGTTATTATTTCTTTTCATGTCTACCTTTCATACAAGATTATTGTTTAGCTCCTGATTCATTTTATGTAGAAGCCTATCCTTCGCCATCAGATCCTGGCATGGAATTCTCTTTTACTAAACATAATATTTTGTGTAGTTCTTGAACCATGATCTCTTCCTGCAATACGCTGTTATCTTTTTGTCCACTCCTCTAACATTCCATATCTCTTCCTGATCCTTTTACAAGCTTTTGTATATGTATCTGTATATGTCGTATCTATCTGCCTATATAGATATAGAACCCTTATCAGATAACTGAGTTTTCAGAAACTCGAAATTCATATGGTTGGGACCATATGTTTGAGTTTCTGAAAATTTGAACTTCAGAAAAAAAACAAGATAATCTGTACCCTCACACACCCCTTGTAAATTATGTATACCGAGATCACACTGCAGTGAGGAAAGGGGTAAATTTCCTGATCTGCACTGTGCAGCGATCTGCATTCAAAAGCTTTTGAGTTTTCAAAAATCCCAAACATAACGAATTTTGAGTTTCTGAAAAACTCGATCAACTGATAGGATTCACGTGCGTGGTGTGTGAAAGTTCCTTATCATGTGGGCCCTGTGGTGGAATTTTGTGACAATGTACCTCACATTTTTTAAACCCTGAAGCCTTGTCAGACATCAAAAATTCAAACATTTGGCAATAACCCCAAGACAAAGGAAATAAAGTTTACATAGAAGAACTGTATCGATCTAATTGGCAGCAAAACTAAGGGCCCAACACTCAGTCAGAGAGAAGCCTAGTTCTATA
This sequence comes from Protopterus annectens, assembly GCF_019279795.1. Lineage (NCBI taxonomy): Eukaryota > Metazoa > Chordata > Ceratodontiformes > Protopteridae > Protopterus > Protopterus annectens. Next base: position 557,299,164 of record NC_056731.1, read on the forward strand.
AAACTTAAATCTAGCTATAGGTAGATAGATATGTACATTTTTAACTAACAAAAGGGTTCCAAAAAGGGGTAAGAATGAGAGAGGAAAGACAGAAGGAGAAATGATCCCTTATAAAAAAAAAAACACTTGCCTGACAGAAGCTCAAACACATGGAAGTCATGTATGTTGTATAGCACAGAAAATGAGATCTGAGGGCAGAGTTGTTGGTGCATTATAGGAGAAGGGAGGAGCTTGATCTTGAAACAGAAGTCTAAAGTTACCAGCCTTGGATTTAATTAATCAGGAGTTGAGGCAGATGGAAAAGACATCAGATCCTAAGATTTGGTGGAACACCTGAGGGGCTGTAGAACAGAAGGCAAGGTAAATGACTGCAAATGTGCCCAAGAAAACTTGTATTGAAACGTGCACATCAGACTGCTAGGGCTGCATAAGGAGGAGTTCAGAAACAGCTCTGCCAGATCTTGGTGTAGTTTGCTACATACCATTTGAAAGCACAGATTCCCTCATGCCTACTGAAACCAGGACTAGAGCTAAACTGCAAAGGAGCAAGAGTGGTTGACGAACTGGACTTTTGAAGTGTCGGGCAGGCTTCATCCCCAAACAAAGTCAATGGCACAGGAGCTTAAATTTAAACTGCTTTATACAGCAACCGTGACGATCAGTTTCCTGAATTGTCCTAAAAGCTTTGACTCCCTTGAAGGAGCACTAAAAGCACTGTGAACACTTCAGTGTGGACAAAAAGTGGCATGGCCGAAGGATTGAGCAGAGCCATGATCCCTGAACTGCAAATATTAGCACCAAGAAGGGATGTATTTCCACTCTTTAAAAATAGTCTGAATTGAAGGCAAAAGTAGATAAATTACAGGAGCAGTGGAAAAGGATTGTAGGGAATACTGATGTTAGGTGAGATTATATTTAGATCCACTGACAAGACTGGAACTGTTTGACTGTAAATACTCATGGAGCTACACTAATTCTGATATAAAGAAACTTTACTATTTCTTACTAAGATTGTAAAGTAATGTGAGGTATAGTTACAAGAGATGTTAAGTATGGGGAGTATTTGTCTGGTTAAGTATGAAATGGGAAGAGTAACAACTATGTTTTAATACCGTTTGGGCACTAATTTGGTAATGTGGTCAGGGAACACACGCCACTTGATATACTGTGGATGTGGATAGCAAGATACAATCAATACAAATGCTATATCCCCTTTAGTTTTATACAGTGGTAAGACGTATGCTTATCAACAAGAGAGGTTGATAAGGAGCTGAAGGATTTTATCTCGGAGGGAAAGTGAGCAAGGACCAAGTGGGACAAGTTGATCCTTTCAATAGAACAAGGAGGTTTAGGATTACCTGATATGAAGGGATATTTTAGAGCTATACAGTTAACTCTTTTACATAACAGAAGCAGAAAACTATAATTCAAAGTGGAAAGGGATGCTGATGATGAAGCAGGGGGATGTAATTTAAGTAATAAGGAAAGAGTGGGATTCTGGATGCAAATTCTTAAGGAGAATAACAACAGTCATACAACAGAAAAGAGTACGAATGGAGAAATGAAAAATCCACAAGCAAAGGAGAGTAGTATTGCTGAAATTGAATTTGTCAGGTCTTGGTTAGCACCTTCGCGAGGCTGACCCTGTTTTTCACAAGATCTCACTATATTTTATATAGCATATATCATGCAAAGAAGTAGGTCAGAAATCAAAACAGATAACTGGGCACACAAGACCAGGATAAAAAAGTGCCCAATCCTGGTAGGCACACTGTTGACAGGACTGGAAAAGATGACAGTGTAGAATCCTCAAAGTGCGAAAACATTCCTACAATGGGGCCAAGCCATATCCAAGGGGATGGTGCCCCCCCCCCCCTTTGGCGAAGGAAGGAGTAGCCCACAAAAATCACAAAATCCTAATAGGCTGAAGAAGAGTCATAAAGATGATAAAGGGGACTATTGAAGATAAAAAAAGAAATTAATGTATTGTTACTATTATGCAAAAAGCCCAGAATTCCCAGATACACGATGTACAAAACGATTAAGAGAGAAATTAGAGGAAAAAAATACTTCCAGAGGAAAAACTCTCAGAAGCTTCAAATAAAAAATTATATTCATTAATGCAACAGATTTGTGAAAAACATTATATAGATCCAAAAAACGATCTGTTTGGAAAAAGAAGCATCTGAGGAAGTATGAAAATATAAGCAACAAAACCTAGACATTTTTTGAAAAGTATAAAAAAGAAATATGGACATGGGAAGGAAAGGAAGAGAGATTGGATATGGTGCAATATTTATGCAAAGAAGAAAGCCAAATTAATCAATATAAAGAAGGCAGCCCCAAAGATATTCAAAGAAAAATATGGGCAAAGGCATCCAGATATGGAAAATTTCACAATAAGAAATTAATATCACAAAGAGGAAATATAGAAAAGAAGATTAGTGAAGAAGAAGTTAAAAAAAATAGAAGCTGAAGTTATGGAGTGCCTGCGAAGTGAATGATTTGGTGTAGAAGGTCTAACACAGGTTACATCACAGCATGATTAATTGAGTCCACAAAGTAAGGAGAAGCAGGAAGATCTTGAGACATCTGAAGAAGAAATATGGACATGGGAAAGAAAAAGAGATTTAATATGATGTAATATTTATGCAAAGGAGAAAGCAAAACTACCTAATACAAAAAGAGCAGTACCAAAGATGTTTGAAGAGAAATGCAGCCAAAGGAATCTGGACACAGAAAACTTTATAGTACAAAAAATAAGACAGAGGAAAAGGAGATTAGTAATGGAGAAGTTAAAGAAATAGAAACTGAAGTTATGGAGTACCTGCAAAGTGAAGGAATTTGTATAGAAAATCTAATTCAGAAAGCACCACAACAGGATAGAGCAATGGTTATCCAGATTAAGGGGAAATCGGTGGAATGGGAACCAATTGGTCAGGTGCCATATGAAGGTGTTTTGGAACCTACCGCAGGAAACCAGTATAAACGTTCACTTGAAGCCGGACAGCAACAGAAGGAACAGAAATCTGTAGAAACTCTGATGCAGTCAATGCTGAGTAGTGATAGGCCACTGAGTTCCCATAATACAGAGCAATGGGTGACATAGGATGAAATTGATGAGAATGTGCCACAAGAAGATGCTATAGAACTTTCTATACAATGCCCACAGGAAATGGAGAACAAAAAAATGTGCCCTCAGTTTAGAAGAAAATAAGAGAAGAAAAGATTTGCTTGATTTAATGTACATAGACTATATTAAGATCAATTAAAGAAATAGACTGCCGAAGATCAATAAAACTCAAAAAGTCAGAAGTTTGATAAAACAAATGAACACAGTAATTAGGACTGGCCATAGAGATTCATGCGATACAACAGAAGTAAACAGGATATATTACTGTGCAGCCACAAGAACACAGGATAGTGAAGGAAAGGAAGGGGAGAAATCGAATACCATCATGGAAGTATCGAATAGAGAAAACTATACAGCAGTTAAGACAAGAAGTGTCACTGTTAGAGGAATACAGATGAGGGAACAGATCAACAAAAATACTAAGAAAGATAGGCGTGATAAAAGCAATGAGCAACATTAGAAAAGATCAGGGTCTATCATGCACTATCTCGAATAACAAACTTAAACTCTCAGCACAGGGAGAAAAACGTAGAAGATAAGCAGAAAAATATAAAGGAAAATTACAAAATAAGCAATTTATTTATGATCCAGAACAGTTTTATAGAGAATTGGGAAACAAGGTAAAAGTAATTGAAAGACTCCCAAAAAAAGAAGTTGATACATTTTGGAGAAGTATCTATGAAGATCCTGTGGAACATAACAAAGATGCTAAATGGATATGAATTGGAATGAAGTAACTGCCAGAGAGATTGAAACAAAGTTAAGAAAGGCCTCTAACAAAGGAGAGTAGTTTTGCTGAATTTGAATTCATCATCAGGTCTTGGTGAGTACCTTCACGAGGTGGACCCTTTTTTTCACAAAATCTCACCAAGGCAACACTGATATATAGAGTATATTTTATATAGCATATATCATACAAAGAAGATAACTGGGCAGTAGAGTCCTCAAAATACAGAAACATTCCTATAGTGGGGCCAGGCCCAGGGGGGAGGATGGTCTCCCTGTTGTAGAAGGAAGTAGCAGTCAACAAAAATCACAAAAACTGATAGGCAGAAGAAGAGCCATAAAGATGACAGAGTGGAATACTGAGAATAAGAAAGAAATTATGTATTGTTACTGTTATGCAAAAAGAGAATTTCCAGACACAAGATATACAAAAAGATTGAGAAAAATTAGAGGAAAGAAAAATACTTCCACAAGAAAAACTGTCAGAAGCGTCAAATAGAAATTTGTGTTCATTAACACAACAGATTTATGAAAAAAACATTATATAGACAGAGAAACTTTGATCTGTTTGGGAAAAGAAGCATCTGAAGAAGTGTGAAAATATAAACAAAATCTAGAGAAAAAGTATAAAAAAGAAATATGGACATGGGAAATTAAGAGATTTGATATGGTGCAATATTTGTGCAAAGTCCAAAGCCAAATTAATCAATGTTAAAATGGCAGCCCCAAAGATATTCAAAGAGAAATGCAGCCAAAGGCATCCAGATGTGGAAAATTTCACCATAAAAATATCACAAAGAAGGAATGTGGAAAAAAGATTAGTAAAGTAGAAATTTAAACAAATAGAAGCTGAAGTTATGGAATGCCTACAAAGTGAAGGATTTGATGTAGAAGGTCTAACACAGGTTACATCACAGCATGATGAAGTGAGTCCCCAAAGTAAGGAGAAGCAGGACGTTCTTGAGACATCTGAAGAAGACATATGGACAAGGGAAAGAAAAAGAGATTTCATATTTATGCAAAGGAGAAAACAAAGCTAATCAATACAAAAAGAGCAGTGCCAAAGATAGTTGGAAGAGAAATATAGGCAAAGGAATTCAGACATGGAATACTTTACAATACAAAAAAAAGAAGAAGACAAAGAGGAAAAGTAGAAAAGAAGATTAGTAATGAAGAAGTTAAAATAATACAAACTGAGGTTAGGTAGTACCTGCAAGGTGATGGATTCAGTGTAGAAATTTTAACTCAGAAAGCACCACGGCAGGATAGAGCAATAGACATCCAAATTAAGGAGAAATAGTGGAACAGGAAGCGGCTGGTCATTTGCCATAAGAAGATATTTTGGAGCCTTTCACAGGAAACCAATATAAAGGTTCACTTGAAGCTGGACAGCAAGGGAAGGAACAGGAAACTGTAGCAACTCTAACACAGTCAGTGTTGAGGAGTGATGGGCCAGTGAGTTCAGATATGACAGAACAATGGATGACACAGGATGAAGTTTAAGAGAATGTGCCACAGGAAGCTGCTATAGAACTTTCTATAGAATGGCCACAGGAAATGGAGATTAAAAAATGTGCCCTCGGTTTAGAAGAAAATGAGCTAAGAGAAGAGTTGCTTGGTTTAATAAACATATTAAGACCAGTAAAAGAAATAGACTGCAAAAGGTCAACAAACTCAAAAAGTTAGAAGTTTGATGAAACAAATGAAAACAGTAATTAGGACTGTCCATAGAGATCCATGCAGTACAACAGAAGTAAACAGGATATATTACTGTGCAGCTAAATTAATAACAGATAAGATTATACCACAAGAACACATGGTAGAAGGGGAAAGGAAGGAAAGAAATTGAATGCCATAATGGAAGTATCAAAGAGAGAAACTATAAAGAAAATAAGACAAGTGTCACTGTTAGAAGAGTATAGAAGAGGGAATAGCTCAACAAAAATACTCAGACAGACATGATAAAAGTAATGCACAGTATTATAATGGAGCAGGATTTATCATGCACTGTGGAAAATAATAAACTAAAAGTATCAGCACAGGCAGAAAAAAAGTTACACAGGTAAGTGTAATGCAAAAGTACAAAGTAAGCAATTTATTGATGACCCAAAAATGTTTTAAAGAGAATTGGGAAACAATGTAAAAGGAATTGAAAGACCACTAAAAAGATGAAACTGTGGAACATAACAAAGATCCTAAAGGGATAGAAGAAGTAAAAGAAAGAATAAGAAGTTCAAAGGTACAGCATATGAAATGGGATGAAGTAACAGCCAGTGAGATTGAAACAAAGCTAAGAAAAGCCTCTAATTGGAAAACCCCAGACCCAGATGCAGTACCTAACTCCTGGTCAAAAGTATTAACATCTTTGCACGAAGATTTAGCCATGAGTAAGAACTATTTATATGAGCACCCTGAACAGTCACCAACCTGGCTAACAACAGGAAAATGATGCTCCTATTTAAGAGTGAACCTGCAAGCTACCCTAAAAATTGTAGACCGATAACTTGCATTCCAACATCATATAAATTAGACACTGGAATTGATGCCAACAGAGTTTATTGATATTTAAAAGAAAACTCAGTTTTGTCTATGGAACAAAAGGTCAATGAAAGAAAGTCATATGGAACAAAGGGTCATTTGTTGTTAGTCATAGTAGAGAACTGTAAAAAGTGGAAGAATCTAAGTATCACATGAATTGACTACAAACCAGCATTTGACAGTAGCCCACATTACTGGATAAAGGGTAAGTTATTATTCCAGGGATAAAAATCCAAAGGAGGATATTTCAGGATGACTCTCTGTCACCGTTGCTCTTTTGCCTTGCCCTTAACCCATTACGCTGTCTGCTTAATATATTAGGTCATGGCTATAATTTGGCTCCCAGAAAGCAGAAAGGTGTAAAGACTTCTCATCTTCTCTTTGTCGATGATTTAAAACTGTATAGCTCATCAGATAAGGAACTGAAAGCATAACTGCAAGTAGTCAAAACATTTTCAGATGATATAAGAATGTTAGTTCATTTTGATAAATGTGCAAAACCAACCTTTAAAAGAGGAAAGTTGCAGCACCATGAAAACATCAGTTTGGGACAAGAATGTGATATAAAAGAACACGAGCAAGAGGAAATGTTTAAATATCTGGGATTTGATGAAGGATCATCAATAAAACCCGAACAAATGCAAATAAAACTTAGTAAGGAATGTTTTATAATTCATTAACGAATGTTTTAGAATACTTCAATTAGTCCTGAAAACACAGTTGACTTCTAGGAACAAAATTCAAGCTATTAACCAGTTTGCTGTTCCTATCCTAACTTATAGTTTTGGAGTGGTTGACTGGCCTCAAAAGATGTTGCATAGTTTGGACAGGAAAACATGAAGGATATGTCATGCTCATCAAATTTATAAAAATCAGTGTATACCAAGACTATATATTCCCCATTCTGAAGGAGGCATGGTCTTCCTCGAAACTGTATGTATAGATTTTCAACTGTGGGACTGCATACTTATCTGCTCAATTCACAAGACCCAAATGTAGTGAAAGTTTTGAAACACGAGAACAAGTCTAAGATGACTTCCCTGCTTAGTTTCGCAGAAGTACATGAGTGTCAAGTGAGAATGGAAATCAAACCAGAAGTAGATACAAATCAGGTCACAACTGAATGTGCCAAAAAAAACAAAACAAACAAAGAATACACAGTAAGTGACTGATCGGATGAGAAGGCAAGAAATGTGAAAAAAGCATAAATATAGTTGCAAGTACAGGAAATTCTTGGAAAACCTCATGTTGATCATGATCGAACTCAGGAGTAATTAAGGAGAGGTATATTTAAACCAAAAGACAAAAGGTTAATATTGATTTGGTTTAAAACATCCTTTGAACTTGTGGGAGAAAGAAACAAATGTAGGTTTTGTAAGACAGAACTGGAAACAGTTGCACATCTTGTTGCTGGGTATGGCAGAATGGCTGTATACTGAAAGGCATAATAATGTGGCAAGACTGTTGCATTGGGGATTGTAGAAACATTATATAACTAAAGTAGCTGAAAAGCACTGGAAACATGAGCCAAAAAGCATCATACAAAAATTATGAAGTTTAAAGTTTATATCACAGGGGATCGTCCATTACCAACAGTTGAAAAAATAGATGCAAGAAAACCAGAAATAGCAGTCCATGAAAATAAGACAAAAGTAGCATTGATCGTTGAAATTCTACGCCAAGTGACTACAGTAACTTACGTACAGAGAAACACAAAGTCATAAAGGAAACGAGAGTAATGTGGAAGAAAGATGCCCAGGCAGTTCCAGTAGTAGCAGAAGCAACGAGTCTAATGAGAGAGAATTTACAATCGTACCTAAATATGTTACTGATACATGTAACTCCATACAAATTGCAGAAGGAGTCATTACTGGGTAACATCAAAGATTGAAACAATACTACTAATTTCATGAACTTTAATCATACTTTGACTTTGGAATGGGGTCCATTCCAGTCATGGTATGAGAAACCCAAAACACTTAGAGAAATTAAAAAAAAAAAAAAAAACAGAAATAAGGTTTGGGGTTCAAGTAATTAAAGAGGGTAAGGAAATAGAATGGGAAAAGGCCAATAAGATGTTTGGACTCAAGGCTAGAGATTGCCTTCCATATCATGGATTGATACTAGAGTATAGGCTAAGGGAATGGACAATCCTAAATGAAAGACTTGCACTGGTTGAGTTTTTAGTTGAATGTAGAACAGAAGCTTTTGTTAAAAGGGATAATTAGTAGGGCAAGTACGATGTATGATAACTAACGAAATCAATCAGAGGAAGTCGGAAAGATTGGGAAGAGAGATTAGATAAGCAATTTGCAAGGAAATAATGGGATAACATGTGTGTCCCAAATAAGCAACAAAAAAATCAGTGCATACCAGGATTATATATTCCATGTTTGGAAGTAGATATGGACCTCCTCAAAATATTGAGTATATGCATAAATATTCGATCGTGGGACTACATAAGTATCTGCTGACCTCTTCAG
>NC_056731.1:557426482-557431482 GCF_019279795.1 Protopterus annectens
CTACTCCATTCCACATGCTCTCCTTGCTCTCAGTGTGGTTCCTGATGTCACCTCCTGGTATATTGGGTTTAATGTTCTCAAGAGCTCTAAATAAAAAATAATGTTCAGGACCTGCTTGGGCTACGTGCTTAGCTAAAGCATTATGAGGTGAAGCCTTCCTAATGTGGTAAAGATGTTCCCTTATCCTGTCTTTAAAACGACGATTGGTTTTGCCAACATAAAATGCGTCACATATTTGACACACTGCCAGGTAAACTATATGGGTAGTATCACAGGTAGCTACAACACGTATGCTGAAGTTAGTGTGCGTGTCAGGATGTTCAAAAAATGGACTGGGGTCAAGAGAATTACAATAATTACAGCGTCCACATGGTTTTGTGTGGTCAAGAGGTATTAACCGTTCATCCCTTTTAGAGTAGCATAGCATTCTCCTCAAATTCAATTTATTCCTGTATAAAAAAGAGGGTTTAGTCCCCACAAGTTTGCCAGTGATGTCATCAGTACAAAGAATAGGCCAGTGTTTCGTAATAATATTCTTAATCACCATTTTTTGAACATCCTGACACGCACACTAACTTCAGCATACGTGCTGTAGCTACCTGTGATACTACCCATATAGTTTACCTGGCAGTGTGTCAAATATGTGACGCATTTTATGTTGGCAAAACCAATCATCGTTTTAAAGACAGGATAAGGGAACATCTTTACCACATTAGGAAGGCTTCACCTCATAATGCTTTAGCTAAGCACGTAGCCCAAGCAGGTCCTGAACATTATTTTTTATTTAGAGCTCTTGAGAACATTAAACCCAATATACGAGGAGGTGACATCAGGAACCACACTGAGAGCAAGGAGAGCATGTGGATAGTTAGATTGAGAGCAGATAGGGGCTCAGGTCTCAATGAGAGAGCCTCTATCAAACCTATGCTAAACAAACGGAGGAATGTTTGTAGATTCTATAATAAATGAAGAAATATATATGTTTTTACCCCTTGCAGTATATTTTTATTGACTGTATATATATAGATATACATTTTTATATATACATATTTATTAGAGCATATTGAGTGTGCATGGAAAGTTTTTATACATATTGTTTATATCTACTTCGTCATTTTACACATTACAGCATGCTTTTATGCACATATTTTTTATGTTTAAATTATCTCATGAATATGTAAACAAGAAACAGCTTTTGATAGGCCAATAGGAGATGTTTTAACTGTATAAATGTAGCCTATGTATGTACTTGAAGGTCTTGGTTACATGATTTGATGAAGCTCAAATGAATGAGTGAAAGCGCTAATCTGACCTGCAGTGGAATTAAAGTTGGATTTTAACCTGAGGATTTTGCCTTTTCTTTTTTACTTGTGACTCTGCATCAGCCAAGTTGCTCCTTTTGGTTTCATTAACATTATTCAAGTTTATTTGGAGCACTGGGCATTTATCCTACTTGTCAGCGAGTGGTTTGTTCTTGTTTCATTAGTTTATTTTTTCTCGCTGATTTTGGAGCAGAGTCTACTACCAGGGAACAGCGTGTGTACAGCGCATAACTTTTGTTTGTATTTTTACTCTGTTTACAGCCATATTTGGCGATTCTATTTGCTACTGTGCTTTTGCACTATTTATTTCCTATTATGCAGAGTCAGAGTGAAACTGTAGATATTGAGCTAGACTACGAGCCCCGAGGTGTAGACCTGGGTTCAGTCGCTCATCTACAGAAGAGGTTTGAACAGAATCTTGTCTGTTCAACAGTTACTTCCTGGCAATTTGGCGCTTTGGAGCGCTTTGACGCGGATACGGCGACACCCGACCTGGATGAACTACAACGCTTGCTAGACAACCTAGAGAAGGACTTTGCACATCTGAAACGCTTGCAAACACAGCATTTGCATTTTCGTTATTGTCTGGACACGAAAATTGTACCGAGAGGTTTACGTATATTGAACATGCCCAATCAGGGCGAACATTATCCAGAGTTGCTTTCAAGGTGGCAGCGCTTGAACTTGGAGGTAAGCAAACAGTACATGGAGCTACTTATTGACTTTTTTGCCTCTGAAGAGGCAACACTCACTAATAACATTAAGAAACAACAGAAGAGAATTTTTTCTTGCTTTCCAAGTACTGTAATAGAACCACTATTTGAAAGCCTGTTGGATGGTATATCAGCCTTAGAGCGGAAACTTCTCCAACAGAAGAGAATCAAGATAATTAGAGATCATAGAGATTTTAATTTAGGACAAGTCTTCGTTTGGCCTAAACATGGACATCATAGTGCTACCATTAAAACCAATGATCCTATTAGTGCTAGACAACTGAATTCTGAACTTAGTACTGGTTCTGAAAATGTCAATGTTGTTAACAATGCTTGTGAAACTGTGGATACTACCAACTGTGTACGTAATAATGTATCTCCTAGTAATAGGGTACAAACTACAGCCAACATTAATAACACTATCACTTCCAATGATACTGATGATGTAATTACTATTTTACATAGTGAGAGTGGGTCTAGTTCTATTATAACAAACACTAAAGAAGTTAGTCAGCCTATCACCGTGAATAATATTGCAGATACAACTAACTTATATCCTGCAGTACATGTCGTGAAGGGACCGATTTAATAAGAGGTTGCCATTAGATGATGGCACAGTGAGATCTAAGTTACTTCACAAAGCACATACTACCATCACTACAGGAGTAGTAAGTGAGCTCCCTTTTCCCCTTCCAGTCTGAAAGGACAAGAATATAACAAGGGGACGCTCTATGAGCAGGGGGAGACAGAAACGCAAATTATCAGAAGAGTTTGTACCACATCAGACAATAAAGAAGATGTGGAAGAACAAAGTAAATTAGATACAGCTGAAACCTTGATACCAGTAGATTCTATGGTACATAACATTTCAGGATATTTGCTGACTGAATGTGATGAGAAATTATTAAGTAAAGGCCTAAACTTTATACCAAGCGCACACAGTAATTTTACTGATACTGTAGTAGACATGAGACTTTTTTGTCGAAACCTTATGCTTAAATTGTTATTTCATGATAAAACTGAGTGAACTGACAGACAATAACGTTACTAGACCACCAAAGTTTAAGAAGCTTAGCAACTTTGTTCCACCTAATCATCCGTTAATTGAGGCATATTTGAAACTGAGGATGACCTGTATGAATACTTTTCTCTTAAGAAATATAGGAAGAATGGTAATTTGACCAGAGCAGAGCAGACTAGCTTACTCAAACTTCAGTCATTACAGTCTATAACCATCAAACCAGCTGATAAAGGTGGTCGGATAGTAGTGATGGACACTAGCAAATATCATGATGCTATGATCAAACTTTTGGAAGACGATTTTTACTTACAAGTTAATGAACAAATAGTGCAAGCCACCATTAGTCACGTTAACAATATGTTATTAGATATGTTGAAAGGTGATATCTTGGATCAAGAGTTATTTGACTACCTTTTTGTTAAGAATCCACTTGTACCAACAATACATGGGTTACCTAAAATTCATAAAGATCCCATTGACCCACCAATGAGACCTATAGTGTCTGGTCAGGGTTGGATAACTGAAAACCTTTCTGTCTATGTTGAGAAACATTTGCGACCTATATTGAATAAGAACAAAGTTGTACTGAAAGATTCCAAACAGTTTTTAACAGATTTGTATGACTGTTTAGGTGGCATTTGTGACGTTGATAACTTGATTTTCGTAACGTTTGACATCAAGTCCTTGTTTACTGTGTTACCAAATAATATAGGCCTGATTTATATTACTGAATATCTACTCTTACATAGCGAATATACATCAGTTAAAGTAGACCTCATTGTACATTTCCTTGAACTTATTTTGAATAACAACCTTTTTACTTATGACAACAAGTTCTACCAACAGCGAGGTGGCATAGCCATGGGCACACCCTGTGCCAATAGCTATGCAAACATGTTTTTGGCATTTTGGGAATTTGAGAGTCTCTTTAATTTAGAAATGTTTAAACAACACGTAACCTTTTATAGACGTTTCTTGGATGATGTTTTTGTTCTATGGAGAGGCAGTGTTGATGATTTGTTTGTGTTCCATACTACATTGAACAACCTCACTGGTTATTTAACCTTCAGTATGAGTCACTCTAGAGAGAAGATAGAATTTCTTGACCTGTATATAGAGAAATTAGCATGTGGTTTGATCAACACAGGTGTCTATAGGAAACCTTGCTATTTTAATACTCTATTACAGCGTGACAGCATGCATCCACAGCATATTTTTAAAAATATCATTAGAGGCCAGGGGATGAGAACCTCTAGGCTAAATGCCACAGAAGAAGGTTTCCTAATGGAAGTGAGTGACCTTAAAACAAGGCTAGAAGAACGGGGCTATAGCTCACAAGAGATTGAGTCCAACCTTACGGATGTCAATCAACTTAGATTGAACAGAGCAGCCCCTTATTTTGGACCAGTTATTAATGGTGGATCTATTACAATAGACAATGGTAGAGATGGTAGATCAACTCATGTAAGAATTTCTTTACCATATAGTACTGATTGTCCAGCGATTAAGAATATTATTACGAAACACTGGCCTATTCTTTGTACTGATGACATCATTGGCAAACTTGTGGGGACTAAACCCTCTTTTTTTATACAGGAATAAATTGAATTTGAGGAGAATGCTATGCTACTCTAAAAGGGATGAATGGTTAATACCTCTTGAACACACAAAACCATGTGGACGCTGTAATTATTGTAATTCTCTTGACCCCAGTCCATTTTTTGAACATCCTGACATGCACACTAACTTCAGCATACGTGCTGTAGCTACCTGTGATACTACCCATATAGTTTACCTGGCAGTGTGTCAAATATGTGACGCATTTTATGTTGGCAAAACCAATCGTCGTTTTAAAGACAGGATAAGGGAACATCTTTACCACATTAGGAAGGCTTCACCTCATAATGCTTTTAGCTAAGCACGTAGCCCAAGCAGGTCCTGAAC
>NC_056731.1:557436482-557558310 GCF_019279795.1 Protopterus annectens
ATGTGCCACTATGCAAATGTGTGCAATATATTCTCCCGCTTTTTCGTGTCAGGATACGTGCGTCACGGACAGGTGTTTTATCCTGGGTGGTAGGTTATGCATGACTACTTAGGGCTGGACAGTGTCATGCACTTCTAATGCACATTCCAACTTGTGTCCAGATATCTACTGGACTTCGTGTCTTCCTTTCTAATGTTTACACAGGTTACATATCCCATGAGGGATATCCAAAAATTGGACCAATCCACAAGGAAATAATGAACATCTTTTTGGCTATATGAAAATGTGTTGGGGGTTTTACATGCCAGGGATACATAGTGTGCAATCCTGCAACTGCCTAGGGTGACACTACCTACCACATATGCGTTGTGGTCACTATGTGTTGCTGTGGCTGCACCAAACCAGTAGGCCAAGTATGGCTGGATTTGGTGGACGTTCAGGTACGGGAGTGGGTTGTGTGATGTGGAGGGGATGCTGGGTAGGCCATTATGCATCCAGGTGTGTTGCATTTGTTATGGCCAGTTCCATCAGGACCAATCTGTGGGTATGTGCCAGTGACATGTCTATCGATGTGTATCGCACATTTCAATATTCATATGTTTGTGGGATTGTGTTCTACAGTATGGCCTGTCTGGTTGTATTGCAGCTGTTTATACATGTGTTTGTGTTTCTTTCAGCTTCACCTGCTGCTCCCTCATACACCTCCAATTCACCTATTCTGCATATGACACAGTATCGCCTTAGAGGATTGTACCATTACCCATCCCCCCACACACACAGATTCCTCACACCCCATAAATCACTGATTTGGTTGTTGACCCATGACACGGCCAGAGTAACACATTGAATTCCCTACATGTGTCGGGTACCTTTATGGTTGTGTGGACTACCCTTCCATGTTTTCTTGCCACATGCTATGCCTCACGCACATAGGTAGACGCCCATACTTAACTTTCATTACATGTTTGGTATACCCGGGTACTACCCGTTCAACTGTGACACATCCTGACAAGTTCGGCTTGTACCTCTGATTTCCGGATTTTGGCAGCCTGTTCTACTCATTGGTAGGATGCCACATTTTCCTATGTCCAGGATGGGATATATTCCGTACACATATCCGACTGTACTAAACAAGACGTCCCCACTGTCGATGGTACGGATAATAATGTTCCTTTCAGCCTACATGTTTCCTTATTGTTGTAGCTGTTTATATGCTCCTTCTGTTTCGTTTACATGCTTATTCTATTTTCTATCACATTTGGTATGTGAACTACGGACATAACTTTTGTATGTGACTATTACATGCCTTGTGGGATATGATTCGGACATAGGGTCGCTAGATATCTACATTTATCGTGTATTTTGTTATGGACACATCTGCCCAGCTGTGTACCCTCCCTCACATTATGGGTCAGCTGGTGACCCTCACCATTAGACTGGACGGACCTACTGGCGGCTCGCTAACATATGATGCGTTTCACTTCCACTTGGTATAGCTATCTAAATGACGTTGGACTACAGCCACATGGTCTTCCATGTCATTTGTTCGTGGGATAGGGACCCATTATTCCCTGCCGTGCATGTGTTTGCTTCTTCACTTTGTGTTCGCAGGAACTTTCTTGCATGCTTTGCATAAGTTTCAGTATCCACGGACACTGACAGATGTGATTACTATCTTGCAGCTTGTTATATACAAGCATTTTAGGTTTCACATTGGCAGCTGCCATTTCCACGCCTCCGTGCGGCACTTCGACACGCCCTATGCACTCACGCTCCTTTCCTGTGCACATGGCTGTGGCGGCAGTGCACCTTCATTAATATGCATTTGGCGCTACTGCTCCATCTTCACACCGCACTGTCGGCGCAAGCCTACCACCATCCTTGTGCCAAGCTTCATGAATCCCGTGGCAGATCTTTCCTGTTGTTAAAGATGCCCCTGCATTCCTGCCTTTCAGTTAATGTGGCAGCTGATTTTTGACCATTACCTACCTATGAACCTATGTGTTAAGGGTCAGACACCAGTTGCACAGAAATTGAAAGGTAGGAATACAGGAGCATCTTTAACAACAGGAAGGATATCGTTTATACAGAGTTACAACTGTAATACATGAGTTAAGGTCAAACACCAGCTGCCACAGGAACTGAAAGGTAAGAATGCAGGGACATCTTTAACAACAGAAGACATCTACTTTAGATAGAATAACAGTAGTAACTGATGTGTTTGTGTCTTTTGGCTGACGGGAAAAGCCGAAAGACACAAACACATAAGTTACTACTGTTATTCTATCTAAAGTAGATGTCTTCTGTTGTTAAAGATGTCCCTGCATTCTTACCTTTCAGTTCCTGTGGCCGCTGGTGTTTGACCTTAACTCATGTATTACAGTTGTAACTCTATATAAACTATATCCTTCCTGTTGTTAAAGATGCTCCTGTATTCCTACCTTTCAATTTCTGTGCAACTGGTGTTTGACCCTTAACACATAGGTTCATAGGTAGGTACTAGGCTATTAGCCCTAGGGCCTATATAAGACTAGCAAAAAGGTACCCTGGCTTTCGCCACCCAAGAAAATTATTTTCCTGTGCCCCTGTCGAGCAGAGCCACAGAAGTGATCCCCGGGGTGAATTTCCTATCTCCCATCCAATCATCAAGACTTTGCTTGAAGATTGCCAGTAAGGAGCTTTGTTTGATATAGATAGGTAGTTTGTTCCAGAGTATGGGAAGTCTCTGGGACAGGAATCTATCCCTCCAGCATGTTCTGTTTATTGTGGTGACAAGGTTTAGGTCCCTAGAGCATGTAGCTCAGAGGGATTGGGATTCCTTTAAGTGGAGCATGTCCAACAGCATTGGGTTTGACATAGCTTTGTATTTTAGACAGAGATCGCCTCTGAGTAGGCGATATGCAATGGAGTAAAGCTGGAGTTTTTTGAGAAGGCATGCATAGGGCATCAGTTTGTGGCCGGTAATCCTCTTTGTGAGATATTTCTGCGGCCTTTCCAGTTGTAGGTGTCTTGTGAGGTACATACCAAAACGGGCTCTGTACTCTATAATGGGTCTAATGAGTGAGAAGTAGAAAGGAACAATGACCTCTTTTTTCCTGGTTGAGATACCTTTTCTGATGGTGTGCCACTTAGAAGGATTTCCCGACTACTGTGGTGATGTGATTATCAAAGGAGATACTACTGTCCACCTGTGTTCCAAGGTCTCTTATCACACTTCTGGTATCAAATAGACTACCGCCTATGTGGTAGTTCATGGGTACAGAGTTTATACCAAAAGGGATGACAGTGCACATTTTGGCATTGAGCTTGAGGCCATGGCTTTGACACCAGGTATCTGTCTTAGTAAGGCCCTTTTGTAGGATGTCCACATCATTAGGAGTTTCGATTATGGCTCCTAGTTTGCAGTCATCTGCAAACTTCATTAGCCAAAGACCATCTGTGTTAGCCTGTACTTCAGAGAAGTAGATACCAAACAGGAGAGGACCCTGTGATACTCCACTTGTCACTGGTCTGAAGTCAGATTTGGAGTCTGCTACTTTTACAGTGTGGGTGTCCTAATGGTCAAGGTGTTTGCCTTGCAAACACAAGGTGCAGGGTTTGAGTCTCACAAGGGACAATTGGCTAGGCTTAAAATACCTCGCAGGGGCAGTTAGCTTAGTACTACTCTATGAAACTATGAACCAGTTGGCAACCCATCTTGTGACATAGGGATTTATACCTACTTTAGTGAGTTTATCTATAATTCCAGAATGGGGGATGGTGTCGAAAGCCTTGGCGATATCTAGATTTGCGTGAGCCACCTTACTGTCATCTACGGCTTTGGTGACCGCTTCAAAGAAGTCTATCAGGTTTAGGATACATGATCTGCCTTTCACAAACCCAAACTGGGTACATATATGACTGTTGTTACTCTTATCTAAAGTAGACCCTTTCTATTGCTATGGATGACCCTGTATTCCTACCTTTCAGTTTTTGTGCAACTGGAGTTTGACCCTTAACACACTGTTACTGTTGTTACTCTATCCAAAATAGATCCTTCCTGTTAGAGATGCCCCAGCATTTCTACCTTTCAACTCCTGTGGCAGCTGGTGTTTAACCCTTAACACATCTATTACTGTTGTTACTCTGTCTAAACTACATCCTTCATGTTTTTAAAGATGCCCTTGCATTCCTATGTTTCAACTTCTGTGGCAGCTGGAGTTTGACCCTTAACATATCTATTACTCTTCTTACCATAGTTAAACTAGAGTGTTCCTGTTAGAGATGCCCATGGATTCCTCCCTTTCAATTCCTCTGGCAGCTGGTTTTGACCCTTAACACGTGTATTACTGTAGTTACTCTATCTGAAAGAGACCCTCCCTGTTGATAAAGATGGCCCATTCATTCCTACCTTACATTCCTGTACAGATGATTTTTGATGCTTAACACATCTGTTACTGTTGTTATTGTATCTAAAGTAGATTTTTCCTGTTGTTAAAGATGCCCCTGTGTTCTTATCTTTCAATTTCTGTGGCAGTGGGTGTTTGTCTCTTAACATATCTATTACTCTTGTTACTCTTTTAGAAGATTGAGCCTTCCTGTTGTTAAAGATACCCAGCATTCCCACCTTTCAATGACTGCGACAATTGGTATTTGACCCTTAATACATCTGTTACTTTTATTACTAGATAAACTAAATCCTTCCTGTTGTTAATGATACCTCAATTCCTGTGGCAGTTGGTGTTGACCCTTAACACATATATTACAGTTGTTACTCCATTTAAACTATCCCCCGGATTCATGAAGCTCAGCGCAAGGCCAGTGTAAGGCTTGTGCTGGCCATGCAGTGTATAACTGGCATAGCAGCGCCACATGCATAGTAATGAGTGTGCGCTGCAACCACAACCACGTGCATAGGGCACGTGCGCTAGTCCAGGGAGCCCAAGTAGGATGCGCCCGTAGGCGTGGCCAAGCCGGCAGACGATGAGCAACCTAAAGTGCTGACTCTCACAGGCTGCCTGCAATAGTAACCGCACCAACCAGTGTCCGTGGATAATGAAACGTATGCAGAGTATGCAACATAGTACCCGTCCACACAAAATGGAGAGCCAAACATAAATCCACGAAGTACAAAATATTCCCGTCCACGGAACAAAGGATACTCGGAATACCGTGTCCGTCACGCAATGCACTGTCAGCAGGCATACCCAGTGGAGGTGTACTGCATCATGTCAGCGCGCCGCAACTACACACGACTAGCCCCATGGGCATGGTCACCAGCAGTCCCACAGTGGTAGTGAGAGTACACAGCTGGGCAGTCGTGGCCATATAACACCCAGAAAGAAACTAGATATCCCAAACAGAGACAAACATGTGTATAGTAAAATGTGCTAGACACAGCAACGTAACCGTCACATACACATAGGATGGCGTATGCCGCATCGGAATATCCAGAAGCAGAACCCATGCATGCAAATGTAATACACAACAACCCCGTCATAGCACGTAACCCGCACCCATGTCCGAATGTCCACCCAATCCAGCTAGCAGCCTTGCGCAGCTGCACACCTACACACAGCGGGTATACCCCATATGTAGTAGGAAGTATTGTCCTAGGCAGTGACAGGCGTGCAAATATGTACCCCACATGTCAACATCCCATCCTAGGTACTGATATCCAAATGGCTGCATGTGAATGTGTCGGCAGAATGTGTACATCCCGCGTGTGGTTACGGACCTGTCGAAACCCCATAGGTGTTCACACGCCACGGTGTCCATAACTGTACACATCTGGACAAAGCAGTATGTGCAGCCACTGTACCGATGATTAGCTATGCAGACATGTCAAACACAATACACAGGGGAGAACAGCCGTCCACCAGGCAGGTCACCCCAGCAGGGTTGCCACATGCACAGATTGTCAAGGTGGGACATCACTCGTAGATATGTGTGGTTCCGTATGGCAAAAGGCCAATGCAAAGGATAGAATAACACGTATATGCCCGGATGAATGGTTATGTCATAGCATGGGAATAGCTTAAGCTATCCAACATAATAGTCATGTGTACCAGATACAAAATGCCTGTAACACGCAAGTAGTAATGCAGGAAGACATACATGACTGTGTTAATATCACAGGACATATGGCACGTGTCAAGTGTCGACGCAGGACACAAATGTCCATAATGGGGCCCCCTGCAAAGAGGAACAAGTGCCAACCCCACCCCCCACTGACGTATCGGCAGTATAAATACAACCCAAACACACACCAACACCACCGTCCAACCCATGATAGCAACGAAGGCTGGGCAAAGACCAACACGATGCGTGCACAAATAGGGACACATGTAATCGGTGCTCTGACAACCTTCTACAGGCCACTGAATAATAGTATGTACATACGCATGTAATGCTGCGAAGGATGTGTGGTAGTCCCCAGTATCACAGAGGTAGGTACACAGATACACTGTAACCAACCGTCACATATGTGCACTGTACACAGCATACCTGCAGGTAATACATAGTTCAGTCATGTGCCACATAAATATCCACGTATGAATGAGGACAGGGGATAGACAAGTGTGAATGGGAAAAACGCAGAACATAGCATATGTATGATAACCGGCACCACCCACAGCATTGTATGCCAATAGCAGAAGCTATTGTTGGTTGTCCAAACACCCGTGTCTGTAAACACGGAATGAATATCATAGCAATAAACCACGCCTGGGTGTGGGTAATGCTGGATATACCCACGGTAGAGGTGGTGCGCTCCCGAGGGTGAAGCCCGAGGGACCAAACAAAGGCAACCGTGGGTAAATACAGCAGTACCCACACCCAGACGTGGGTTATTGCTATTATGCCATATCATCTAGGAAAATAAACTATTAATCCCCAGACATAATGGCACAGCATAATGCTTGTCTGCTGCCCATCTGCAGATGTCTGGCATCCGTGGCGGTGCTGACGTACTGCACGAGATGTCCATTGCTAATGTCGAAACTGTCTCGCTATGTAAAACCCAGTTAACATAGCAAATCAATACAAAATGGCAACGGAGAGCTTGATGTCCCCGTTGCTGTGTTGTACAACCTGTCCCGCTATGTTAAATGTGTGTAGCAGAGCGAGACTGCCCCAAAGTAAGCAACGGACATCTCCGTGGCTCAGTTAAAGCTGCTACCCTATGTTAAACCCATGTAACATAGCGAGACAGGTTATAAATACCGAGGTATACTAATGGAAATAGGTCCGGGCAACCGGACCGTGTGCCATTACTATAACACGATCTACAACGGGCACGCTGGCCAATCAGCGTGCACGGTTAGGAATAATGGGGTGGGTTATGGTATAATAGACATGGACAAACTGTGCCCATGTGCCTAGTCTGAAATTCCTACACGGTCAGGGCAGTTCTGTACACTAGGCGGACAAGACGAAACCCAGAGCACCACAGGAACACCCTGACAGTCAAAGACCTGTATGCGTTGGGGCTATAAGCCCCTGTGATCTGAATATCCCTGCGGTCACACCATATGCATCCTGGGTCAAGAGCAGTAGGGAATAGGGAATGTGTAACATGTAGTACCGCACTTTTCCCAGCAGGAGAATGGATGCCTGTGACGTAAGTGAGTGCGGGGGGGGGGATATGTTAATGTAGCTATGTACCATGGGTATGCATATAAATGAGACAGAACAGCAAACGTGTAGTGGTCACATCAACCGGCCAATGTGAATGCAGTCCCGTTTGAATTACGACTATAGAACATATAAATGTGAATGTGTTAGTAATGCGTCTGTGCCGCAAAGACAGTTACATGTGTAAAGGTGAAAGTGTGTTCCGCACACGTCCGTTAACCGGATCAGAGATATGTTACTGGAACAGTCACAACTAATACAGGCCACGTAAGCACACAGACTCAGTAAACATATGTAACCCAGAATACGGATATGCATGTGTGCCTGCGCGTAACCCACAATGAGGAAATGCAAGTGCGCCTGTGCGTGTGTGATCCGCTCACAGCAGGGTAACTTAATGCTGTGTCCTCCACGTTAGTTATACATGTCTCAAAACTGTCAGCCTCTGAAAGTATGGAACTGGACAATGCCATGCAAAGTACTGGTACAAATAGTGAGAAACACACGATATGTGATAAGACAAACATAGAATGTGGATAGAATAACGGGTGTGTTAGTAGCAGGAATTGATGAAGGGTATGCATCTGTAACCCGACCTACTTGTCAGAAGGTGCCACCGTAAGTTTATGCAAGTTTTATGTTGGTTTACATTTGTTGACTGGGCTAGGCTAGCTGGATATATGTCCAGTGTCAGTAGAGGCCCGGGGAGAAATGCTCCACACACAATAATAGCACAACATACCAAAGTAGTCATATATGTAAACAAAAATGAACAACAGTAGAAAGTGTCCAAAAAGGACTGGTTACATAAAGATTCCAGAAGACAAAGAGAAATACATAGTCAGTGGAAGCACGTCATAATTATAGAATCAAGTCTCTATAGAATCAAGTAAGTCTCACATGAAATGCCAGCAAATTGCCAGATAGACACAGGTCAATGTAACACACACCTAAGATAAAGGGCCTACCATCCGTACACTCTGCCAGAACCTGTACAGTGGAAAGGTATGGTATTGTTATAGATGTGTGCACACAGGTAATCCACAGACAGTAACAAAGCAAGGTATGAAACGAGGGGTTCACATGTATATATGTACACACAACAGACCTACGTCCTGTATATATGACACATGGATATAAATATGCCAAGTAATAGATAATATGGGTAGTCAGTTAGACATCCACGAATGGGGAACATACAGCAGCAGTCAAAACCACTGGCCAGAAGGTGACAGTCCAGCAAGTTCTACACTTTACACATGCACACTGGTGTCCATTGTAGGACTCTAAAAATTGCTCCATTCACAACACCTGCTGCGATTGACGCAAAAGAAGTGACACCCGCAACTACGGAACAGCTATACATGCACTAAAAGCGGGTTCAAGGTTGATGACACGTGTCCATGAAATGCAGGACATATGAACAGATATCCCCAGAGTGGCGAGTCCATAGAAGTGCGTCCACATCCCAGTACCGCACACATTAACCATGTGTAATGTGTACCGTCGAGGGTTGCAGGCATGGGAACCTGGGTATGCAGAAATGGGCCTAGGTGTTGTTTGGCAGAGAATCCGTAGGCCCGCCCCGTGGGAGGGATGTGGGTATAGCACATGCCTTAATCCCCACTAATGGTGCAAAGCATCCACCGGATAATGCGGAAAGCAGGTGTGAAATATGTACAGCCCTATATCAGTGTCCTGTAGGCGATTCCCATGGATGGACATGCGTACGACCAAGATGGCACCCATAACTGGAAATCTGTCAGAATAACACAGCTGCAGTAAGGCATAGCACAGGAAATACAGATAGGGACTACATTAGAAATACCCCATACAAAGTCAGACCGTTGTGCGAATACTGGCGTAGCCATGAATACGGATGTTGTGAGTGTCACTAATCATGCAATGGAAATAGTGCTCCCTATCTCCCACGGCACAGTCCGGAATGCCTAGGCAGCAATCAGCTAGGAAGGCACAGCACTATGCGAAACGTAACAAGGGCAATGGCCGAACGTAAGGGCGTGTACACATAATGACAACAGGTCAAGGGTATGAAGGAGCTACCTGTCCAGAATACATGTACTGAACCAGTGATACTAGGCAGACAGGTGGGAAGACAGACAGCAGGACAAATGTGCAAACATGTATATGTCCTACCCCGGTAATTGTGAATGACAACGTATGCCCCGTGAAGGTCAATGTGGAAGGTAATCAGACACAAAGGTGAAGTGTCCCCCAGGGTGCCATGAAGTGTCAACATAACAATTACCAGGCCCCCATAGTCGTACGTGAGCCCCGCCACTGACGGAAAGCGCAAATACGACGCACACATATGGTACAGGAAAGAACAATTAGTGTGGATAAGCAGATGTAGACCTGTGTGAGGAATGCAACTGTCTGCGTGGGTGTGTCGTGCAAATACCAAGTAATGTCATGTGGTGTGTCATGCCGCCATACACTGTGTGTGTATTGTAGTCAGACAGAGTAGGTATGTTGTATTGGACACATACCCTGCAACTGCACAGATGTACGCAGACTGTGTAGAAGTCTGCCTCATATGTTCGCTGTGTTCCAAGTAACAGTAACAGTCCGGCGCCCTCATGATAACTGACGACAGGAAACAACGACAAACATGCGAGGAAGACACCAAATACGCATGCATAACATATCACTGTGCCCACTATCAATGTTTCTAAGAGCAACATGACATGACTGGCCCCGAGTGTCCCACTATCACATAAGGCCGTGTCCAGATATACGCTCCCTGAGGTGGAGTGATATGAACAGACACAGATACATGTGTGTGGAAACACTAGTATCCACTGCAAGACGATGGAATGTGCTGCTGTAGGAGGGTCAGTACTGTCCACAGGTATGTGCTGAAATGCACATGAAACAGCTGTCTACATGGATTACCCATAGTGGCGACACCTGCACAGACGATTATAGTGGGACATGCACATGACCATGCACACAGCTCAGATAGACATACACACACCATAAACAGGCAATGATACACAAGGTCTATGGTGTGTACGAGTACAGTGACAGTACAGCAAGGATAGCTGTCTGCCAAGATATACAGCAGATGTCTCTAGGGCGTGCAGCACCTCCCGGAACACGGACGTTGCATGGACAATGTTTGGATATGCATCGTACCACATTTCTATGTGTCAGCCGTGCAAATATGCGATACATGGGACAGACAGCTGTCCATGCAAGAGCAGCGCTATGGGCATAACATATGTATGTATATATACATCGAGAGAGATGCAGACAGACATGTGGCAAGGCCGGTAGTGGAACCTACACATCACTACCCTATCACACCACAGCAGGACGCACGTGGAGAACACGCTACGGAGGTCGCTAACCACAGCAGGCACACAGGCAGTCCACTAGCTGCGTCTCAACATCCGCAAACACAGAGATGTCAGCAGGATATATGTGTGCTGCGGAGCGTCTAAAACCATAACCTACGAACCCATGCGGCTGGGAGCATAGACACACACACACAGCTGGCAGGCATGGGAATTGACCTTACTCCTACCTACCCAACCGCACGACAGTATGATACAGGTACAGAATGCGCTACTCGGAGCACTGAACACAGCACTGTCAGAGGCATACGTCTAGGTGGGTGACATCATCCGCAAAGGAATAGACGCCGATAGCAAATGTATGTGTTGTGAAGCGTCTAAAAGCATGACTGTTTCCAGAGGCATCTGGAAACACACACACACACACACACACACACACACACACACCACACACACAGGGAAGGGATGGAATGAACCTACGCCTACCTACATGAACACACTACAGCATGATGCATTTACAGAATGCGCTACCGAGATTACTGAGCACAGCACTGTCAGAGGCATACTTCTAGGCGGGTGACATCATCCACAAAGGAATAGACGCTGATAGCCAAGGTATGTGTTGTGAAGCATCTAAAAGCATTACTATCTCCAGAGACAGCTGGAAACACACACACACACACAGGGAAGGGCCGGGAGTTGAACCTACGCCTACCTACATGAACACACTACAGCATGATGCATTCACAGAACGCGCTACAGAAATTACTGAGCACAGCACTGTCAGAGGCATACCTCTAGGTGGGTGACATCATCCGCAAAGGAATGGACGCTGATAGCAAATGTATGTGTTGTGAAGCGCATAAAAGCATTACTGTCCCAGAGGCAGCTGGAAACACACACACACACACACACACACACACACACACACGGGGAAGGGCCGGGAGTTGAACCTACACCTACCTACATGAACACACTACAGCATGATGCATTTACAGAATGTGCTACCGAAATTACTGAGCACAGCACTGTCAGAGGCATACTTCTAGGCGGGTGACATCATCCGCAAAGGAATAGACGCTGATAGCCAAGGTATGTGTTGTGAAGCATCTAAAAGCAATACTATCTCCAGAGGCAGCTGGAAACACACACACACACACCACACACACACACACGGGGAAGGGCCGGGAGTTGAACCTACGCCTACCTACATGAACACACTACAGCATGATGCATTTACAGAACGTGCTACCGAGATTAATGAGCACAGCACTGTCAAGAGGCATACTCCTAGGTGGGTGATATCATCTGCCGAGGCAAGGCAGCTGATAGGGAATGAAGACAGAGTGCGCAGTCACACAGCATGTTACTATCCCAAGGTGGGCGTACAGTAACACGGCAGTGCTGCACTCGGGAATACTAACTAACTACGGAGCACAACATCACGACATGGATACGGGATGCACCACAGACAGTACACCCTTTGAGAGAGCAACCGGCGTGCATGATGTAGGCATCCATTGTGGCATAGCAACTACATATAACTCGCCTGGATGGCCACCGTGGCTATGCAGGATGTCATTGGCCATGGCTACACGCCTAGTATCAGACGTCGGTGCCAACTGTACTGTGTCTCCATGCATGGCGTACTGGGCATGCTCACACACTTAGCGGTCGCAAAGGGGAAACATACATGCACACGGGGTATACTCACAGAAGGGCGCATTGTGCACTGTACTGTGTGTCCACCTACACAACAGCAAACCGGGCATGCTCACACACTTGGCGGTTGCAAAGGGGGAACATACATGCACATGGGGTATACTCACAGAAGGGCGCAGTGTGCACTGTATTGTGTGTCCATCTACACAACTGCTTACTGGGCATGCTCACACACTTAGCATTTGCAAAGTGCAGACATGCATACACATGGAGTGTGATCATGAAAGGGCAGAGTGTGGAACATCGTATGTGTCCACCTACACAACAGCAAACTGGGCATGCTCACACACTTGGCTGTTGCAAAGGGGGAATATACATGCACACAGGGTATAATCACAGACAGGCATGGTGTGCACTGTACTGTGTCCATCTACGCAACTGCTTACTGGGCATGCTCACGCACTTAGCATTTGCAGAGTGCAGACATGCATACACATGGGGTTGAATCATGAAAGGGCAGTGTGTGGAACGTCGTGTGTCCACCTACACATCAGCAAACCGGGCATGCTCACACACTTAGCATTTGCTACGCGCCGTCCGGCATGCAGACGGAGTGTACACACCGCAGGTCATGGTCAGGTAAACCCGTCCACATGCACAGGGTGGTCACACATGCAGTTACTCGTACACACACAGATGACATCACAGGCGTCACGGGTGCAGGTCAAACATGTACACACTGCAGTGAACACTGTAGCTGCCATGCCAGCACCATGTCATCGGTGCAGCAGTATGCCTCACGGTCCAACAACAGCATGTGACATATGTCCACAGGTCTGTATAGTGGTGTACACCAGTCATGCAGAGTACACATGTACTAACAATGATCCCACGTGTGATGTAGTCCGCCCATATCAGTATACATGGACAGGTCGGCTCCACACATACCACGGCCCTGACACAGCTATGACACATGACTGCTGCTGTACCAGAGTGAACCAACATCCGGATATGTCATACATGTGATTGTCTGGCTGTGTGCATGGACTGCACACACGACACATACGAAGCCTGTGATGTACCACATGCATAACACTGGCGTACGCGGTGCTACACACACGAATGGAAGGTGGACACATGTCTGTGGTATGCTCCCACTACAGGGTGTAGCGGTGTTGACTGGGACACATACCCTTGTATTGTTTGCCTGTGACAGCTGTGATACCATACCACAGTCCATGTTCTATGTATGTCAACACACATGTCAAAACGTAGCAATGCATACACACATGGCAACAGGGGACACGTGACACGTGTACTGTGCATGGTGCAGCCATGCATGAGCAGTGGCCGATGTCCATAACATAGTTGCAACTCCCTACCACATGCGTACCCATCATAGGGGCCATTATATGGTGGCATAGTAACAGCACGTATGGAGGTATGTGTGTACATCATGTCTTTAAACACCTGTCCACATGCATGTGTGCAGGTGGTGGCTCACAGGTGTGTCACACACCATCCTACCCTGCCATGTGCATACAGTATGCTATGTCGCTGTTACATGACAGTGCTGCCATAATGCATACTCAGCGGTCAGGTGTCCTCGACTGTATGTCACATGGCTACTGTAACACCTACCACCTCCCAAGTGCATATATCGGCACATCTGCCAGATACAGTGTTGGTACACATAATGCACTACATACCGCTGCACGCCTGCACACGTCTCATATGGCGGGTGTGGCATTCCCAGCACCGACATGTGTGCCCATGTATGCCACAT
Source organism: Protopterus annectens (assembly GCF_019279795.1). NCBI lineage: Eukaryota > Metazoa > Chordata > Ceratodontiformes > Protopteridae > Protopterus > Protopterus annectens. Next base: position 557,450,865 of record NC_056731.1, read on the forward strand.
ATCGGGGGGACTATGTCCCACGTGCCACACATCCCTGTACACCATAGTAGAGATCTGTACATACCTCAGTGTGGGGTGCATGGATGTGGATGGTGCAGTACATGCAACACGTCGTCTCTCCGTGTATACATGTGTGGTCACCACCATGTGTGTGTGTCAACATGTTTGTATGTCTGCTGCCTGGTGTGAGGGTGTATGCAGATATACTGTTGTGAACGGACACTAACCACACAGGGTGACCATCCTGTACTGGTGCTGCATTGCACAACCCTGTCGATGCCATAGGTGTGAGCCATACTGGCCACCTGTGCAAGTCTGCCCCCTGTGACATGGCGTGTGGGTGCATTGTATTGTGAGGGTGCTGACCACACAGGCAGGTGTCCCCATCTACACACTATGGGGTGTGCGCCATAGTGGTGTACACCCCGCGATTGCGGCCGTATTCCTGTACTGGTACAGCGTCCTACTGCTGCACAGTGTGCACCACAGCTGACAGGTGACACCTGAGGTCAGTGGCCAGCACGCTGTGTACGACACATGCACAATGTCACCATACCTGTACTGTGTCCTGCCATGTATGTGACGTCTCTGTCCACTGTAGCCTGTGGCACCGACCACAGGCGTCAGGTGCAGTATATGTGCGGACATGTGTGTCATGTACTGTGTAAACAACGTTAAACTATTTCTGGCTCCGTACGTTCTGCTCTTCAAGTTTTCCCTTAGAACTTCTCTACTTGCAATCTAAACAGTCTATTCTCTATCACAAAAGCTCAGCACTTGCTCCTAAAGCATTCTTATATAGGTAAAGTACTTATATACTAAACAAGGTACTACATTAGCCTAGAATCCCCTTGAGTACCCATTTCCCTATAGGTCCCTTCTGACTCAGTTACACAGCAAACGCTCTCACTTTTTCCAGCATGTCAAAGGGTCATTTGCTAGCGTCCTCTCCTGTTCAGCTGGTGAATCTGGGCATCCTGAGGCAATGTTACAATTGCCTCATGTACACAGACAACCCACTCCTTCCCCCACAAAACACAAATACATGTGAGAGATGCAACTATATAGCCAAACTGGAGGCTGAGCTCTCTCAACCCAGGACCGGCAAGACCAGACAGGAGGAGAAGGACACCACGCACACCACAAACCCAGTTTCACATAGAACTATCACAACTGCAAAACAAACACATAAACATGCAAAGACATACTCGGAGGCACTGATCAAACATATACCAAAACTACAGAGGCCTCCAAAGCAGACACCCAAGCAACTGCCACCTCAAGACATAAGACATGCAACACATAGTTCTCAAAGTCAATGTGCTAAACAGTCACAGCCCTTAAGGCCAAACACAATGCCAGACACACTTGTTATAGGTGACGCCATAGTCAGACACACTGACATCCCACCCACCAGACTGAACAAGGAAATGATCACAGTAGGCTGCCTGTTGGGCGCTAGAATCCGCCACATAACACAAGCACTCAGGTCACTCCGCATCATGTACAAGTATGCCGCAGTCATTGTCCATGCCGGTGTGAACGACCTGAGACATACCTCCCTGGACTACATGACATAGAGGGGCTCTCAGATTATGTAGCCCAGGCCGGTATGACCCTGACCCTGAGCAGTATCCTACCCTCACCAAGAATGATGCCACAATACAGAGACAAAATGATCAGCTTTAATAATTGGCTTAATTACCGGTGTCAGTCTAAGGGGGTCCAATGTCTGTTTGCCTGGGATGACATGCTTGACAAGCCACGCTGCTTCGCAAGGGACGGCTTGCACCTGTCACCCCTGGGCTTCCGGATATTGGCAAAGGCTCCTGCCACCCCCATAGTGCCTTTTTAGGCAAGGCTCAAATGATAAACCTACTGCCCTAGAAAACAAAACTGGAAAAATCTAAGGGTAATACTGCTCAATGCCAGAAGTCTAAACCTCAGGTTGCACGCCCTCAAAGCCCTCCTCAGTATGGAGAACATCGATGTCTGTGCTGTGACTGAAACCTGGTTCAAGGCTCCTGAGAGCACCCCAGCACTATCAGGTTATACCTCATATCATGCGTTCCGGCCCCAAATCCGGACCGAACCACAAAAGGAGGGGGAGTCTCCACATGCATAAAGGGTACCCACACCTCCAGGTTAGTGGCAACGCACGAAGCATCGGAGACCATCCAGGTGCAATTAACCATAGGTAAAACTGCCCTACAGTTTGTAGCATGCTACAGACCACCCTCTCAAACTCAGGATACCTACACAGCCTTCCTGAAGACACTGGAGAGTATGAATGTCTCTCCAAACACCATCATATTGGGTGACATCAACTACCCAAACATAGACTGGGAACATTACCCAAGCCCCAACACCCTAGCCCAAAGGTTCCTGGAGTTCATACACTCAAATGCTATGGAACAACTTGTCACCATACCCACAAGAGGAGGAACTATACTAGACCTGATCATCATACATGGGGACGAAATGCTCCACACCGGATGTATATTCCTCATCGGTGAGATCAGACCATAAATTAATCTCACTGGAGATCCACATCCCGCCCCCAACCCCAGCAAAGGAGACCACAGTAAAGAACTTCTCAAAAGCAAACTTCACACTTCTTAAGACTGGAGTGGTATCCTTCAAGGCCCCCGAGCCAGTGGAAAACACAACCCACACTGCTGAAACCCTTACAAATGCCTTCTACGAGCACCTCCAGGAATGTATGGATCAAGCAATCCCTAATAACATCAGGACCCTTTCCACCAAAGGCAGGCGCATGGTCTGGTGGACCCTAGCCATAAACAAACTCTACAACAAGAGGAGAAAGCTACTACATGACAGAGCAAAATCCCTAAAAGGGAAGGCATCTCTGATCGATACTAGCAGTAAAATACGATCACTCATAAAATCATCCAAGGCCACCTGTGAGAGAGGACTCGCGAAAGACACAAAAGACAACCATAAGGCCTTCTTTAGCTAAGTATAGAAACATGGGTGGAAGCTCACAGTTATGCTCGGAATTAGTCCAAAATGATACAATGATCACTGAACCCACAGACATTGCCAACATACTGGCAGACAGGTTCAGTGCAAATTTCTCCCCTCCCTCCCCCCCAAGAGGAGAAATATCTATCCCACCAGTCTCTAGCCTCCCAAACATCTCAGATGCCCAGGTGAGAGCTGCTCTCTCTAAAGCGGAAAACACAGCATCAATGGGACCGGACGGTGTCCCCAGCTGTGTGCTACACGACCTCAATGAGGACCTAAACCCGCACATAAGGCTGCTGTTTAATCTTAGCCTTACTACAGGATACGTACCCAAAGAATGGCATACAGCAACTGTGGTCCCACTCCACAAAGGCGGTGCTTCTACAGACCCTGGACATTACCGCCCTATAAGCTTGACAAGCCTTGTCTGCAAAGCTATGGAGGGGATCATAATGGAGCTCATAAATGAAGACATTGGGGACCTACATACACTGGATCATACCCAAGTTGGCTTTGTCAAGGGCAGATCATGCCTCTTGAACCTGGTTGACTTTTTCGGAAGAGTCACTAAGGCCATTGATGAGGGTAAGGCAGTTCACACAGCCTGCCTTGACCTAGCAAAAGCGTTCGACACAATACACCACTCGGGCATCATAGAAAAGCTGACCAGCTTAGATGTAGACCCATATGTCACAAGATGGGTTGCAAACTGGCTCAAGGACAGAACCCACAGTGTTAGAGTTCCTGGTGCCATGTCAGACTCTAAGCCGTTCACGAGCGGTGTCCCACAGGGCTCAGTCCTGGGCCCACTGTTGTTCGGCATTTATTTTTCTGAAGTGCAGGCAAACATAGGGGGATTGTGGCTGACAACATATGCAGAGGACTGCAAACTGGGCACCATAATCGACACCCCATCAGACACAGACATCCACCAGAGGTCTCATAAAAATGGATAACTGGTGCCAGAGCCATGGCCTTAAGCTACATGCCAAGAAAGGTATAGTCATACCCTTTGGGAAAAACAAGGTAACCCCTAATTACCACATAGGTGGTAATCCATTAAACACGGAAGAAGTTATCAGGGACCTGGTGACCCAACGTGTCAGTAACCTCTCTTTTGACACTCACATTGCCAATGTGGTTAGGAAGACCTTCTACCTTGCCCACCTGATCATGAAGGGATTCACATCCAGATCAGGGGAGGTCATTGTACCCCTGTACTCTTCACTTATCAGACCAATGATTCAGTACAACGCCCCATTCGGAATGTACCTAACCCGACACCTGCAGCAGTTGGAAGGACCCCAAAAGTTCCTCACCAAAAGGATAAAGGGGCTCAAACATATGTCACACGCTGCCCGACTGAAGAAACCCCAGCTCTATACAGTCGCATACCGTCTGCTCTGAGGTGATCTGTGCCTGACATACAAGGCCATGTCCAACTCGGAATTAATGGACATGCTCCACCTGAAAAGATCCAAATCAACCAGAGCCACGAGAGCAGGAGACTTAAACCTCAACACGGATATAAATAGGACGTGCTGGAGGGACAGGTTCATCACCCAGAGACTCCCTACACTATGGAACAGAATCCCAGTCCTTGTGAGGCAGAGCCCCTCACTGACTCTGTTCAAGAGAAAGCTTGACGAGTGGATGGGAGATCGTAGGTATACCCTGGGAATCATCTCTGTGTCACTGCTGGACAGAGGCACAGCAAACTAATGGGTATAGTATCCTCATCCTAAGGGGTGGTGAAAGCCACACACACTCTGGCTAGGCTTATAAATGCCCTAGGGCAGATAGCCTAGTATGTACCTATGCACCTATGAACCTATGTAGGTGTCCAGGCAGGTTGCGGGTACATGTGGTATGCTGATATTGCCAGATGTGCCTGTGGGTAATCCACAGCTACACGTGGGGGACCGATAACAGTGCTCCCTGTAGGCACATGCGAGTACACCATAGGAAGGATTCAGGTTATCAGAACCAATATGATGCTACACATGTAACCATCACACATACCGTGAACACAGGTCAATGCATGCTGCACCTGCACTACATGGTATGTCTGCTGCATGTTGGCAGTACACAACCCACGTCACAAATGCACCAGTCAGTTTTCATACACAACCACTGCAACATACACATCACACGCTATGCATACACAGGTATCACATACACCTCTCACTATCTTGTCCACCCTGTGCATCAGAATATATTTGCATAACTCTGCACCGATGGTGTGGATGACAGGGATGCGGCAGAGGCTTCATCATATGCACAGGGTGATATGTCTGCCAGGGGCATTGGCTGCACCAATGGATAACATCATGTGTGTGTGTAAGGGCCGGTGAGTTTACTGGGCATGACTGTGCAGAATGCATGTGGATGTGGTGGAGCCCTACAGTTGTGTCTGCTGTGTGTGGGTATGTGTGTACACAGTTCAGCCATATGTGATGCCTACACGGGGTATAATTGGCAGCCCCAGACTATACAGTGCAGGTTGTACGGCTCACTGTGTCCGTCCGCGGCCACGTGACCCGTGCCTGCCTGGGTCGCACGGGCACTACCGGGTGGAGGTATAGAGTGGCTACTGTCCGATGACACATGTCCGCTGGAACCGTGTCCATGCTGGGACCGGCCAGGGCCACATCCACATGGCCTTCTGTGTCCTGGTGTGGACGGTGTAGCACCAGCTGCACTGCTGCTACTACCGGCACTGTGTGAGTGGGCATGAGAGGTGGCACGCACACGTCGACCTACACTAGGTGGTGTTGCTGGCCTACACCCACGTGTCCTACGCCTCACCCCTACCAGGTGTTCCAGCACAGACAGCTCACACTCGCGGATTGCCATGCCTCGGTCGAGGATTCCAACCATTTCACCTAATCGCCTATCCAGTACATCAGCAATCTGCTGTTGAGCATTCGCCAATGACTGGATGTTGTCATTTAGGGAATGGATTGCAGCCCTCTGTAGCCTCTGCCCTTCTTGGTTCTGCCATTCTGCACGTGCCTGTGCCGCCATTACAGTCTGGAACATGCGTCTGGTGATACCAGCTGCTGCGCCTTGTACAGCAGGTGCATGTCTGCCAGAGGTCCTCCTACGAGCAGCACCAGCCACATGCCTGTGTGGCACATCACCAATCATTACACTGGCAACATGGTGTGTAGGCGCACCTTCTGTAGCCACCACACATTCCTGCTCAATGCCAACAGACGCTGACTGTCCTTCCTCTATGGGCAACGGTGATGTGGTATGTGTCGGTATCAGAACCGTGTGCGGGGATGAGGGGGACATAGGTGGGATGGTAACCAATGGCACAGCTTCTGCCCCTGACAACCCTGCCTGTACCTCATGCATATGGTCATCACCGCTAGTATCTGTGGGGACACTAACATCAGATGGACCGCAGGAGGGGAACGCACCTACACCACCTGTGAATACAAAGACATACTGTAAGGTACATTACACACACACGCACACACACAGACGCACACACACACACACACACACAGACAGACACACACACACACACACACACAGATGCACACACGGACACGCAGACACACACACGCTGACACACCATGCATGTGATATTGCAGATGGCATGCAGCATTCCCACACTACAGCACAGGGAATGCAGCCCAGACATTAATAGTGTTAGTATGCATACCGCCCTGGGGTGCACACTACATCAAGCAGGTGTCATATCAGTAGGCATGCAGTACACACAATCATGGTAGTTTGCATGCATCACTGTGATACACCATGTGGCCACAGACAGGTTAACAGTACACATGGCTGATGTTACCTTGACATGTAATACGCCGACATGTGCGGTAACATGTGGACATGTGTGACACAATGGTGTCCCGCCACATGCACCGCATCATAATGGGCTTCACAGTGCAGTGTTGTGTGTACAGCCTACAGATAGACTGCATGTTTAGCAAATGTGTATGTGCAGGTGTGGTTAGTGTGAGCCGTGTACATAGCTATACAGTGGGGAGTACAGGCACTGTGCCACTGCATGTATGTTGCTGTGCGATGCATAACATGGACGCATTGCATTGCCATGACTGCAACACAGTCATGCTGTTCCACAGCACGTATATGGTAGACATCGGTGGCACCTCCGGTGGCTGCAGACAGGCATTCCGGTTGTCTGGTGTACCACATCAAATGTACAGGTGGTCCACTACAGCTATGATCGCACTATGTGTGGACAATGTGCAACGGTGTCTATCCACATCAGACGTACTGTGTGGCAACATGCCTGTGGCTATCACCCATGGCCATGTGTCACTGGGTCTTGGACAATTGTGTGTGATGGGCATCGTGTACCCATTCCTGTGGTGTCCCATGTGACATACACCCATACATGTCGGAGGTGTCACAATCCAGAGGGCTATGCAGACAACAGTGTGGATGTTTATGTCGGATGTAGGTCATGTGATGGTGTGACAATATTGCAGACAGAACACCACGGGCGTGGGACATGTCGGGTGGCATGTCACAACGTGTGCACACAATGCAGGGGCATATGTCACATTGGTGACACCTGTGTGCTGCCCAGATCACTGCTCACTGTGTGGTACTGTGTGCGTACCACGAATGGTGTTCCAATGCATACTACATATGCATCCATTGTAGGACACCTCCACCATTGTATGCATAGCTGACCGCACATATCACACTGACAGGTACTGTGGTTTCATGCCGGTGTATAATGGTTGTATCTACTGCACACGGGTGGCATGTGTGTGTCTGGTGGTGCAACCTGTATACCGTGACTGGAACAAAACCCAGGTGTGCATGTTATACCTGGCCACATGGCGAATAACTCTACACTGTAACATGCCTGGTACTAACAACAGTCTCACCTGCAATGGACCCATGTCTGTGCGACACGCCAGAGGTACCTGTATAGGGGCGACACAACAGTATAAACATTATCCATGACTGTATGACAGCCACAGTTTGCACTGTGCATGTCACATCATGTACCTGTGTGATAGCATATGGTATGCACACGTCTGCATACACAACGTAGCATACTGTAGTATGCGGCTTGTGTGCCCACATACCTGGCATGTGTTGTTACTTTACATGATGTACAGTGACACCTACAACTACAGTGGATATCCTACTCATATGCAAGACTGACTTACCCGGCAGCTCCAGGCTCATTGGTTGGGAGACACCCACCTCCATGATGGTGGCTAGTGTTTCTGCATGCTGTTCCCTGGGTGTCCCCAGACTGGCCAGGAGCTCCTCTGTGTGTGTGAGTGGGGGCTGGGTTGGTGGCCCACCACCTGTTCCACCTTGTTCTCTGGCAATTGCGGCACGCTGTTTCGCGTGCCGTATGAGGTCCGTGCAGTGTCGGCGTACCTGCTGGTAGGTGCGGTTGTTGCCACCCACGTCATTCACCCTCCTGCGCATATTCTGCCACAGGTCATCCCGCTGCTGCGCTTGCTGTGGAACATGGCTGAATAGCCAGTCATAGTTGTCATGGAGCAATGGTATGATTACTTCATCCTCCTGGCGGCTGAAGGCTGGCAGTCATGAACGAGGCATTATCTGTAAGACATAATGATGGTGACAGGTCACATTCACAGATGTACTGGCATACCGCTGAACATACATTGCTATGACATGTACGACATCTGCACAGTAATCTCTGAGACGCATCATGACACTGACACAGCTGATGTGTTGCTGTCACCCCTGTCACACCATTATGCAATGGGTATCCTATCATATCTCTGTGTCAACTCATCACACTGTACATACCCCATGTAGATGGTAACCTGCTGTGGACATGTGTACCTGCCTGCACCTGTGTTCATACCAATCAGCACGTGGCCCGATGTGTGCACAGTTCTACTGTTCACCTGGATGCTGTGTATATGTCACATAGCATCACAGACGCAGCCGTTATGGACGTCAGCGGTGGCACTGCACACATACACATGGACACCTGTACATGCATGTGTTTTTCCATATACATCTACTCAGCACTGTATGGGTGTTGGACATCCTGCCATGGCTCTCCTGTATTGCACATGTGATACACGTGGGACAATGTCTAATCATATGACATTAGCAGGGCTGGTCATACATAGCATGTGCGCGCGCACATTGTACACGCTGACACACAGCACATGTGACACCACAAGGTGCATCAGTGCCACATTACTGATCTGGTCAGTTGATGGTGCAAGTGCCATGTGGCCATCGCACCATGTATGACTGTGATGGCACGTGCAGCCTTGCTGGACAGGGCTGCATGGTATGGCAGGGTATATCACATACATGGCACAGGGATGTGTCCCATCTGTGGGATACCAGTATTGGGAGGTTGGCTGTCCATTCCATATGTCATTTCTATGGGTATATGGACATGTCGCATGTCCATCATCATGGTGTGGACAATGTCCTTCTGCAAGGTAGGCAGCATGCTGCATGGTGGGGGTGTGTATGGTGCATGCTGGCATCGCACATCCATGCATACACATTACCCCTGACAGGTGCTATGTGCTGTGATATTGTTCAACACAGTGCTGTATGTGCCCGCACGGTGATATCCCATGCACATGGATGGTACCCCGGCCTGACATGGGTACCACATATGTCTACATCCAGTGCCTGCTGTCACCACCATGTCGGCGGGTGCACCACACAGCACCATCCCTCCCACAGTGACCATGGTGTTGAGCACAGCCTAGGTATTCATTTATGGGGACGGGGATGTTCACATAGCGGGGGCACTGCTGGTATCATCCATCAGACCATACACGTATGACGCACACCTCACACACACATCCCATTCAGTATGTTCGCAACACTGACACAGCTATACTGCTAGGCCAGGGCCATTCCCAGCCGTACATGCACAGATGCATAACACGTCTGTCTGTGGCATGGGCTACAATGACGGTGGGGTTCAACACATACCGTGTTCGACTGTGGCTGGAGCTGATGTTCTGTGCACATGTCAACACAGTAACCCTGTTCTACTGTAGCCAGCGATGATGTGCTGTGCACATGTCAATGCTGCACATTGTGTTGGTGTCTTGTCTGTCAACAGGCCAGTGGTGGAACACGCAAGGGTATTTGTAATCAAATATGCATGCCACCCTGTACAGCTGTACTGCTAACATCTCAGGTGCTAATGTGTCATGGACATGCACACCTTACCCGGAAAGGTGATAGTGCATTGCCACCCATACCCATCACCTCTTGTGGGTTGCTATTATCCAACACCCTATTTGTACTGTATGTTCAGGCTATGCACCTGTGCAGGACATGTGGGCATGTAATGCGCTACTGCGTACCTTTGCACCCATTGCACAACATGTCACACAGGTACACTGGCAGTCATACACTTCACATCTTGATGAAGGTACGACAGGTGTTGTACACACATAACACATATCCTGTGGGACATGGTCATATGTACAGGCATGTCCGACAGTCACGTACCAGTGCTACCCCTATATGATGGATATGTCGTACATGTGGCAATACAGCAACTGTCACATGTACTCGTGCAATGCCCCCCTACCAACATAGAGCGGTACTGCCTGTGGGGGATGTGCTTCTGCATCCATGCTGTGCCCATAGCTGTCAGTTGTACATCATTATGTGCAACGTACCTCATTTGGTGTTCTAACGGGTGCATGTTCATCATGGCTCCACATTGGTAGGGTCTGTCACACAGTCATTGTTGTACACAGTTTACATGCCAGCCATGGCTTACTATATGTGAATCAATGTAATTCATTGGGATATCATAATTATACATTAGAGCAGCATATTCCAGCCATCATATAGCCTTCCTAGATGACACTGTTAGCCAGCCAGTAGTAGGTGTTCCGCCATCTGCACATTAGTTACACAGTACGAGGGCTACTGTTACCCATTCTGGGGACAGGGTGCTGACAGCTGTGGATGGATGTGATGCTGTCGACAACCATGACTGCACCTGACGGTCAAGTCTGGATGGGTAAATTCACAACACACACCTACCTTCACGTAGTACCACATCATCTACAACAATGGACATTCCTGCCAGAACAATGTATGCAGTATGTCTGTATGACCACTGTAGGCACCACTGGTGGCCCCCAGCATGGCAGCCGACAGCACCAGTGTATATCCCGCAGACACATGGGTTACATCATTCACAGCGCACCAGTCACGGATGACCCTGCTGTGGATCACATTGCAGTTCCACACATCATGTTACACAAGGCATCATGCACTGAGATGTTGCGGACGGGTGAACACCTCTGCAACTCAACATACGCACACATGACACATCACCTGGTACAATATATCTCTCATACAACATGTTATTGTGACTGCCCTGTGATGGCAATACACAGACTACGTGTACTGTGACATGCAATGGCTCACCGGTGTTATAGCCCTCTGGGTGGGTGTCTAGCCATGGTGTACAGTAGGCAGTGGTCTGGACACAGGGACACTGTACATTGACCTACTGTGTCACTGCAACTGTTGCCTATGCTCCTACTGTTATTGTACAGGCATGTGGTATCTGACCGCTATGACAGTCCTGGTCGACCACAGTGCTGTGGCACTCATGACCTGCAGCCATCGGCCTGGGGTGTAGAGCACACATGTACATCTTCGCATGCTATACTGCCTCTGTGGCAGTTTCACATAACTGTCTCTGGCAGGGCTGTAACAGGCAGGCATGGGGTCATGTGGGACAATGCTTGCATCTTCCACTGTGCTGCACACAAGCGAGGCACACACACTATTGCACCACTCTCATATCTCTGTGGTGACTGGGACCTGCCTCCATGCTCTGCGCAGCACACCTGCGAGTACAGATTGTACATGGACCGTACCTCCCAGGCACATACCTGGACTGGAACACCCACAGGTGAGGGGTTCACACATCACACAGAGTTTTGCACATATCCTGGATAGTTGCCTAACACAATGCATCATCGGTGCTCCATGTGCAGATACCCGTGTTTGTGACTGCTATACACATTGTAACACGCGACAGAGTTGACATTGTACACCACAGGTTACATACTGTCTGTGTTATACTGTACATTGGGCCTCAGACAGCTAATACTGCCATGTGCTGACCGCAACCCACACTTCCCTGGAATAGACACCCATGTACCTACACATGCTTGAGTCATGCACTCCACTCAGCTGGATGACACATTACACAACACATACCATACCTACACTACCCTTAGCATGCACAATACCTCCATGTGACTGGTGTGATGCACCTGGGGTTATCCCCTCTTTGGTGGATTCAACACATATGCTACACGGCCCTGCTAGCCACACCCTGGAAATACACCCATCGCAGCATACACGGAACATGTGTACTACAACCAGTACTACAGACGTCTGCTGACAGCAGTTGTTAATGGCATGACACCCCAGCAGATGGACACTGCACATACATATGCTGACACATACCACAGTGCGCTTCAGTAGCATGTACACAATTGCAGGAACCATGCTATTCCACACAGAGACATGGCGGTACTGACCTGTTCACAGACGCCACTGTGGTGGGCATGTTCCATGCACATATGATATACAACCACATGTGCAGGCTGTTGCACAGTGGTGTACATTCACATGTTTGGGGTGCATCACTTGTCAGCCATGGTGGGTCCTCGAGGTCCATCATCACATACTCCAAGGCTAGCTACCTAAACATAACTGCCGCACATTGTGGTGTGGGGCCTCAGGCATTGTGGTGGTATGTCAGTATTGTTTGGCTACATCCACATCTGATGTCACATACAATAGTCACCCAGGCATTGCAGACCGAGCTAATGTTGGCAACGTGCCAGGCGATGGCGTACTTACTGACAATACACCCTCTCACTACAGGGTTGCAATCCGTACATGGACATCGTAGTGTCCCTGTGGACACATACACAGTACTGACATGCACACAATATGTCCTGGGACGCTGGCTCGATGTCACCTTCCGATGTCCCTGGCTGTAATGTCCCACCAACCTGTTCGGTATATGTCTCCGCACCAGGCCACTATATTCACTGCTAGCCTGTTGTTGGACATTGTGTACCCTGACCGCCGCACAGCGGCATTTCTCGCACTACCCATGGGTGGCACTGCATTGCACGTGTGGGACTGTAGTCATACACCCATGACTGGACCATTCTGAATGGCAATGGGGCACATCCTCACGAACGTGATTCCCACATACATTGATGGCCTCCAGGCCTTTCCTAGCACCCGTGTTGGGCTTGTGTATGCCACAGCACGGCACATACACATGCTGGCCACCTGTCATACCGTTGCATGGGCGGTTGGGGTAGTACGGAGGCCGACACATCAGACGTTGTCCTCACATTGCCTTTCAGCACCATTCCACGTTCTGGTATTGGCAACTTACACATCCACCTGCACATCATACCCTGTGTCTCAGGATGTTATGCTATGTGGCTCATGAGCAGTACACACAGTGGTGCAAGCATACCATAGTACCTACTACATGTCAGGTACATATTGCATTACACAGTCCTCAGTCATGGGGCCCCTCATGTTCACTATATGCTTACATACAGAACATGCTGTCACAGAGTGCTGTCCATGCCTAGATATCCCACGCCTACATATCAAGCGCCATTATTGCTCCACCAGCTCATACCGATACCAACCATACAGGTGTCAGTGTGGCAGATACATCATATGAGTATCATGGCATCAGGATGCATGACACATGGTGCATGCACATCACCTTTGCATAACAACATTCACCCACTGACTATCACATGGATACTGGTCCCGTACATACATATCGCATTGTACATGGTTGCTGTACACACATATGCCACCCACAGTCCTGTGGTTACCGTATTCCACTGTGGCATGGATACCCTTCTGCAAGGCCACACCTATCTGTACTGTGTGTGATGCTGGTACATAGGTAGCCATTGTACCTGTGAAATACACACAGTCAAGGGTACAATACCACATTTATGGTGTACCTTCAACAACAGCTACAGCTTTACATGGCACAATATTGTCATGCCACGATGTTTACCGGGCTCAGACAGTTTGCATATGCGGCTGACATACGGACAACACATCTGTACACATCTACATACCACATACTCAGGGGTGTCTTCTGCTCGGACACGGCCCATGTCATCCACATTACTGATGCATATGCTCCTCATACATGACATCTGCGGTGGGCAGTGTGAACGGAATGCTCCTGGATATGTGCACACACGCCACACTGCATGGGCTGGGCTTCTGTGTTACTTCCACAAACACAACACACACAATGCTGTGGAACATAGGTCCTGTGCACATCCTGCAGGGACACACAGTAGCACTGTTCATGTGATACCTCCCTTGCTGTTTGCGTGACACGTAGTCCTGGTACCACCACAGCAGCGGTAGTGTGTAGACGTGCAGTTGACACCCGCCTCTGCTTTTCACAGGACACTACCATGGGGAGGTGACACTACTGTGTACACTGCACATGTGTTTACACATGGACCTGCCAGACTGCATTGTTGCCCACTGTGCACCTGTGCAGCTGCTACAGGTCCTTTGGGCATGGTTACTTGGTGTCCCTTCCATTTTGGCTAGCTATCATGCTACTACTCTGCCCCATACCTACAGGCCATATGTATCCTGTTATTGTACATACCAATAGGCGATACCTGTGTTATGCATGATATGCCTGTGTGTATGATATCTGTCATATCTACCTAGACAGCTTTACATTACACATATTTCACACAGTATCCCCTAATGCAGGGCATACTTGCACGTCGGCCGCACCTTACGTATGACATCAATGGTATATGCCCATACACATGCGTGCTGTGACAGTATACATACATGTCCTATCCCCTGCTATGGCACTTCCTTGTTGGACATCCACTGCCAGCAACGGTGTGTGGTATGGCATTGTTCTCTCTAATGCCCCCCTGTGGCATCCCTTGTGGTGTCTCTGCTGTGTACATGATGACCCACTGCTGTACACACGGTGTCCACAAGCGTTGGTATGCTCAGCAGGATATCACTACATAACTACCTTTCACCACTTTCTGCATTACGGACAAGTGTAATTAATTACAACCACCATTCACATACAGTACAGCTTAGTCATACACATCATGCATTACACAACCGTACATATCGTGTGTTCCACATACCTTGTTGGTGTTTCGTTCCATGTATCGTTTTTCCGTTTTCTTTCACTTTCAATTGTACACTGCTGGTTCGGTATGAGCATATGGTTTGAATATCCTGAGAGTCATCCTTATATACGTCGATACCTGCAACATGTGAATTTATCCCACCAATTGCTGTTCCTCAGTGAGTAATTACGTGCATATCACCTGTGCATCTACTCCATTCAGAAATTACGCGTCGATACTGGGGTATAATTGGATTCCTCACCTTGGCGTTGGCTATTTGCCCTACCTTCGTGGAGATGGTCTGTATTGTGTTATGTTATGTGTAACTGCAACCGCTATGCGTGGCGACAGGTATATTTCGAAGTAATGTTACCCGTGGATTGTGCGTGTAGGGTGTAGTATTTGGTTCGACATGTGGGTGTCCCTGTCCTGACGATGAATGATAATGGAGTATTGCAGTCAAAACTGTAACATGGCTGTTGTATTCCTTTATACAATGCATGCAAGTATGCATCCGCCTTTAATTGTGTCTCCCACGCGAGATGTTGTGGTTATGCAGATGTCATTGACTGACTGTATGTTTGTGCTGCTATTACGGTTTGTATTCCTTTAATATCTACGGTGGGGGATTTCTGTGGTTGTACGTGACTGATACGGGTTGTGGGCCTTGCATCTCTACATAGACAGTATAGTTGTCTGTGTGCTCCATCCCTACCTGGAGAGTTAACAGTTAATAGTCTTTTGTTATGGGAGTGTAGCTTGAGCTGTTGTTAATTGGTTCCAATATCGTCTGCAGGTGGCTTTGCTGCATGTATACACCCGTAACTTCTGTGGTATATCAGCGGCTATGTGTACGTGAGTAATTACGTGCATATCACCTGTGCATCTACTCCATTCGGTAATTACGCGTCGATACTGGGGTATAATTGGATTCTCCACCTGGGCGTTGGATATTCGCCCTACCTTCATGGGGATGGTCTGTATTGTCTTATGTTATGTGTGACTGCATCTGCTATGCATGGGAACAAGTATGGTCTGCATTCATGTCACCCATGGATTGTGTGTGACAGGTGTAGTATTTGTTTCAACAAGTGGGTGTACCTGTCCTGCCGACGTATAATAACGGAGTATTGCATTCAAAACTGTAACATGGCTATTGTTTGCATTTCTACAACGCATGCAATTATGCAGCCACCTTTAATTGTGTCCCGCACGCGATATGTTGTGGTTATGCAGATGTCATTGACCGACTGTATGTTTGTGCTGCTGTTACGGTTTGTATTCCTTTATTATGTACAGTGGGGGATGTCGGTGGTTGTACGTCACAGATACGGTTTGTGGGCCTTGCATCTCTACATAACCAGTATAGTTGTCTGTGTGCTCCGTCCCTACTTGGAGAGTTGACAGTTAATTGTCTTTTGTTATGGGATTGTAGGTTGGGCTGTTGTCATGTGGTGTCGGTATCGCCTGCGGGTGAGCTTGATGCATGTATACCTCCGTAACATCTGTGGTATATCAGCGGTTGTGTGTACGTGACAACTATCCCTTGTCATTCTGTCCCAGATATTTGCAGTCATTGTGGTCCTGTTGTTGGGATAGCCTGTTTCCCAGTGGTTGCCACATATTCAAATGGGAATTGATTGTTTGACACTTGTAGAACACACAGCGGTGTTTACAGGCCGACACATGGCCACGGTCAGTACTGGGGTAGCACATACGTATTTCCGCGATACATACCTATTGCGGTGTGACTTTGCCGACGTATCTTATTGCAATTAACATATCAGTGTCGTACATACAGGCATGACTATTACATACGTCCTTTCCATTTCATATGGGGTATATTCCTGTGCTACCATCTGGGACATATTCACTTTGTATCGTTCTATGTTGCGACACACCTAGCCAGGGTGGGGCTGTCACTACTACTTTGGGACTAGTAGTGTACATATGCCTGAGGCTAGTTTATTGTATGCCTACACCTAATATTCCGCGCTGCCTCTAATGTGGCACCAACATACACATGTTGCAGACACACACATTACACTCACACAGCGACGCACACGGCACCCTCAGTGCACACGTACACATACTACGGCACTCACGGGGACAGTTGCACACAGTACCTACGTAGACCGCAACACCGGCGGCGGTGTCTACCTCTCCCTTCATATCATCATACTATTACACACGCATGTACTGTTACAGCACTGTGGTCTGGCGATCTTTCCGCCTCGCGGTTATGCATATCGGTATGTTACCCGTTCTATGGTTGGCGGTATCCTCTTATGTTGAACCTCCCGGATGTTCAGGTTGTCGTTTCACTATGTATACTGTGTACAGATATCGCGGGTTACATCTCAGTCACCTTATATCCCTCTAATTCCCTGTCTTAACTGTAGTGTATATATATGTATATGTGTACATATATTTCTATATATATATAATATATATCTATCTACATATATATATATATATATATATATATATATATATATATATATATATATATATATATATATATATATATATATATATATATATATATATATATATATATATATATATATATATATACATATATATATATATATATATATATCTATATTTATATTTATATATATATATACATATATATATATATATACATATATATATACATATATATATACATATATATATATATATATATATATATATATATACATATACATATATATACATATATATATATATATATATATATATGCATATATATATATATATATATATATATATATATATATATATACATATATATATATATATATATATATATATATATATATATATATATATATATATATACATATATATATATATATATACATATATATATATATATATATATATATATATATATATATACATATATATATATATATACATATATATATATATACATATATATATATATATATACATATATATATATATATATATATATACATATATATATATATATATATATATATATACACATATATATATATATATATATATATATATATATATATACATATATATATATATATATATATATATATATATATATATATATATATATATATATATATATATATATATATATATTTATATGTATACATCTTGTGGCGAACGTGGCAGGCATACAGCAATGCCGTATGCTGTAGGACCCACGTACTGTTCAGGTGTTGGCGTTACATGCTCCACTGGCTGTTGGGTGTACAGTGTTTGGGGGCTGCCTATGTTGGAGTCACACATGAGGCCACCCATACAGTACACTTTACAGGTGGTCATGTTTGTGTGCCGTCCATTTCACTATGTGTGCAGGTAGGCAAGTGTCAGTCCATGGGGCCTACACTGTCAGAGTATGTGCTATACGTTCCCTCTTTGCCAAGGCGTAGGCATATTGGGTACGCCTCCGTCTGCCTACTGGGGCTGGCACAGTGTGTTCCTGGTCTGGAACCCTCTGTGCCTGGACTGGCCTTGGCAGTTGTGGTGGGCTTTTTGGCCCATTTTGTCCCTGCAGCAGCTGCTTCTGCAGGATCATATTATGTAGCATGGCACATACTATGAATATGTGGGCACATGTGCCTGGAGAGTACTGCAAGGCTCCACCAGATGTATCCAAGCACCGGAACCATGATTTCAGCATCCCGAACACACGCTCTATGATTATTCTGGTTTGTGCGTGTGCCTCATTATGGCGTTCTTGCATGTGTGTGTGCATTTCTGATGGGAGTCATCATCCACAGCTCCAGTGCATAGCCAGCATCCCCCACGAGATGGCCTTGTGGGATGTCCCCCCTGGCAAATACCTGATACAGCTGTGAGGCATGCCAGATATGGGAGTCGTGGTAGCTTCCAGGGCTGCCAGCACACACATCCATGATAATGCCCTGAGCATTGCACACGACCTGGCAATTGATGGAGGGGAATCCCTTGTGGTTTATGTAGCGTCTACCCTGCTCGCCAGGTGGTGACTTGATTTGTATGTGCGTACAGTCTATCGCACCCAGTACCTCAGGGTATTGTGCCACACGGTGGAAGTGGCGCATATTGCTAGCCAAATTCTCCTGAGATCTGGGGAAGTATATATGCTCATTGGCATGTGGTAACATGGCATCCAGGAACTGGTGTAGTACCCTGGATGCTGATGCCTGTGAGATGCCCATTATATCTCCAGTTGGCCTTTGAAAGGTACCTGTGGCCAGTATTCGCAAGCTTACACATACCTTTGTGTCCACTGGGATGGGTTCCCCTCTGTTGTTTCTTGTTTTCAGGCTCCACTATTTGCTGTAACGTGTCCCTGTCCACCCTGTAACGCTCTACTATCTCCAGGTCTTGTAGCCCCTGGTAGGTTACCCTTGGTCTGAACACTCTCCTTCTCCTCCAAGGCCTACGGTGGTTGTCGGCATCCTCCTCCACAACACCGTCTGTCTCTAACACATGCTGATGGATCACAGCCACGGCAGCACCCAACATGTACATTTTATAAGTTCCCCGTGTGTTTACACCTATGGTGCAGCGTTTAGGAATACACGGCTGTGTGTTGTGTGCATTCACACTTTATACTATTGTGCTGTGCACACCGATGATGTCATAGGGTGTGTTTGTACGGCCGTATCTGGGGGTTATCTTCCATGTCTTACCGATGGAACTACAACGCTGTTGCCTTTGGTGTTGCATTACTCTTGCCTGCCATGAATTACCTTTCGACCTTCCCTTACTATTTCTGCACATTGCACCTACTATTTTCTGGCATGCATCCTGCAGAGCACTGTCATTTGTACTTTCTGGGACATGGCATATCATGCGTTTTGTGTGCTGCCGCCGTTGTGCTGCCTGTCTGCTTTGCTCTGCTGTGTCAGGTCTTCTATCTTTGCAATCTGCTACCTCCCCTACTTTATTTGCATTCATATGCCTCCCCTATCCTGTTTTGCAGGTTTCTGCATGCAGAGTTGTCAGCTGCCGCCGATTGGCCTTCGTGGGTTGATTAGTGTTGATTGCTCATTAGTACTCCAATTACACTTCTTCCGCATTTCCTCATATTCTTAACATCACCTTCCTGTTTCCGATGTTTGCGGGGCGAGCGTCACATGACTAGGTTAAGGGAACGTAGTCATCCTCATACACATGCACTTCTGCGCGCATTGTGTGCTCTCAGCTGAACTATTACCCCACACCCCGGTCCTGCAGCTGTGATTGGCGATGTACAGCCCATGTTTTCTGTGCTCCAATGTGCTTCCTGCTATGGTGGCACACCACTCTGCAGATGACATGTATTCCCTCTGAGCCAGTCCTCGGTGTATTACAGCTGCGCCATTTGGTACAGCCTTACGCCGGCGGGGGATTTGCGATTCAGTATTATCTGCCTCATTTGCATGGCATTGACTACTAATTCATAGTTACCACGCCGAACACTGCCGCGAGTCCTTGGCAACCCTTGCACCGTGGTTGTGGCGTTCCATGCATACCATGGTGTATTATGCTGTGAACCTGCTGTGTATTACGCTGCTGTTTTATAACATTGTTGTATTATTTCATTGTGTTGCACCTTCCGCAAACATGTACTAGGGTTCTGATGTGAGTTGCTGTGGACATGCCATTTAAGTTGTTATTTACGTGTTGTGCATGTTTTCTTTTGACATTGTCTGTGTATTTCGCCATTGGCATATGTTAACTGTGTGATACCTGTATCTGACACTCTTCCATTACTCCAATGTTATGTTTGTGGAAATGTAAACCGTTTTTTTTTGGTTTAGATTGCCGTGGGCTTATGCTACGCCTGCACCACTTCGTGAATCGCTATATGCCTTAATTTGCATGGTGACACACCGCACATAGGGTTGTTTATTATACCTACGCCGGGGGCTGCGCAGATCTGGCGTATGCCGGTAGTGCACGTGGAATTGAGTCGTACCTGAATTGCTCGGCGGCCATATTTGGCGTTATAACGCCTACGCTATGCATGCGCCTGGCGCAAGGTTCGTGAATCCCGGGGTATATCCTTCCTGTTGTTACGGATTCCCCTGCATTCCTACTTTTCAATTCCTGTGGCAGCTGGCATTTAACTCTTAAAACCTCTATTGACATACCTCTCAGCTTCTTTATTCAAGAATTCTGGACAAAGCAAAAGATAATGGGTGGGGGGCAAGATCAGGAACGTATGTTAAAATTTGATCTTATGAAACTTAGAGAGTTGCTAGAGTAGCGAGTTTTGAATTAGGATGCAATTTCTGAAGGGTATCGAGTCAAACTCAAATGTCTGTCATTATTTATTGACTGCAACCCTCAGGGATTTGTGCGAAAACCCCAAATTCTGGGCAGTTGATAGCTATGGTTATTGTTGTTGAGGTTGTATCTAATGTGAGTGTGAGTACTATGGCTTGTTATTATTGCATGCATTGACTGTGACACCTTTTGTTAGACACATTTAAACTGTCTCTTAACAAGTAATTTATAAATGATCACCTTGCAATGGCAGTAGCAGACTACTCCATCCCTTTCCCTTAATAGTTTTGCTCTTTAGTTATTTTGCTATCCTTGTTGTGAACACTTACAGACTACTCTATTTATTATTAGTACATATGGAAACTGTTTCTTTCACTTAAATGTTAGTTGCCATAGATTTATTAGCACCCCCTCTCTCGCTCACTCACAGACACACACACACACACACGACTACTGAGGCTGGTTTGTGCATGTGTAGGTTGGTTAGCTGCTATTAATGCAGCAAGTGTGTCCTGCTTAACTCCCCTCCAATGCCCTAATTCTCCATTCTACTCCTGCCTTTTTACTCTTATATATTTCAAGCCATGCCTCCTTTTCTGTTATTGCTTGTTCCACTTAAAAACATGCCCACTGATATATACTGATAGTTATAAAGCATTGTCACCTACTCATTGCCACAATTGATACACAATTTTATACCATTATACTTTCATTGTGCTACTCCCTTATCAGACTTGTATTACCTTTTCTATCTCCTTTTTAGCCTAAACATGGCAACAACTTCACAAACAAAGTTTAACAAATTTCACGCCTTTTATCTTTACCTGCTTTCCATTTATCATATTAACATTAGCAGTAACACATCCAGGTGACTGGGTTTGATTAGTGACCCTGGCACTGGAGGAGATAGGCAGCAAGCTCTTTCCTACTCAGTAATATACTGGGCAAAATTGTAATTCCACTAACTTGCTATATATATATATATAGATTATGAATGTAGACTGGACTCCCCACTTTAAAACACAGATTCCTAAGCTCTAAAAATTGAAAATCATGTAGACCACCACGCTGAGAACCATAAAACAACCTTTAATAAAATGTAGTAAAACACAGTGTGGACCAGTGCTTTTGGGTATTCCCCTTCCTCAGGTCCATAAAATCAAACACAGATACAAAAGTATATATAATAAATCTTGACCAATCAACACTAAGATCTCCTCCCCTTTAAAACAGGTTTCATAGGAAGCACACAATTTAAGCCAAGTGATTTATCAGCCATAAATTCTGCTATCCAATTAGATTCTGTACTATCAGTATTATTTACAATGTCCCCACCCCTGCAGTGATGTGGATAAAAACCATGAAAGAAAAAACATGATTATCATGTAAAACAATATGTTGCGCCAAAGCATTATATTTAGCTCCTAATGTAATATCTCTCATATGTTGCAAAATCAAGTCCTTCAATTGTCTGTTCATCTTCCCTACGAAAAACCAACAGCATCTAGTAAATATTGGTGAGAAAAAGCAAACACAAAGACTCAGCATGCCACAATACTTAATTTAGTCCTAACTAATTGCTCTGACAAGCCACATTTGCTACATATATTTCTTAGTTGTAGAGCAATCATAATCCAACTTTAATTTCATGGACTCTAAAAACAAAATCAACATTTACCAGTGCAGGAAATATATCTGAATCCACATTAACCAGTCTATTGATTGTACTCCTAAAAATGCTTTTACAGACCCCAATAGTTCTCTTTCTTCATTTTTTTAACATTTAAATACAGGTCCAAGCTAAATTATATCCCCTGAAAAACTAGGGGATTCCAAGAGAAAATAACTCTGTGGCATACCTCTTAGCACAAGAAGTTTGGACAAAGCTTGAAATAATGGGGGGGGGGCAAAGGCCCCAAAATATGGACACATTTTAAATATTGCTCATAAGCTTAGAAAGTTGCTAGCAGGATTTCTGTTAGCATGCATTTTCTGAAGGATATTAAGTCTGAAACTCAATTGCATGTCATTATTTAGTGACGTTAATCCGTGAATCCTCCCAATGATTTGTCAAAAAAAGTTTGAGGAACAGATCAAAAATATGAGGCAAAAAAATCTAATCTGGAAATTTCGTGAAAATCTGTAAAGCTGAGAGGTATCTTCTGTGGTTACGTTCAGGTCTTTACCAGCAAATGAAAGCAACTGATAAGATGTAGAAACACTGGAAAACTAACCCAGCTAATATGAGAAAGCTCAATACCTTCAAACAAATCTGCCTTAATGCCAGTATTGCTGGTATTGACTATTGTAGAAAGGTAGAGCAGCAAATCTGCACTTTAGTCACCCTAAAATAAAATCTGAATTTGGTACACAGTTTAACAACATATTTCTTAAAAAAAAAAAAAAAAATTAACTAAATCGGAAAGACTGTTTGGAATCCTAATACTCCATTAAGTAGAGTAGAACAGACTTTGCCAGTCACAATTAAACCTGACTGCCAAGAAAAAGGTAATGAGATGTTGGGTAGAATGGATACTGATTACCATGAAATGACTTGCATCATTCATCATGTTATTAACATTAGGAAGAGCTAGTCTTTCTGTTACCACCAAAATATGCCCAGAACATTTCAGATGTGCATTTATACATCCGCTTCGCAAAATACTTAACCAAAAAAAAGGTAACGATTATTAGCCCACTAGAAAGATAGTATCCTTTAAAAAAAATGTTTGAAGACTCATTTATTCACAGATTGTTGAATATATCTGTAGATTAATATGTGTGTACAGCTTTAAGAAACTTTCCAGGGGCTTGCACAAGTGTATAAATACTGAGCACATGCAAGCCTGACTGCCATTTTGTAGTAAGCTGCATGTATGCCTGTCTAGTCTGTCTGTTAATCAGTTTGTTTATATTTTGTAATGCTGCTATCCATCCTGATGTGTTTTTATATAATAAAGCATATAAACAAGCTACTCCGCCTGTTTGTCATCTGTATTAGAGCGAGACGAGCACGAATATACAAAATACAATATCCTTTTTGACAAATAGCCTGGTTTCAGACTTAAATATAACACTGTTACAGATATCCCTTAGGAATCATATACTCACCAGCATGGAACACATTGACGTAAAAAGGACATTTGAAACAGCAGATCAGAATATTATAGCAGAGAAGCTGCTGAAATCAGGATTCTCTGCTAAGGTCTTCAGTTTATTTTTTGTTCGTTGAAAATCAGAATCTTAAATATATCAAACTCACTAAATACAAATTCAACATTTGCAATAAAGGTGTGCCCCAGGAATCTGCCTCGGGGCCTTTACTAGTTCATTAATAACCTATATTGGTCCTACCCAGTCTTAAAATGCATATACTATGTTGGTGATATTGTCATTACTATATCATATAAATCCTCCACCCTATTAAATACCTTCCTATAAAATGAAATTACTGACATCTGAAAACATCTTAAAAAAAAAAAAAAAAAAAGAACCTGACTAAACACATAATTCAACAATTATGATATTTAGAATCATGCTCAGAATAAGCCATGCTCAGCCATTACATCTGGTTGAGTATTATCAAAAATACTTAGGGATAATAACACATCAGATTCTAATCTTTCACATGTTGAACTCAAGGCTCAAAAAGTTATCCTTTGCCTTGTGGAGAGAGGTTAGTTTAATGAGTAAGGTCTTTACCTCATTGATGCAGGGTACTAGGTTCAATTCAGACTTCTAATGTTTGGCTAGACTAAGAATGCTAAGCCCACTCATAGCTTAGCATGTACCTATGAACCTAAATTTCCCATTTGCTCACTAAAGAAGCTAGTCAGTACACCTATTGACATATACCTCCTCATCTAGAATGTCATTCTAATTATTCAAATTCTCTGTCTACGAAATAAAACTCAAATATTTATACATCTAAGCCCACTATATGAACAACACTGTACCACCTTACATGGAACTGTTTCTCCATTAATCTCCAGCTACATTCCTGTTAAACACAATTACATTTGAAATTAAATAATGACTACTACTTTTTGTTCAAAAATAAATTATACTTCAAAACTATAACAGTACCCCTCTCTGTATTACCCCATATCTCGTTTGCCACTTTGTCAGAAAGACATGTCAGCCGTTGCTCTCAGCTAAGTATTTTAGTTTTTCTTATATATTCTTGTATACACATATATATATTCTTCACTATATATCTTTTTCTGGATTTGTGTGTGTGCGCAAGTAGCTCTACCTTATACGTTATTCTTAGATCCACTCTCCTTTTTAACCCGTAGGGGGTTTCTCTTCAATACCATTGTTAGTATCCCTTTCCTCCATATACCACCCTGGTAGTCCTTTCTACTTTTGTTGGTAGATTTCTTGACTTTACCTTTGTCTTTTACCTTTCCAGTAGTCTTATTTACCATTGCTAGTAGATCTGTCATGTGTGACTGATTGTGTGGTAGTGTTCTTTGCCGTTTCAGTATGGTGGAAGAAACACCAAAAGGCACATCTGGATTCAAACAATGCCAAGACTGTGGAAGAAAGATGCCCAATTCCAACGGGCATCTATCCTGTATCTATTGTTTAGGAACCCCTCACTTAGAAATTAACTGCGTCTTTTGTAAGGGTTTCAGTCAGAAGACCTTAGTTGAGTGTTGGAACAAGCTCATACTAAAGGGTTTGCTCAAATCTCCATTTAGTGAAGCCTTGTCCAAGGCTGACTCTTCTTCCAAGGATATGCCAAAAAAGCGAAGTCTGTTGGTACTGCCATCCCCATTATTGCCGGTGGCCTGCAGACATAAGGCTTCAGATCTGACCACCTCAGAACCAACTTCTAAGGTACTGAAATTTTTAGGTTGATGTCCCCTCAGCACTGTCTACTTCCACGGTGCCCTTGGCACTGGGGTCGGCTCCAGCTCCTTTAGTTTCCTGCTCAGTGCCAATGTTGCCCTCTGCACAGCATCATGTTTCGCCCCCTCTGCCCCTCAGTACACCAAGACCAGCCCAGGGCAAGATATTCTCCCTCCATAGACCCTTTTGTGGACCAGCTGCCCCGCCCCTTTCTAGAATGTCCAGAGTCTTCCTTGGTCTTCTCAGTTCGATCTTCCAGGAGTCTCTCTGAGTTGGATGTTGTGAGGTTGTTGGACCAACTATTGGTGGCCAGAGGCATTTCTTCCCCTTATCAGGTCCCTCTCTTCTCTCACCTGGACTTGGGACCTCCACTCCCAGGACTCCTACCGTTTCTCCTCTTCTAACTTCAATCATAGTTTCAGAGTCCAGCACTTCGCTCTCCCCAATACCAGCTGTTTTGGTACCGTTAGATATTTCCACCTTGGCACCGGAAGTTGGCCTGATTTCTTTGGTTCCTACTGTGGAGCTGACAGACTCTTGGGGCCATGACCTCATGTCGGTCCTGTGGGTCTCGGTCCTGCACCTATGTTTTATATTGTGCTGGCCTCTGTTCCTGGAACTTCATCAGTTGTGGGCCCTTCCCCGGCTCTGGCTTTGGGGGGGGCGTACACTCAGATATGAGTGTGACCTCAGTTCCAAGATGCTGTTTATCAGTACTGGGCTCCCACTGCTCTTCGGGGCACTGCCTTCCAGGTCATGGGAGACGACCTTAGCCTCAGCAGGCTCTCAGATGATTCCTCCTGCTTTGGAGTGTTGCACTTCCATTTCATCTGGTCCAGAGTTGTCACCAATCCATACGACAGGACAGCAAGCACAAGAGCCTCAAGTTGCCCAGGAACTAGGCCCCTCTTCTTCAGAGTCCTCTGTAGAGATCCCCATTGAAGAACTGCCCTGTAAGAAGACATACAAAAGGAAACACCTCGATTCCTCTAAAGGATCTGTCACTGAGGGTATGGATTTCAGTGAAGAGGAGGGTTCCCCCCGGTCACCCCCTAAAGATGTCTCCTTTGGAGATATCCTGGAAATTCTAAAACAGGGGTAGCTGGAAGTCCCAAGACTCATCCTCGGAAGAAACCATATACTTGCAAGCCTTCAGTGCCCAAACATCTATTTCCTGGGTTTCCTCACCTGCTGACAATCTCATCAAGCTAATCGTGCAGCAGACTTGGAAGGCTCCTGATGCCATAAAGCCTATTCCCCAGAGACCTGACAATGTACTATTACCACCAGAGGGCCACCAGTACTGAGCCAAACGTTTGACAGTAGATGCTATGGTGGTGGAGACTGCCACCAAAAACAAACTTGCCGATGAGAGTCCTTCTGTACATCTGCCTAACAGAGTCCAGGACAGGTTTGGAAAGTGGATCTGTGCTTCATCAACCTTCACTCTTAGGTCCTTGAACTTTCTGGCACACTTTACTGGACTCCAGAGACCTGATCAGGGAATTATCAGAAACTCTAGCCAGGGCTGTGTCTAATGAGGTACAAGGTAAAGTCACTTCACAACTAGCCACCCTGGAGTCTATATCGAACTTATCCATGTGGCTCATTGCACATGCAGCTGAAGGTATGACCTGGGCAGCAGGTTCCAGTGTTGTCATTAGGCATCATGCCTGGATGCACTTGTGTGATTTTGCATAGCCCTTCAAGTTTTCCTTCATCAATGCTCCGTTTGACAGATCATCCTTGTTCGACCTCAAAGTTAAGGACACACTAGCCAGCTGTGAAAAAGATGGTTACACCCTTTCTGCTGTGGGCATTCATTTTCTAGGAATCAGAGGAGTGGAAAAATGTGGTTCAGAAAGTCCCAGGGGCTTTTCCAGGACACATGTGGCAGCAGCTCCCCTCGGGGCAGAGGGAGGCGCTCAGACAGAAGACACCAACCCCGAGGCAGAGGTGGTGTGTGAAACCAGGGGTCCAAAGACAATTTCTCTGGAGAGCCCTACCAGCACTCCTGAAAGGAAGCCCAATTGCTTACCTCTGGAAGCAGTCAGGAGAACACTGTCACTGCACTTGTCAGCCTGGCGACAAATAACATCCCATACTTGGGTGCAGAAAATCATCACTAGAGGCTATTGCAGCTCCTTCACCCTTTTTCCATGTTCTCTAAGAAATATTCCCTATGTTCCACCCCATCAGAAGGTCAAGCAGCCAAAGAAATTCAAAAGCTGCTTGATTGATATTGGAATATATTATTGGCGGATGATGAGTTGAAAGAGATAGGTAATAATCCAACTTTCTTGTATAAAATGGGAAGCAATTTGAAAAAACATTTATAACAAGGTGGTACTAGTGGAAATATGAATGTTATTAACAACAACAAAAAACACACTAGCAAGTGCGGAAGCTGTAACCAGTGTCATGCTGTAATGGAAGATGAAAGCATTGTTTTGGAGAATATAAATAGTACCATCATAAGGTTTAGGCATGGCAACTGGAATTCTAGCTTTGTGATATATGTGGCGAAGTGCAGTGTATGTCCTGATACTATATAGGAAAGACGCTTTAAAAAAGCGTATTTATGAGCACCTATATAGTATAAAAAGAAAAGATTCTAACAATGCATTATACAGACATATTGATAAGTATGGTGAGACACATAAATTTAAATTTGCCATTTTAGAAAATATAAAACTAAATCCGAGGGGGGAGGTAATCGAAAGACAACCCTAGGATATAAGGAAGTATGGTGGCAATTATGTACTGATGCCTCAACACCGCCAGGTTTGAATAATCATATATCAATCAAGCCTATACTGGCTATTAGACAATAGTGAGAAGTTAATGGCATATAGCATGAGGAGAGGGTATTATGTTGAATGAAATAGGCACGGACACTTTATAATGAGGAAATACAGTATCTAGTTTCTATATGTTAAGAAATCGCTATCAGTATATATATTTATTTTTTTTAGAATCTAGTTTCTATATGTTAAGGAATTGGTATTAGTATGTTTGTAATGTTATTTTTAGTCATTTTTAGTAATTACTGTAGTATTAATGTATTTTAATTTCAAGGCACCATCATGTGCAATAACAAATGCTTATGAGAGGTATCTCTTTAAGGGCAGATTATAACCGTTTTCTTTGGCACCAAAAAATTTATTTAAATGGTTTTGATTCATGAAATTGTTGTTCTGAAGAAGCCCACTTATGCTGGGTGAAAGCGCTAAACAAGATATGAATTGTGTATTGATTGGTTTTAAACAGGACTTGGGCACAGTGGTTCGTCTGTGGTTTCAACGTTGCACTTTTGGATTGTTACAAGACTAAATGTATGAAGGTTGTCATGGCTCATGTGAGGTTATGCAGATTCCAGGTGTTTCCTTATCTAAATGACTGGCTCCTCACCGCCCCAACCAGCCATCTACTTATTCAAACCACAGACCCTGGGCATTACAGTCAACTACAGAAAGTCTCTATTCCCCACTCAAGACTTAGAATATATAGAAACCTGCCTCAACACAGTTGCATGCGTAACTTCTCTACCCTTTCACAGCCTTCAAAAGATAAGGTTGCAAGTTCAGTCCATTTTACTGAAACACAAGGTGCCTGCTGTTCTTATTCTTCAGGCCCTAGGATCCATGGCAGCAGCTACCACCTTGGTTCCACTGGCAAGGTTTCACATGAGAATACTTCAATGGCTTGTAGCCTCACAATGGTCCATTCTTATTCGCACAATGAATCACCTGATCCTGATAACAGAAAGTGTCAAAAAAGATTTGTCCTGGTGGATAAAGTTGGAAGAAATCCTAATGGGCCATCCATTTGTTCCCCCTCAACCAAGGCCATAGTGACCACGGATGCCTCCCTGATAGAGTGGGAGGGGATTATCTGGGAAAGACAGCCCAAGGCACTTGGTCTCCTCAAGAGGCCAACTTGCATATCAGTGTCCTGGAAGTGAGGGCAGTGCTCCTAGCGTTGTAAGCCTTTCAAGCTGCTCTACCTCTGGGAACAGCTGCAATCCAATCAGACAACATGTCATTAGTCTGGTATATCAACAGACAAGGGGGGACCAAGTCTTAACCCCTCTGCCAGAAAGGACTCAGAGTTTGGCAATGGGTGATACCCTCCAACCACTTTCTTCTGGCAACACATATCCCGGGAGTTCCAGTCTGATAACGGACAAGTTGAGCAGACACATCATAATGCTTCACAAGTTGTCTCTCAATCCCAAAGTGACAAAATAATTTTTTAGCCACTGGGACTAGCCTTGTGACCCATTTGTCTCCCCAGTGCACAAGTGCAGTACTTACTTTTGCCCTAATCCCTCCACAGGTGGGAGTCCGTGAGAGATGCTCTCCTTCTCAATTAGCCCTCGGGTCTCCTATATGCCTTTCCCCTCTTCCTGAAGAAGACCCAAAGGTTACGGCCCAAAGTGATCCTCATTGCCCCCTTCTGTCCCAGGCAAGTTTGGTTCCCTTCCTATGGCCTCGCTTGGTTCACTACCTGATGATTCTGGACCTGCTAGCTCACCTGCAAGGGCAGCTACATCCCGATCTGCTTTCCCTCAAGCTCACTGCTTGGTTCCTCCAATTCTTTTTGTTGCCAGGCATCATAATATTACTTCCCCAGTCCAAAAAAATTATTCTAGCTTCCCATAGACCTTCCAGCAGGAAGCTTTATTCCAGTAAATGGAAAGGCTTTTCTATTTGGGCCTCCAAAAACAATTTAGACCCCTTCTCAGCTCCAGTTGAAAATGTTTTGGAATTCCTGGCTGCTTTTTTTCATAGGTTCATTGGTAGGTACTAGGCTATTGGCCCTGGGGCCTATACAAGCCCAGCCAAAAACGTACCCTGGCTTTTGCCACCCAAGAAAATGATTTTCCTGTGCCACCATCAAGCAGAGCCACAGAGGTGATCCCCGGGGTGAATTTCCTATTTCCCATCCAAACATCAAGATTTTTTTTTGAAGAGTGCTACTGAGGAGCTTTGTTTGATATAGATAGGTAGTTTATTCCAGAGTATGGGAAGTCTCTGGGACAGGAATCTATCCCTCTGGCATGTTCTGTTTATTGTGGTGACAAGTTTTATGTCCCTAGAGCATATAGCTCGGAGGGATTGGGATTTCTTTAAGTGGAGCGTGTCCAACAGCTCTGGGTTTGACATAGCTTTGTATGTTAGGCAGAGATCACCTCTGAGTAGGCGATATGCAACAGAGTAAAGCTGGAGTTTTTTGAGACTGTCTGCTTAGGGCATCTGTTTGAGGCCTGTAATCCTCTTTGTGAGGTATTTCTGCAGCCTTTCCAGTTGTTGTAGATGTCTTGTGAGGTACATACCAAAAGGGGCGTTGTACTCTATAATGGGTCTAATGAGTGATGAGTAGAGGGGAACAATGACCTCTTTTTTTCTGGATGAGAAACCTTTTGTGATGAGGTGTGCCACGTAGAAGGATTTCCTAAATACTGTGGCGATGTGATTATCAAAGGAGAGACTACTGCCACCTGTGTCCCAAGGTCTCTTATTACATTTTCGGTGTTAAGTATACTACCGCCTATGTTGTAGTTCATGGGTACAACGTTTTTACCAAGGGGGATGACAGTGCACTTTTTGGCATTCAGCTTCAGGCCATGGCTTTGACAGCAGGCATCTGTCTCAGTGAGGCTCTTTTGTAGGATGTCCACATCATTGGGAGTTTCGATTATGGCTCCTAGTTTGCAGTCATCTGCGAACTTCATTAGCCAAAGACATTTTGTGTTAGCCTGTACTTCAGAGAAGTAG
Source organism: Protopterus annectens (assembly GCF_019279795.1). NCBI lineage: Eukaryota > Metazoa > Chordata > Ceratodontiformes > Protopteridae > Protopterus > Protopterus annectens. The sequence continues at coordinate 557,482,942 of NC_056731.1, forward strand.
ATACTAAACAGGAGAGGACCCAGGACTGAACCCTGTGGTACTCCACTTGTCACTGGTCTGAAGTCGTATTTGGAGTCTCCTACTTTCACTGTGTGGAGTCTGTCAGTGAGCCAGTTGGCAACCCATCTTGTGACATAGGGATTTATACCTAGTTTAGTGAGTTTATCTATAATTCCAGAGTGGGGGGTGGTGTTGAAAGCCTTGGCAAGATCTAGATAGGCTGTGTGAACCACCTTACCCTTGTCTACAGCTTTGGTGACTGCTTCAAAGAAATCTATCCGGTTTAGGAGACATGATCTGCCTTTTACAAACACGAACTGGGTGGGGTCCAGAGTTTGGAGATTGCCAATGTCTTTGTTTATAAGTTCCATGATGATACGTTCCATTGGCTTGCAGACCAGGCTTGTCAGGCTAATGGGGCTGTAGTTCCCAGAGTCTGTGGTGGCTCCCTCCTTGTGAAGTGGGATAACTGTCGCTGTGCGCCATTCAGCAGGCACAAAGCCTGAGGTGAGGCTATGATTGAACATGGTACTTGGGTGGGGTGCCACTTCGTTCTGTAGTTCGTGTAGAACACAGCCTGGTCTGTTGTCTGGTCCCATGGCTGCTGTGTTCTTGCCTTTGGAGAGTGTTGTTTTTACCTGTGCAGCCATGATTACAGGAACTTTGCATTCTTCCGGTATACAGATGAGCTCTTTAGGGGGTGAGAGGGGGGTAAAGTTAGCACTGAACCTATCTGCCAGGATGTTGGCAATATCAGTTGGGTCTGTATATTTAGTGCCATTGTGCTGTAACTCAGAGCAGATCTGAGTGTTGCCATTGAGATTCTTGACATAGCTATAGATTGCTTTGTGGGTGTCTTTAGAATCAGTGGCAATTTTGTTTTCATAACTAGCTTTGGAGGATTTTATCAGGGATCGCAGCTTCTTACTGAGGCTGACCAGGGAGCTCCTCCACTCATGGGATTTTACTCTCTTTTGCAACAGTTTCTTCCTTCTGTTGTACAGTTTGTTTATGGTAGGGGACCACCAGATTGGCTTCCTTTTTTTGGAGGATAGCGTCTTGGTTCTGTTTGGGATAGCAAGATCCATGCACTCATGTAAGTGCTTATAAAGTGCAATTGTGTAGGATTCAGTAGTCATAACTGTATTGTCTATCTGCATGGGTGTCATGAAGTTCACTAGTTCTGTCTTAAGAAGCATGAAGTTGGCTTTGGAGAAATTTTTTACCATGGATTCCTTAATGGGTGGGGTTGGGGGCAGGACTTGGATATCTAGGTTAATTAGCTTATGGTCGGATCGGACCAATGAGGCATTGACTTCAGGTATGGAACACCGGTCACTCATGTTGGTAATGACTAGATCTAGGATATTGTTGCCCCTGGCGTGGGTGTGTATAAGTTGATCCAGGGCATTGGAGTTTATGAATTCCAGAAAGCGTTGAGTGAAGGAGATGGTACATGAGTAGTTTCCCAGTTAATGGTGGGGTAGTTGAAATCGCCCAATATTAGGGTGTTTGGTTGAACCCTAATATTTTCCAGTACATCAAGAAAAAAGAGTGGGAATCCTGGGGCATGGTGGGGTATCTGTAGCAAGCTACAATTTGGATTGCAGTTTTGCCCAGAGTTAGTTGCACTTGGATAACCTCAGCTGCATTATGCTGAGCAACTAACCTGGAGGTGTGGATATCCTTAATGAATATACACACACCTCCGCTTTGGGGTTCCGGTCCAGGTTACATGGCCGAAAAGTGTGGTATGAGTTATAGCCTGGTAGTGCAGGGGTGCTCTCTGGAGCCTTGAACCAGGTCTTAGTCACTGCACAGATATCAATGTTCTCCATTTTAAGGAGTGCCTTGAGTGAGTGCATTTTGAGATTTAGACTTCTAGCATTGAGTAGCATCACCCTCAGTTTTTGCTTGCCTGTTCCTGTTACGGTGGTGAATTTGAACTTTGCCTAAAAAGGCACTATAGGGGTAGCAGGAACCTTAGCCAGTATCCGGAATCCCAGGGGTGACAGGTGCAGGCCATCTCTGGCAAAGCATCATGGTCTGTTGACCATGTCATCCCAGGCAGACAGATACTGGATCCCTTTAGAATGGCACCAGAATCTTAGCCAATTGTTGAAGTCAATAATTTTGTCCTTGTACTGCGGCATCATTCTGGGTGGTGGCAGAATGCTACTCAGGGCCAGGGTCATACCTGCCTGGGCTACAAGATTGGAGAACTCTTCCATGTCTCTCTTCATGTTGTCCAGGGAGGTATGTCTCGGGTCGTTCACACCAACATGGACAATGACAGAGTCATATTTGTACTTTTTGTGGAGTGACCTGAGTGCGTGGGTTATGTGGCGGATCCTGGCACCCGACAGGCAGCTGACAGTAGCCTTCTCCTTGTTTAGCCTGGTGAGTAGGACATCAGTGTGCCTGACTATAGAGTCACCTATGACTAGTGTGTTGGGTACGTTGTTTTTTCTTATTGGCTGTGGTTGAGTGGCACACTGAGTCTGCAGGCTATGTGTCATCTGGGTTGTGTTGGGGGGGTGGAGGTTGCTTGCATTTCTGTTTTGGAGGTCTCTGTTGCTTGAGCAGATTATTATTGAGAGCCTCCGTGAATGTTTTTGTGTTTCTAGTTGTGGATTTTGGTGGTGTAGATTTAGTGAGACTATGTGATGAGTGTGGTGTGGTGCAAGTGTTTACCTTCTCCTCTTGACTGTCAAGTTCAGTTTTTATTGGAGAGAGCTTTATCTCCAGTTTGGCTAGATAAGTGCATCTCTCACAGGTTGTAGTGTTGGGTGGTAGGAGGAGAGGGTTGTCTGTGTACATGAGACAATTTCTACATTGCCCCAAGATGCCCAGATTCATCAGATAGACAAGAGAGAACACTGGGAGCTGACCCTTGGACATGCCTGAATAAAAAACTATTTTCCTCTAGATAAATGAGGAACGTGAGTACAAGAGCTTTTCTTCTCTAAGGAAGTGAGGAAAGTAAGTACCAAAACTGTTTTCTTCTAGGTAATGAGGAAGGTTGAGTGCTGTAGTAATTAGTAGGTTATTTCGTGCTTACAAGTTCTGAACAAGTGCTGATCACGAATAAGCAAATTCAAGTGCTAAAACTAAGAATCTGTATCTGGACTAAACTAGTTACAGGAAAGGTGTATATATGTATATATATATATATATATATATATATATATATATATATATAGAAAAGTAGATAAAACAGCAGTAAAAACAATTAAAATGTAGTGCAAACTAGCACACTTGAGTATGTAGCAATGTTAGACCAAACAGTTTAAAAAAATGCAATTAAATTGAAAATGATTAAAAACAAGTGCAGAAGGAGTCTATTAGGTAAAATGAGATAGAGATAGGACTGGGAGGAGTGTCCCAGATCAAATCTACAGTGGGGGCGGGCAACTGCAAAAGCCTCCAAATTTACAACAACACAGGAATAGGGAGGGTGGGAAAACCAACACCTTCAGCAGAGATCTGAAAAACTATACAGTGAAGCAAAAGTAACACTGCACAACTCTGAAGTCAGCCAGCAATGATATAAAATTAGTCAAACAACAATGATATAAAATTAGTCAAACAACAATTACCAGTACACACACATTTTTGACCAAGGAGTGTCTGCCTCCACCATTAGAGTTCAGTTAGCCATCTCTAATTTTCACAATGGATTTTGTCATTTGTCCCGTCAGGATGAAAGAGATGAACATGCATGGGCTTTGTTCAAGCAGCTTTATTATGCACAGACACATCAGGATTGAGGCAAATAATGTTAACTTAGATAAACTTACAAACAGACTATTTCTCTCATGCATGCTCACTCTCTGACTGCACTCTCAAAATGGCACTGAAACTGAGTCTGTATCACAGGAACAATGCTGCAATATCATTTCTGATACAGGAAGATGTCTGCGATTTGTCCTGTACTCCAAACCCTCAGATTTTACAAAATAGGATCTCGGCTCAGCACATATACCTGTTACTTGACCAATCCAGTTGAAACCTTTCACTGTTTGCATCCTTACTGTCTCTCCTTTTTTCAGTGAACAAAGAAATTTGCTCATTTTCTCATAACTGGACTTCTAGAAATAACGCTTTCTGAATAGTTGGGCTTTGATTGCTTTGTTGTTCTTAGCTTTAGGCCATAACAAACTGGAACTGATAGGCAATGTTGTTCTGGTTTGCCTGGAAAGAAGTCTCTGAGCAGGTGAGCCAAGTATGTCATCACAGGGTATGTTTCTGAGATTAAGTAAATTCCAAAAAACATTGGCATTGTCATGCTTTGACTTCTCTAGTAATTGCTTTGCATTATGTACTGCAACATGGTGCATCAGTTAGCATTGTCGGCTCACAGCAAGAGACTCTCCTGTTCGATTCTCTGCTGGAACGCCTTCTGTGTGGAGTCTGCATGTCCTCCATGTAGTCGAGTGACATCTAAAGACATGCAGGTAAGTGCGTGTGTGAATGGGTGCGCCTACTTTGAAGGTTGGGCATCAGCCTGGCAACTCGGCACAGTAAAAATCCACTGCTAATTGGGAATAGCTGAAAGACTTTTACTCTGTACTGCACATTCAGCTAGACCATTTGACTGTGGGTATTCAAGACTACTAGTAATATGTACAAAGTCCCATTCTTTTGCAATTTTCTGAAGCAATTGACTAGTAAATTGAGTACCATTGTCAGATATAAGCTTATGTGGACTGAGAAATTATGTTCAACTTGGTAATAACAGTAGAGGATGCTAGGTTAAGCAACAAATCAATCTCAAACCAGTTTGAATAAGGGTCAACCAACACTAAATAATGCTGATTGTTCCACTCAAATGTCAGTGGCTACTGTTGACCACGGTAGTTCAGGAACTTGACTTAGCTGAAGTGGCTCTTTTTACAGATGCAGTTTACTACTATTACATACTGAACAAGATGAAAGTACTTTGTCAATGTCTTTTGCTAGAGAAGGCCAAAATAGTAGTCCTCTCACCCTTCTTTTGGTAGATTCAGAACCTGGGTGGGTATGATGGAAAATCTGGATGTATTCATATTGTACAGAAGCAGGAACAACAACTTTAGGACCTTTGAAACTAATGTCATCTTCCATCAACTTCTCATCTCTGTAAGGAAAATAAGCTTATACTTCAGGTGGTACACTTGATTGCTTTGACGGCCAACCTACCTGGATGTAATGGTTGAACTTTTGCAAAACAGGATCAGTCTTTGTATGATCTCTCAACTCATCAAGTCTTGTGGTCAAAAAATTACACACTATTATGACGTCAAAGTCAACATTTTCTGCATCAAGCTCTTCCACTGTAGTTCTTGGTGATCTGGATAAGGTATCAGCCAGATAAAGAAGTTTGCCATTTGTATAGACCATTTTGAAGTTATACTTTTGCAATGTGAGCATCATTCTTTGTAATCTTGCTGGAGCGGAATGCATAGGCTTCTTTAAAATATAACTAGAGGTTGATGATCAGTTTCAATCTGGATATCTCGACCATAAGTATAATCATGAAACTTGGAACATGCAAACAAAATTACCATAAGGTCCTTCTCAATTTGACCATATTGCATTTCAGTTTGGGTAAGAGTTCTAGATTCATACTCTACTGGCCTGCCTTCTTGAAGAATAACTGCACCAAGACCAAACTTTGAAGCATCACAGGAGAGAGTAACTGGTCTATTGACATCATAGTACTTTAGTGTAGGTGGAGTGACAATTTTCTGCTTAAGATCATCAAATGCACTCTGGTGCTGTTCTAGCCACGACCATACACCATTTTTGCATGTCAGCTCTCTTAATGGTGCTGTCATTTCATTGAAATCTGGTATGAACTTGCCCAAAAAGTTAACCATACCAAGAAAACACTGTATAGCTTGAACAGTATCTGAAGCGGGTATTTCAAGAATAGCTGCTTGCTTAGATGGGTCTGGTCATAACCCAGTACTAGTAAATAAATGACCTACATATGTGACTTCAAGTAGTATGAATTTGTACTTTAGAGGATTGAGCTTTAAGTTCATTTCATGTGCTCTGTCTAAAGCTTTCTTGAGGTGTCTGTCATGCTCTACTTCACCATTGCCTCTGATCAATAAATCATCTACTATTATGGCACAGGGATAGCTAGAAAAAAATCTGTTCCATTGCACTCTGAAAGACTTCACGTGCAGAATTTATATCAGATGGCATCTTGAGAAAGCTATAGCTTCCAAATGGGGTACTGAATGTAGTCAGTAATGAAGATTTATGATCAGGCATTACTTGCCAAAAATTAACTCTGCACCCAAAACAGAAAATACAATGGCATTCAGTATCAGGGCTGTGACTTCCTTGACTGTATGCATGGGATGATGAGGTCTCTTTGATACCTTATTCAAGTCTCTTGGGTTGATGCATATTCTGATCTCATCTGAGCCTTTTTTAAGAGTTACTACCATTGACAACATCCATTCATTTGGTTCTGTGACTGGACAAATCACACCTTGTTGCACCATTTAACCAATTGAGCTTTAACTGTGCTCTGCATAGCTATTGAAACTCTTCTTGCTGGTCTGACTACTGGACTGACCTCTGGGTCTAACTTCATGGAATACATAACTGGAAGCTTGCCTAGCTTGTTATCTAAAATATCAGCATTCTCTGAGAAAATAGTTTCACTGATGCTAAAACTCGAACTGGGAAATGTGCTTATATGATGAACCTCTTTAGTAAAGGAAAGCAAGCCCATTCTCAAACTCTCGCAGACCTGATAATGACTGCACAGGTCTTCAACTATGTAAACCAACAACAAATGTTTCTGATAACATGACATTGCACTTTGAACCAGTGTCTACTTTAAACTCAGTGGGTTTGCCATGGATCAGGACAGTACAAAATACTTCGGCATTTGCTAATATGTTTACTGCTTTGACTTTTTCACCAATCACTGATACACCATCTATGTAGAAAATGGACTGTAACCCTACTTGATCAATTTGCCTTTTTAAGTGGGCCTTTCTTTGCAACTGAGTGAGGTTTACTTGACTTGCAAAACTTTTGAAAATGATTCAGTTTTTTACACTTATGGCATTTCTGACCAAATTTTATTTATTTATTATTTATTTATTTATTACATTTGTTAACCGGGTTATGTCTGACTGGGCCAGAAGCCTGTTTTCACCAGAGGCCTGGGAAGAAAAACTCCACAAGCAGTAACGAAGCTTACATTAATTATAATTAATAAATACATAAGATAGTATAGAATACAAACAATAGTACGTATGTATACAGGGTCTGTAAACTTAAGCAAATATTAATTACACAGACTATTGCTACATTAGAAATATGAATTACAAAGGGTGCACAAATAATAAAATCAGAGACAGTATGCATATATTAACAGTAATGAAAAGCATGGAGTTATTAGCTATGCACAGAATGTCTGAAATCAAAAATAAAAAATAATACATTCTGTCATACAAATTAAAACAGAGTGCAAGCTGATATGGGTCAGCAGAGTTAGAGCAAAGTTGAAGGGAGAATACTTGTAGGTAAATTAGGCTAAGGTATTGGAGGTAGTAGAATTAGCCTGGTGAATGACAGGAGCAAAGCCAATGTTTGGCTAGATAATTTTTTAGGAGTAGTTTGAACTCGTGATGAGGATTTTGTGTGATGGACTGGGGAAGAGAGTTCCATAATTTGTATATTTTGTGGGAGTAAAGGGAGTCACCATGGTAGTTGTGGGAGCGGGATACCCCTAGCATTAGTTTGTTGGAGGATACGAGTACCAGGAAATGGTACTAGGTTGAACAAGGTTAGAAAGTGGTTAAAAAAGGTTAGAAACTGAAAAAGGTTACAAATGTTAAGCACTTTTCTTTTTAGACTCATGGTTGGCACCACAATTATGACAGTTAACAATGAAGCTTCACTTGAGTTTTGCTGATTCACACGTGTTGTACTGAGCAACGTTTGTTCTGCACTGAGCATGCGCCTTTAACTGAACTAGTTTTGGAACTTGCTGGAAAACTTTGGGGCTGCAGCTGCCATGTGCTTTGGCCATTTCTGTTTGCCACATGCTGCACGCTGTCTACATTTGCTCTGGAGCCTGCTGAAACCATACTCCTGTCACTTGCAAGCATACTTGCGTGCCTTTCTGTAACTTCATGGATTTGACAAATCTCAGTAGCCTTGCTCAGTGTTAAATCTCTGACATGAAGCAAAATCTTTCTCACAGCAGCACTATTAATACCACACACAAGCCTGTCCTTTATTAGCTCATCTTTTAAATCACCGAACATGCAAGTTGTAGCATTGTTTTTCAAGTCGGTAATGTAGGCTGCAAATGTTTCTCCTGGCCTTTGGTCTTTTGTATAAAACAAATGTTCTCTAATGTAACATTGGTCTGGGGTTGCACATTTCTCTAAATTTACTCTTCAGGCACTCAGAATTTTACTTTAAGCCAGCACAACAATATGACTAGTTTCACCCTCACCTTCATATGCTACTGGTGCATGCACAAATGAACGCTGTTCATCAATGGCCTCTGACCTAGGTAGGTTTAGCAAAATGAATGCCCTGGTGCATGTATCTTTATCTGAGTAAGCTGCTTGTATGAAAATATTGTACTCTTGCTCAAATATTTTCCAATTCTCTGCGATATTCTGATCAAATACAAGTGGACCTGGTGTGCAAAATGCCTCTGTCTTATTAACATATCAGCGGAGGTTTTGTAGGTATGCAAGGATATAATTGGTATGGTAGTCAAGAAAAGGTTGGTTTATTTCCATATGATATTATTTTATACCTGATAAAATAAAAAAAGGAAATTTCAATGTTGTGGAACACTTTGAGATTCAAGTATTTTTGGGGTACAAAAATTAATGAAGCTAAAACAAAGCCAATAACTGTAAACTACGTACCCTCACATGAATTGGATCAGTAATATCCTTATTTATTTGGACATGATCAAATGAAGTACTTAGGAGTATGAATTAAAAAGGATTCTGTTGCGGCAGCTAATGATATGTGGGAAGAGACTAAACAAAAGATAATAAAAATACTGAGTATTTGGAACCTCTTTTTCATGGATACGGATAGCCATATACAAGCAGTTAAAATGTTTAGTCCTTTTAGTTTTTTACAGAGATCAGGCATATTTTTATTAACCAGTGGAGAAATTGTGAATACCAATTAAAGAGATTAAGGATTTTATCTGGGAGGGGAAGACTGCAAGAGTTCAGTGGGATAAGCTGCTTCTTCCAAAAGAAGATGGTTTGTGATTACCCATTCTGAAGATGTATTTCAGAGTTAAACAGTTGAGGCTGTTATACATAGTACAAGCAGAAAGCTATAATTCAAAGTGGAAAGGGATGATGACAAAATAGGGGAAACTCAAGAAACAATGAAAGACTGGGATTTTGGATGCAGATCTTTAAAGTGAATAGCAATAACCATAAAAATATTATATTCGTAAAGTAGCAGAAAGTATTCTAACAGCTAAGCCAGCACCAGAATGGAGAAAGGATTCTGCTGATAGGGATGACAGACAATAGGCAAGAGGGGTCTGGAATTTGTTGGAGAAAACTGGCAAAGGAACCAAGGTATTGGAAGCAAATAATTAGAGACAAAGGTAATAGAATTGGGAGACACCAATAATTTACTTCGACTGCAGGCTAGAAATTGCTTTCCTTATCAAGGATTGATATCTGTGTATAGGCAAAAAGAGTTAAATAGGGGGATCATAAGTGAAATACCAGTATTGGTTGAGTTTTTTTAGTTGAATCTAGAACAGAAGTTGAGGTTAAAAAGGGATAATTAGTAGAACATATAAAATATTGCATGATAACTATAAGACTCAATCAGAGAAGATTAGAAGGATTTAGAAGAGAGACTGGATAAGGAATTCACAAAGAAAGAATGGGGGATATATGCTTGCCTCTCAATGTGCAACAAAGTCTCAAAGATTTAGAATGTGTGCTTGGAACTGTTTACATAGGAATTTTTATACCCTAAGGAGTACGCCAAAGAATTTTTCCTCAGGTAGATAGCAAATGTTAGTGGTGTGATGGGGAAGAAAGAAAGAAATAATTGAGAACATATTTTTTGGGGGTCTATATTATGTCGCTGAAATGGCATAAGAATGAATGCCGTTTCAGTGACACATAAACCACAAAATACAAATACAGCGAAAGCTCATCGCCATGACATTGCTCTTTACCCCACTGTAGTGCGATCTCGGAGTTAATATATTTAGTTAGGGGGTGTGAAGCCCCCCACTTTGAAATGTTTTAAATTGTGTGTCATGTCTTGTCTTGTTGGTCTACTGATTTTTTTCCCTAGGAAAAAAATTGGTGACCTGGGCTTTCGCTGTTTTCATATTTCTCAGTTTGTGTAGCTGAAACAGCTTTTGTTCTTATGTCATTTAGGTGACATAATATAGACCCATTTTTTAGGAATCTAATGAGAGGAAGACTTTAAAAGTTCCCTGCAAACTACTCTAATCAGAAATACTGGGTGAGCAAATTAGTATAACTAAGGAAATTATTTTTTGAGGTATGATACTGAATTGGAATTTTCTAAACATAGTAAGGCCTTCCTGAGTCTAATTATGGTGGCTGCCCAAAAAGCAATTACTAGAAAATGAAAATCAAAGTCTAAACCAACTGTACTAGAAGTAGTGAATATAGTAACAGAGATAAAACAATTGGAAACAGGATCTTTAGAAAGGAGTAGGAGAAAATTATATAGAGAAAATGGGAATTGTGGAAACAATACATGCAGAATAACCTTCTGGAGGAAGAATGTGGTCTAAAAGAAGGAAGTATTTGAATGAGCTATATAATGTTTGACTGACAACGACTGAATAGATCATAGTGATGCATAACGTTTGCAACTAAAAATATGTCAGTATGGTTTGTTTTAATTTATATAAATGTATGACTGCCTGTGTCATAAGTGATAACTTAATAAAGATGTTTCTTGTTTTTGAAAAAAGATCTTGTCTCTCTCCTCTATAATCCACCTTGCTTTACTACTTCAACTATACTTTTCCCCACCCCTTCACTACTTAAGCTATGAATTACCTACATTTTGCAAATTCTCTTATTGTTTTAGTTTGGCTACAGCTGTCTGTTATAAGAGTGCTATTTCATTATTTTGTAGGAATTTTTATTGAACTTCATACTTTTACATGTATTATTATTTCACAGACAAAGATGATATTGCATTTTTGCCATACTACTACATCTCTGCATAATGTGCATGCTATCACAGCCCTGGTTCTGCTTGTAAAGGGTCCTTGGACTAATATCATATTTATTTTATTTATTGACATTTGTTAACTGGGTTAGTCCAACTGGGCTTGAGGCCCATTTTCAGTGGAGACCCGAGGAGAAAAGCTCAAAAAAACTGTTACATGAAAAACAGTATTGCCCTTAAAATGTTTTAATCATATTTGTGTGTGTGTGTGTGTGTGTGTGTGTGTATATATATATATATATATATATATATATATATATATATATATGTACGAGAGATAGTACAAGGATCAAAATAACAAATCTGTTAATACAGCATGAGTAAAAAATATATATATATGAGAGATAGTACAAGGATCAAAATAACAAATCTGTTAATACAGCATGAGTAAAAACAAATGGAGAGCTTACATGATATGACAAATACAATATTTATACAACACAATTGTGTATTTACACAAGAGAATTATGTATCCTAATTGCTAAAAAGCAATTGGCATTGGCTAACAAGCATGGATTTGTGAGAAATGTGAAGAGTGGGGGAAAAAACTTAATTATTGATTTAAGGAGAGTGAAAGGTGTTTATGTTGGATAGTGGCAGGGACAAGTCATGGCGTTGAGCATATGGTGTTTTAGTTCATTTATGAAGTGTAATGGGTGGGTAATGGTATGTATGTTTAATGGAAGTTTGTTCCAAGCACGTGCAACAGAATATATATATAGTAGTTTACCAACTGTTTTCTTAGGTTGGTAGACGTCAATTAGTTGCTGGTTAGCGGTATGGAGGGTCCGAGGTGGAGTATAGGTGGAGATAAAGGATGAAAGAGATGGACAGGATGAAGGTTTGTAAAGTTGAAATTGAGAGAGTTAAGAGTTGGGGGAGCTCAAGTCACTGGAGAGAGTTTAGAGCAATACAGTGGTGAGCATTGTAAGGAGAGTTTGTGATAAATTTAGCAATTTTGTGGTAAGTTTTTTGGAGTTTGTTTAGGTTGTAGTTTAGATGTTGATGAGTACTGTGGTGGCATATAGGAGGGAAGGAAGGAGGAATGCTTGTGCCAGTGTGAGTCTAGCATTGTGGGTTAGAACATTTTTATTACGATACAGTAGCCCCAATTTCTGTGGTGTTTTTTTATACATTGGAGTAAGTGCAGGTTAAATTTCAGTTCATCATCAATTATGACCCCAAGGAGTTTTGTGTGGGTATCTGGTTGGATAATTGTGTTAGAAGATTTAATAGCAAAGGTAGATTTGTGCTTAGTAAGAGATCGGGGAGGAAGAGAAAGAGTTTGGTCTTTTTAAGGTTAAGGATGAGTAAATTTTCAGACAACCATTTTTCAGTGGATACTAAGGCATTTTGGGTTAGGATATGGAGCTCTGTCATATTGCTAGAGACAGAGGTAAGTGTAGAGTCATCAGCATATTGGATGAGAGAAGATTGTTTGCAGGATATGTAGAGATCATTGGTGAAGACATTAAATAGAAGGGGACCCAAGATGGAGCCTTGGGGTACTCCAGTTGGGACAGGAAGGAATGATGAATAGGATGATAGCCATTTGACAGATTGCTGCCTACAGGTTAGGTAATTATTGAACCAGGCCAGGGAGGAAGACGTTAGATTAAGATTAGCAAGTTTAGATAGCAATATAGGATGAGAGACTTTATCAAAAGCTTTGGAAAGGTCAAGGAAGAGGTAGGATATGAGTTGTTTGTTGTCAAGGGCTTCGGTTATGGTATGAGTGAAGGATAGGAGGTCAGTGGTTCTGCTGCAGTTAGGACGGAAGCCATGCTGAGTGGGAGTGAGAAGGTTAAGGTGATTAAGAAGCTGAGAGTGAGTGCATTTTTCAAGAATCTTAGAGGGGGAGATAGAATGGCAATAGGTCTGTAGTTGGCAGGGTCTGTGGAGTTACCAACTTTGTGTAATGGAATAGTGAAGAAGGATTTCCACAGGTTAGGCATAGTGGATTCTAGAATAGATATGTTGATTAGTATAGATATAGAATAGGCAATAGATTCAGCAGCAAGTTTGAGGAAGGTAGAAGGAGAGCAGGGTTTGAGCTTAAGAAGAAGAGATTTAATATAAGAAGTAGGAACCGGGTGAAAGGAAAAGAGAGTTTGGTTTGAAGGGTTAGGAGGGGTAGGTGCAGCAGTGGTGCTGGAGTTTGAGGGAATGAGTTTTTGGATGATTTAAATGAAGTGCTTATTGAAGACAGTAGCGGTTTTCTCTGGGGATGTATTGGGGTAAGGGCAGGGGTTTGCAGGACAGCTTGGAGAAAGAATTTTGTTGAGTGTAGACCAGCACTTTTGAGGGTTAGATTTGTTGTTGAACTGGGCAGTGTTATAGTAGGCCTTTTTGTCATTTGTACATTGTTTCTTAGCAAGGTTCCTTAGTTGTCTATATTTGAGTAGAAGGGGTGGTTGTTGAGTTTTATTCCACACTTTCCAGACACTGTCTCTTTCTTGCATAAGGATTCTAGTTTCCTTAGAAAGCCATGGGGCTTGGTTAGACTTTATTCTGATTTTTCTGGAGGTGGCTAGGTAGTCCAATGTATTTAGGAAGATGCTGTTGAACACATATCCTGCTTGAAAAGTGGCACTTGGACCACATACCCATCTGGATATCAAATGTAAAATAAATAAACACCACCGACCCTACCCATCCCTGCAGTATACACATAAAATCACATGGCTTCTGCAGTCGTGCAGTACATACATGACACCAGAGGCTCTAAACCATAATGTCACAGGTCCTGTATAGTCAACCAGTATCCATATTACACCACAGTCCTTCTATAGTTCCATAGTACTCGCATAACACCACAAGCCCTGTAGGGTTGTGCAATACACACACAACACTGGAGGGCCATGCACAGTCCTACAGTATACAGAACATTACAGACCCTGTATAGTGGTAAAGTATGCACATTCCCCAGGATTCACGAAGCCTCCGTGTAAGAGTTATAACTCTTACATGGAGGCTGCAGTTAAACGGAGAGATGTCAGCATGCTTTGCATATTCATGAGAGCATGCTGAATCACACCTAAGTCTAACACGGTCCGTGTAAGACAGTAGGGGGCGTGTCCGTAGGCTGAGCCCTGCAAGCGGACACGCCCCCAGAAGTGTAAAAGTGCCCAAAGTAAACACCCACAACAGAGTCCACGGAAATGTGAATAAACACAACACAACACATGCCCCCACAGACTATGAACATAAAATATATATAAATGAACATTTATATATTTTTTTAAAATTATAAAGATGTTTAACCGTGAGTGTGCTCGTTTGCGCGGGCGTGCCCGTAGCGCAGCTACAGTTAGCAGTCAGTGGGAAAGCATATAAGAACTAAATATGCAAAATAAGCCAGGAAGCAATAGCATAGCGGTAGAGATGTTGGCTGAAGAGCAGGCATTCATGGTTCGAGCCCCCACAACACCAATTTTTTTTTTTTCGAAATAAGCAGGAAACAAGTCCCTGACAAATATGTACACATAAAACCCCAATTTATGTAAAATGTAATGAAATAGCCCATTTATATTCAAGACATGTGAGGTAACAAAAGAAGAAAAAATGCCAGATGTGCTCATAGCTGAGCTACAGTTTAACAGAGTGAGTGTATGTGCCCGTAGATGACCAGTGGTTTAACTGGTGCAAAATGAGTGCCCGTAGTTGAGCAGTGGTTTAACACACTAAATCTATGTGCCCCTAACTGAGCTGAGCGTAATATGCGTGCCGATAGCCAAATGAGGCTTAAAGCAGCGTACCCCGTTTGCACGGAGCTGCGCACCACGCAAACAAGCTAACCGACGGGCAACGTTGAGCAAGCCGTATCAAAACTGCCTTTACACAGACACACCCCTCAGCATGTCTAGACAGTCATGAAAAATAAAAGCAGTGGCCAGGTTCGAACCCAGGATACTATACACCATAGTCAAGGTACAGAACCACTAATCCATGACAGCAGTACCTGTAAATGCAATAATAGCTAATATATAGGAATGAATACAAACTAGAGCATGACAATGCAGGTTTACTGAAGTTGATACAATTCCAAAATGGCCAATCACAGATATGTGCGGGAAAAACGGACTATATAAGCCCCATAGGCGGGAATACACAGCATAAACGATTGTAGAACTGACCTGCGGGCAGAATGACAGGAGTAGGAGAGGGTAGTCACTTTCGAGCACAGAGGTGGGGTGTTGAGGAGTCCAGGTACATGGTCTGGCTCCTAGTCCATAATAATGAGGCCCAACTCATGCAGGGCCAGGTCCTCTGGGGAGCATACTGGGCTGAGGCGTGGGACCGGTTGGCTCATGATCTCACCAGTGCCACAGGGATTCCAAGGACTGGTGAGCAGGTCCGTCACCACCATGCGGACCTGAAGAGATGCAAGCAGGACCAAGTGAACCTTCGGATTCAGGAGGCCCGGCAAACACCCAACGCCCTACTACTGAGTAAGTAACATTTAATTATGTATGTAAGAAATTAAACTAGCTGATATTATGGAGATGTGTATTCCAATATTACTTCATTTATATTACAGCTGCAGGTGAACGTTCTGCGAACTGCAGAGCCTATGGCGATAGGCTGGTGCGGTTGCGCCACCAGGCAGGTCAATAATCCACTACCAGTAACTGTAAAGAAATATAAAAGTATGACAGTCAGCAAAAGAGTGCAGTGTAGTCAGTAAGGAATAAAATCTGCAAGTAACAGTGTGAAAGTGTATGCAAGTATTGCTTGATTACAAAAGTGTGTTTCAGCCTGTAAGTTTAACCTAAACATGTAACTGTCCGACATATATTCTGAAATAAAAATGCCCTGCCTGTAAGAAAATAGTACACAACCTGCAGCAGGCTGAAAAGTATAGCTGCAGAAGATGATGAAATCACATGTGTGAAATATATCCCTGTGGAAATACTGAAACATGACAGAAGTGAGACTGCTGGAAAGGATTGTAATAACTACTGGTAAAACATGTCAATAAAGCCTATAAGTACCATCCTGAATAGTAAAATGAAAGCAAGTGAGAGAGTGTGAGAAAGTGTCATGAATCCAGCAATACAGTAGTAATAACCCCTGAATAAAGTATACTGCAGTCAAGACAGAATGAAATGCATGTGAGATTCAAAACCAAACAGCAAAATCTGTTCAAAGTGTTGCTGCATCTGGAATGTGTATCCCATAATCTGGATATGTTGCTCTCAGTCTGCAATATGCAGATAGGATGCTTGTCTGATATACCAAACATCCACACTTGTCTACAGCTATATAAAGCAAATGTAGCAGGATGATGTAGCTGAACAAAGCTCGATATGAATGTGTATGAAGAACCATAAAATGTATATTGATGTTGCAGTAACAGTCCTATCACCAAGTTGAAATAGTTATCATATAGGAAACTGTAGTTAGAACAGTAGTGTGTATATAACTGTAGCTATTAGAAATGTACAGCATATGTATTGTTATTCAAAGGTGTTAATATTACTTTCTTCACCCCACCCTATAACCACATATAACCCATTCCATGTGAAAATGGTATGTGCAATCACAATTAACACCCCTGGATGTTTGTCCTGTTGGGTCATATATATTTGCATGTCTGTTGATGCATCTGCCCTGTTCATACATCCACACCTGATGGCCTGTTGCCATCAGTTAACCCTGCATGTTGTTGGACTGTGTATTTCTGTTCAAATTATGCATGTGTTATGCATGCTGTTCAATGGTGTGAATATCTGAGTGTTTGGTTAATGGGAATACTAATGCATGCTGTTACAACTAATTGTGAATAGCTTCCACTAACCCAAACTGTCATGACATAATGCAAAACATAGGACGACAGGGAAGGCGGGTTCCAGCAGACCCACCTCTCCCACCTCAGCTGGCGAGTGCACCTGGCACTAGTGCTGAGTCCGGACCCTCCTCCGGTAGCCCTGTGCCACCTGCGGGTGGAAGCGCTGCAGGGGATGGGGCTCGCCCCCCTTTGCAAGTGTGGCCGGAGGAGAACCACCACTCACCCTCCATAGCATCCGGACTGTGGTGCGTAGGGAGATTCGGGACTCTGTTCTCAAGCCCCTATGCCAGCTTGAGGCACGGGTGGCGCAACAAACGGGCATGCCTGTTGCCCCGCCTACACAGCCCCATCCTGGGCATTGAAGGAACAGTGGCAACTGCCTATGGGTGGGGATATCAGTTCCACTGTTGCCATCTGTGGGCTCATGGGCTCTGGATATCCAAACCTCCATCCCCGTCAATTGCGTAACCCCCCACACGTGTCATACACCGCCCCTGTATGCGTCTTGTTTGTCTTGTCTGTTTACCTACCCAACCTACCTCCCCAGCTGTACCGACTTCCTTCACCTGACATACCACTCTCACCTGAAAAAAAAAAAAGGGCACTCTGTACCCACAAAAAAGTTACGCCCCATACATAGCTGCCCATTCCGCACACATGTCTACTGGACATGGAACCTATCAATTACAATTGGCTGTACAACAAGTATTATTGATGTTCTTCATTCCACATTGCTGCAGTCCTAACCATTGGGTAGTCCGCTGTCCAGTCGGCCCGAATACCAAAGTATATGGCTGACGTCGGTCAAGGCGCATTAGACTGACGTCAGTACGTCAGGGTACTAATGCGCATGACCGACGTCATATCCTCAGTCTTTTTTGCCGCATGGTCCGATGCAGAAGCAATTTTGCGAGTGCAGGTTGGCATTCTGAAAGTTTCTGAAGTCAGAGTTTCAGACCGAATCAAAGTTGGCTAAGTACCCCGTTGGGGAATATTTTGGTTTTTCCTTGCCTCAGTATTTAACCGGATGTCAGAAAAAGTGAATAACTGTATTTCTTGTGGGAAACAAGATACCTCATAGGGATTACCATACTTTGTGTATACCTTGTTTAGGGCCTGAGCACGACGTTGTTGGATGCCGCTCTTGTGCTAGATTTAACAAACGCACTATTAAGAGAAGGTTAGACTGTGCCAGGTTAGTTTTTGGGAAGCGTTGTAATTATAAAATGCCGTCGGATGCTCCGACGCCCGCTTCGGCCAAAAAGCGCAAGGACAAAGCAGCAAAGCCTAGAGTGGAGGAACCGACAGTCCCGGACGTCGATTCTTTAGAAGGCTCAGTGGAGCCGGAGGTTTTGCCAGGAGTTTCTTTGGAGTCTCAGGGAGAGACTTTACTGTTACAGGATGTGTCCTCTCAGGAAGTAGGCCAGGCTGAAGGGGCTTCTCAGGTGGCTGTTCTTCCCCCTCTTCCTAAGGTGGTTAGGGCCTCCCCTTCTGTTTCCAAGGCTTCTTTAAGAGGCAGGCCTAGTTTAGCTTCAGTGGGGGTTTCTCCGAGTGTGTCAGGGTCTTTGCCTAAGAAGCATATGCTTAAAATGGCAGAGGATTTGATTACTATGATTAGAGGTTCTATGCCCCCTCCTGATAAGAGGCCTAGGGTGGAACCTGAGTTTGAGAGTTTTGAGCAATGTTCGGAGGCTTCTGAGTCTTCGGCTGAAGACTTGCAGGAGTATCCTCCTTATTCTGATTCTGATGTGGATGATTCTACTCCTTCAGCTTCGCCTCCTGAGGATTTTTCATTTTCAGAGACTCTGCATTCCATGAGGGAGCATTTTAAATGGGAAGGTCAAGATTTCTCTGATTCCAGGAAGAGGCTTAGGGAATTCTTGTTTTTACCCCAGCATAGGTCTTTAGCTATACCTCCTGTTCTGAATGTGGTAGAAGATGTTTTTGCAGAGGCTTCCCTGAATCCTGATTCTTTGCCTCCTGCCCCAGTTAAACCGGATAGGTACTATAGGGTGCCTGAGGCTCATAAGTATCTTTTTAAGAGTCCTAGGGCAGACCCAGAAACTGTCTCTCAGGGGCCTAAAGGTGTGAAGGCTTCTGTTGTTAAAAATCCTGTTCCTCCTGATAAAGAGGCAAGGGCTTTGGATAGATGGGGAAAGAAAGTGTATACTTCTTCCACTTTAGCCATGAGGGCGTTGAATTGTCAGTTTCACATGTTAAAATATCAGAATTATCTCCTTTCACAATTGAAGTCTAAGGTGGATGCTCTGGCTGAAGGTATTGAGTGTAAAGAGTTGCAGGATTTAGTTCATGTGTCTGAACAGGTGGGTAAGCATTCCTTGCAGTGTGGTTTTGATGCTGTGCAGGCCTCCTCGAGGGTGGCTGCCACTGGTTCTGTTCTTCGAGGCACGCCTGGTTGAGAGATCAGAATTTAGCTGAGCATGTTAAGACAAGGATTTTGGATGCTCCTTTACAGTCTGATGTGTTGTTTGGTTCGCCTGTGGAAGCAGTTTTAAAGAAAATGGAGGACAAGGCTAAGTCTATGCAAACTGTTAAGGATTTTTTGCAGGTGCAGCCTCCAAAGTTTAGTAGAAATTGGCCTACTAAGGGATGGACATATCCTGCTTATGATTCCCAGTCTAGGGGTAGGTCTAGACGTGGTAGGGGCAGAGCTCAAGGTTCTTTTAGGCCTAGAACAGGGAGTTCACCGGTTCAGACTTCTGGTGAGGGCAGGGGTCAGTCCTTTCGTAAACAGACCCAATGACCTGCCTTTTCAGCTGCCAGTACATTCTCGCCTGGCAGCACCTTTGGGAGGAAGGCTGTCTCTTTTCAAAGAAAATTGGGATTTAATTACCCAAGACAGATGGGTTCTGGATATCATTCACCACGGTTACAGGTTTTATTTCCATACCTTGCCTCCTTTCAAAGGCATGCCAGACATTCCTCCTCTACAAAGACAAGAGGCTCACAAGCAAATTTCTCTGTTGCTCCAAATAGGGGCCATTCAGCCAGTTCCTGTGCCAGAAAGGGGCCTAGGATTTTATTCTCACCTGTTCCTAGTACCGAAGAAGGGGAACACGTGGAGACCAATTTTGGATTTATCTATCCTCAACACTTATCTGGACATTCCCAAGTTCAAAATGTTGACGTTACAACAGCTTTTACCTCTGCTGGGCAAAGATCACTGGATGGTAACTTTAGATCTCAAGGAAGCTTACCTTCATGTGCCTATCAGACTAAGTTGCAGGAGGTATCTGCGTTTTCGAGCTGGAAATTCTCATTATCAGTTCTCTGCATTGCCCTTTGGCTTATCTACTGCGCCCAGAGTATTCACAAAGGTTCTGGCTCCAGTGATAGCTTACTTCAGACTAAAAGGAATTCAAATCTATCCTTACTTGGACGACTGCCTGATTCTGGCTCAAGAAAAGGAAGACCATTACAGCATTTGGAATATGTGATAGCAGTGCTAAGATGCCTAGGGTATTCTGTGAACGAAATAAAGTCCAGTCTAGTACCCTCTCAAGACATGTGCTTTCTGGGTGTGAGACTGAATACAGCAGCCCAGATGGCCTTTTAACCCCGGACAAACAAAAGAATCTTTCCAGTTACTTCCATCACCTATCTCTTCAGTCCGGGCTGACTGCAAGGACAGTCCTTCAAGCCTTAGGGTTCATGGCATCTTGTATTCTGGTGCTTCCCAATGCCAAACTGCATATGAGGAAGCTGCAATGGTATCTCAAAAATGTATGGACACAGCACTGCCAGGAATTGGACACTGTCATTCAAATAATACCTTGCATTCAAAAGGAATTTTTGTGGTGGGCTCAGGAATGTCACCTAAACAAGGGACTCTCTGTGACCCAGCCAGAGGCGAGTCAGATTCTAACGACAGATGCCTCAGACATTGCTTGGGAGCTCATCTAAATGGAAAGTGGATACAAGACAAGTGGCCTGCCAGACTACAGCATCTACATATCAACATGAAAGAGATGTTAGCAGTCCAGTTTGCATTAATGGCTTTCAAGAAGTTACTTCTTCCAGGGCAGGTGTTGATTCTAACAGACAACACAACTGTCATGTGGTACATCAACAAACAAGGGGGAACACATTCTTACCCATTGTGCAGGCAAGCAATGATTTTATGGGAGACTGCGCTCAGCTTGCAACTAACTCTTCAGGCAAGGTTTCTGCCAGGAGCACAGAACTCCTTAGCAGATGTGTTAAGCAGACAAATCATGGATCCCCACGAGTGGAAACTGGATCTTCATGTATTTCACAAATTGACAGTGTCATGGGGAACTCCAGACATAGATCTGTTCGCTTCTCCACTAAACCACCAGCTGCCAAAGTTTTGCACAAAGAGGTTTCATCACACAGCTTGGAAAGTGGATGCTCTTTCTTTCAGTTGGAAAAATCTTCATGTGTATGCCTTTCCACCTCTGCCTCTTCTCCCAAAGTTGCTCCTAAAGGTCAGACAAGACAAGCCAAGGATGATTTTAATAGCTCCAGATTGGCCTCGGCAACACTGGTACCCATTACTGAGGAGTCTGGTAAGGAAACCTCCATGGCCTTTACCTTTGATTCCACACCTGTTGTCTCAGAGGGACGGTCACCTGCTCAATGTCAAGCTCCACTCTCTTCATCTAACAGCCTGGCATATTCTGTTTTGAAACACAGCAGGTCTCAACTTCCTCAACAAGTTTTAAATGTGATTATGGAAGCCAGAAGACCTAGTACAAGGAAGGTGTACTCAGAAAAATGGAAGAGATTTTTATTTTGGAGTGCAGCAAACAATTTGGAGATTTCTGAGCCTAATTTGAGTGTGGCTCTTCAATATCTTACTGAGTTATTGGACAAAGGTTTGTCTTTCTCTTCCATTAAGATTCATGCTGCAGCAATTTCAGCTCACTATGATTGTGATCCACTATTGTTTTCGCATCCTTTGTTCAAGCAATTTCTTAGAGGGGCAAAGAATATAAGACCCCCACGTAGAGCTCCTACTCCTGCTTGGGATCTCAATTTTGTGTTGGAGAAACTTACTCTACAACCTTTTGAGCCTGCGGCTACTGCTGAATTGAAATACTTGTCATGGAAGACTGCTTTTTTGAGATTTTTCATAAGGATAGAGTATCATTACGTACTAATCCTTCCTTTATGCCTAAGGTGGTTTCTAGTGTGGCTTTAAACCAAACTATTCATTTGCCTACTTTTTATGCAGATCCCCAAAATAAAGGGGAAAAGATTTTGCACACTTTAGATGTACACAGGCAATTGCGTTATTATTTAAGCAGGACTAAGGATTTTAGGCAGTCTCAGCAGTTGTTTGTTTCTTTTGCTTTGAGTTCGCAGGGCAAGCCTGTGTCAAAACAAACTATTTCTAGGTGGATTGGGTTTTGCATTGCATTTTGTTATTCCCATCATGGCAAGGAGATTCCAGCTGGGATTAGGCCTCATTCCACTAGGGCTACTGCCACTTCAACAGCATTTCTAAGGGGGGTGGCAACTAAGGATATTTTGGAGGCAGCTACTTGGAGTTCAGTGCATACTTTCTCTAAGCATTATCACCTTCCTCTCTACTCTAAGTCTAGGGCTGGTTTTGCCACAGCTATTTTGCAAGGCACGTTGTCAGCTCCTGTTTCCTTATGATTTGCCAGCCTCCCTTACCTCTGCTTTGGGATTCTACCCAATGGTTAGGACTGCAGCAATGTGGAATGAAGAACATAGTACAGTTTTGTACCTACCATAAATGTAGATGTTCGAGGATCCACATTGCTGCAGTCCAATTTACCTCCCTCCTTCCCTCTGTGTTTAGGGGTGGTTGTGTAGGTGAGGTTATATTCTGGTACTTTTGTATATATTGTACATATTTTTGGTGCAGGTATGTTTGGAGTTTTTTGGTATTGGCCTTGTCTTTTTAGGGTCTTCTGACATCTGGGGCAAGAAAAGACTGAGGATATGACGTCGGTCATGCGCATTAGTACCCTGACGTACTGACGTCAGTCTAATGCGCCTTGACCGACGTCAGCCATATATTTTGGTATTCGGGCCGACTGGACAGCGGACTACCCAATGGTTAGGACTGCAGCAATGTGGATCCTCGAACATCTACATTTATGGTAGGTACAAAACTGTACTTTGTCCTGACACCTCTCTCAGGGGTGGAAGGTTTCAAATGTCACACCAAATTACATACATATGCACAGCTGTTGCTGATGAAGAAATGGGCAGCTATGGGCCTTACCTACATCCTTCCTGTACATCCCAAGCTTGTTTCCCTACTGTCTTACCCTCTTTGTGACCCCTTTTTCACCACTTTCCTGTCTCCCCATTTTCTTTTCTTTCAAAGAAAATAGCGTGGGTGTGCGCAAGAGTAACCAAGTTTAAGCGGTTGTAAGTGGGTGTGCGTGGAGCTAACCGCCAGTGCGCATGTGTGAGCTCCGTGCAAACCAGCGCTAACCCGGTTACAACTGCTTAAAAGTGCCTTAGTCACTTTGATTGACAGGTCCTATACTCAGCTCAAAAGCAAAATAAAATCCCACTGTGAGTCCCGAACCCAAGACCTTGGAAACAGTAGTCTGCATGACTTACCACTAAGCCATGGCTCTTATACAAGAACATTGTGCTAAAATAAATATATAATGTAATAGTAGGAATGAATGTAAAAGGACTATAGATGTGTAGTACACAAAGCATGCCATTTAGAATTACTATCAAAACTAGTGGATTTCCATAATAGTAGTGTGTGAACAGAAACAGCCATGCTAGTTGGAAGCTAGTAGGTAATAATGTCACTATAGCACCTTGCAAGCCACACACATACTCATAGCAGGATAAGCACTGCCCATACCCCACAACCTCTTACAGGAACACATCTGGACCAAGTAATAAAATATGTGGAGCAAAGGCCCAAAACCAGGGACACATTACAAATAATGTTACAACAAATGCAGACAGTTCAGAGAGTAACAGGGTCTGCACTTTGGGGGATGTTTGGAAGGGTATGCAGTCTGAAACTTGAATGTTTGTCACCATATTCTGACTTGAGCCCAGAGTGACTTGCCAGAAAAAGGTGTGCATGAGATATTGACCAAAATATGAGGCAGAAATGTGGACAACCTGCAAATATCTGTACACATGACTGGTCTGACACCACCATATTTGAATAGTTAAGAGCCTAGACATAGCAACAGTGAATGACTTACAGGGATGCCCCACAGACCCCATGTGAAAGGTACAAACAGTAGGCAGAAAGGTGTAATACATGCAATGGTAACTATGGAGTCCTGAAAGTATTCATCACTTACATGGCAGAAAAAGTGTAGTAATACATATGCTCATGCTAACCCACAGTCACAACTGCAGCATACCAGACATTTTAATGGGTGTACCCCACTGATATGTACCATTCCATGAGGCACATAACAGATGAACCTGAAAGTCTCTGGGGCCTGCTCAGCAGCATACTCAAATACCCTAATAGATGTCAAGGCCCACACCATGGCCAGACCACACTGCATGATGTAACACCCTAGCAGATATAGCAAGCATTCCAAGGTGTGAATGTACATGGAAAATAGGAAAGCTACAGCAGCACACTACAGTCAAGACACCTAGCAGGCATACAAGTAGTGACTGTAAAGGGCAACTATTGAAGCCTTAGCAACACAGTGAAAGCAAAAGTGAAAGGAAATCACACACACACACATTAACAGTAGTAGTAGTTGTAGGTGTCAGTGTACATACACAGTTAGTACAGGAAACTGGAGAAATGAATGGAGGAATGTTAATCTACAACACACCTGGAAATATGAGAGAGATACCAACCTTTACACTCACAGAACATTGTCCACAGCATAACAGCATGGTCCCTGCCCTTAAAATCTGAAAGGGCTATGCCTATCTCACATACCTTTTTATAGCACTGTTCTGAAATCACAGTGAGAACTGCAATCAGTACACAACTGGCTGCATGCAATTAGCAAATGCTGGCTAACAGTTGGTGCAGAGGCCATCACATGGGCATATGCAGATACCTACAAAAGTATGCTGTACTCCCAGTCCACACATGCAATACTTTCATTGCACCCTGAGAAGGACGTGAGAGACAGACAGAGAGAGACAGAGACAGAGAAAATTGCAATTAAGCAGACACAAACAAATTGTTCAGCAACAGCTACCTGAAAGCTGACAACTGGGAAGTGGAGCAGCAGGACAGAGAACCAGATGGCAACACAGGCAGCTGTGACAAACACAGGTAATGTAAAGTAATACTATAAAGGTCTACATACTGTGAACAATCCATATGTGTCATTGGTCTGTATCCATATGTATATGAAGATGTGTAAAGGGCAGGGGACATACAGCAACTATCAGTGAAGGCTGTACATACATTTGTATGTGAGAGCATCTATGTGCACATATCAATGTTGGTTGATTGTAGGTTGTAGTGTCATGTACAAAGTGGGTTTCACAGTTATGTATGTTTAGCAGTATGTTAGTGTGTGTATACTGTATGGTAGACAAATATGTTGATATACCTGTCTAACATATGGATATGTATGTATGTCAACATATGTATGTGTATACATATATATATATATATATATATATATATATATATATATATATATATATATATATAATATGCATATATGTATACATACATAGAGAGAGAGATGTAGGAATACATAGACAGATGTAGATAGAATATTGTACAAACATATCTATGTAATGCACACATACAGATATAGATATATGTATATACATATACATAGACAGACTGATCTATCTACAGGTATGACTGTATATGACGACCTGCAACACAGCCTGTCCCACCCCCTCTGTCACTCACACCCCCTCTGTGTCCCCCCCTCCACATCTATAGCAATATATGTGTATATGTATACAGACATATATATATATATATATATATATATATATATATATATATATATATATATATATATATATATATATATATATATATATATGTATATATATGTGTATATATATATATATATATATATATGTATGGGTTCACTTCAGTTCACTGAACTTTCAATTCACTGACTTTCATTTCACTGAAACTTCATTTCACTGAAACTTCATTTCACTGACAACTATTATTAGCAATAAAATGGAATATTCCCCCTTCCCCACTGTAGTGCAACCCTGGAGTTAGAATATATAGTTGGGGGTGTGTGGGGGGCAGAGCCCCCTACATCGGGGGGTGTGGGGGCAGCCCCACCATTCATATGATATTCTTACGTTTTGATATAATATTGCTTAGTAAAAGAAAAGTAAGTGGGGGGCTGCGCCCCCACACCCCCCTAACTATATATTCTAACTCCAGGGTCGCACTACAGTGGGGAAGGGGGCATATCCCATTTACTTTGCAATAATACTTGTCAGTGAAATGAAGTTTCAGTGAAATGAAGTTTCAGTGAAATGAAGTTTCAGTGAAATGAAGTTTCAGTGAACTGAAGTGAACCCATATATATATATATATATATATATATATATATATATATATATATATATATATATATATATATATATGTATATATATATATATGTGTGTATATATATGTGTGTATATATATATATATATATATATATATATATATATATATATATATATATATATATATATATATAAAGAGAGAGATGTATATAAATTCTGAGTGAGGCACATGTGTACAGATGTATTGCAACAGGTGCCTGGTGACAAAGGCATGGAGTGAACACCAGTGTCAAAACCGGAGTACCATACCACATTCCAGATCACCTACACCAGTAACCACCAGATATGTGATTGGCTGCCCACCACTGCATGTGTCAGGGGTGAACAGGGTCATAAATGTGTACAATAGTGGCCCCAATGATATTCACAGTGGCACACTATCCCTGGAATACCTGCACATGGTATGTGTCAGCGGACATGGTGTGTCAGCTATGGACATGTAGGTCGGTGTACCCCTCCACACCACATAATGCATGCCATGGTATGGACCTCACATGACAGCTACAGATATGGAGAAGGACACAGTGACATGTACAACACTGTGACAATGCACTCAAACACATTACCAATGCACAGTGACTGACAACACCACAGAGTACACATATACTACCCACATAGAGGTTACCACTCCCGGATTTACATATGTAAGTCACACCCATGACCGATGTCCAACAACCATAGTAACACCTCACACCATCCACAACCTAAATGTCTGCTGTGTGTCGTCCGTGCCACTGCAATAGAGTGCACATGTGGAGGTAAAAGTTCCTACCCACAGATAAAGACATACCCTGCAATAAACCACACAGTGTTAAGAAGCAAGACTCCCCATGAGTACATGTCACACATACCCCTGCTGAATGTTAGTCAGATGGGTAATATGCCATATGAGTCACCCTGTGTAACTGTGTGACAGCAGCAGGTACCATGACACCACATGTGTCACAATGGTCAGGGTAGCAGAACAGTACGCTGCTGTAGTCTCAGCGGCAATAGCATATTGTATAGTATTGTATTGCAATGTAATGTATTGTGTTGTATTGTATTGGTATGTTGAGGTGCCTCCTTTGTGGAGTGGAACCACTGCTGCTGTGTGCCAGTGTACAGGTACATATCCTGTAGTCAGGCTAGTGTTACATAGCACTTCTATATGTGTGTTTAGCTCCTGTCAGAGTTTATGTAGCATGCAACTGGGGATACCATCAGGTCCCATTCATGTTGTATATTCTGCTGTCCTGAGGGTGGCTCTCACCTGGACATCTGTGATGACAGGGAGGTTACAGTCAGCTGGGATAACTATGTCTTATTTTGGGGGAGAGAGTGGGGTGACACCTGCACTGAACCTGTCTGCCACAATGTTGTCAATATCTGTGGTGTCAGTGAAATATGTGTTGTTGTGTACTAACTGTGGGCATAGAGGATGGATCCTGACCAGGTTGCTAACATAACTGAAGAAGGCCTTCTGGTTATCTGTAGTGTCCCTCTTGATTTCCCTCTCAAAGTTGCCCATGGATGTTTGTATGATGGAAAATAGATCCTTACTAGTGCTGCTCAGACATGCCCTCCCTTTATGGAATTATGCTCTGTCTTGCAGTAGCTTCCATCTTCTGTAATACAATCTGTCTATGGCTGGGGTCCACCAGACAGGATGCTGTCCCTTTGTGGAGAGTGTCTTGGTCATATATGGGATTGCATGATCCATGCATTCTCGGAGATGTCTGTAGAAAGCAATTGTGTAGGGGTCAGCATTGTGGGTTGTATCTGCCACTGGCCCAGTGGGCTGAAAGGATACCATGTCACTGTTACAAAGTGTAAAGTTTGTATCTGTAATGTTATGCACTATAGTCGTTTGTGCTGGTGGTGGAGGTGGGATATGTATATCCAGGGCAATCAGTGTGTGGTCAGCTCACAGTAGTTGATGATGTAGGCCATACAGTACCTAGATACAAACCCCAGAGTGAGGAGGTGCTCTTGACCTGAATCAGTGTTCTGACTGCTGGGGTTTGGTAGTATGTCGTATGGAGTGTGCCAGGTACTGTTGCACAGTTGCTGGCTGAGCACTGATACCTGGCCATCTACATGTGTATCCACCAATAGACAGACAGATGCTACATATGTGAGATATGTTGTATCATAACAGTCGAGTAGCATGTGTAGTATGTGTGCCAAATTCTGCTGACATATATTGCTGATACCAGGTTATTTTCTTTCTCAGGTACATGGCCCACCCGCGGAATCCCACCTACTCCACAGCTGAGGATGAGGAGATACACCAGAGCCTGGTGCGGGATTATGCAATACTCTTTTCCCGCACCAGCCAGAATCAGCAGGAGAGGGCTGCACTGTGGCAAGACCTTGTCTGTCGGGTAAATGACACAGGCACGCATAATAGGACATATGAGCAGGTACGACATCACTGCAGTGATTTAATCAGACATGTCCGTCAGCGTGCGTCGGATATCCACAGGCAACAGGTCACCACAGGTGGTGGGGTGGCTACACATCCCCCACTCACCAGACTGGAGGGACTACTCATGAGTGTAGTGGCTCCAGTCCGCCAGCAACAAGAACAGCAGCAGACATGCATTATGATGGAGGCTGGAGCCACGCAGCAGCAAGACAGTGAACGTGCAGGTAATATGCCATATGTATAGTTGACTGTTGTGTACACTGGTAGTTAATGCATGTGTGAGGTGTGTCCTTGGTTTGTAGCTGTCACCATAGTATTTAATGTGCAAGTGTGATATCCTCAATATTAGCAGCTGACCTGTGAAAGGCGACTGTTGTACTCCTGACCTGTATCATACTCAGTAACAATGGCACAGTTGTGCCCACTGACATTAGTTTCTTCATGTCTGCAGGACCCTCTGGTATAACAGCAATGCAGCCTATCCATGCTGGTGAGTGTGTATTAACAATTCCTGTAATAGTGTTGATAGTAATAGTACTATTTGGCTCACTTAGTAGTGCTCTTTGTATGCATGTAGGTGTGTCTGTGTGTTGATATCACGCATACTGAGTACTGTACAATTGTGTGAAACTGTGCACGTGTGCACCTGTGCATGTGTGCACGTGTGCATCATTGGTAATGTGTAGACATTGTAAACTGTGTTTCCTGTTTCCCTCCCACAGGTTCTGTTGCTGCTCTGGTGTCATGTAGCAGGGAACCTGAATCGGGTACTGTGGGTACTGATAATGATGACATCTGTGTAATGGCACAGGAAAGTATGCCAGGGTCCGCCATAGGTCAGCCGATTGACAGTACACAGCTGTCAACCCCATCAATGTGCACAGTTATCCTGCCAATACACCCTTTGTCACCAGTGTCCCTAGGTGATGGACAGCATACAGTGGGCATTGACCAGGGTAATGTGGTATCTGTGGCACATGCCTCCCCACACAGCAGCCATGGGCATGGCCCAGAGATGGTACCACACAGACAGATGTCCAGGGGTTCTCGTGGGAGCATCCGTGGGCGTACTGCCCCTGTCAGACGTGCCCACAGAGGTCTTACAACCTCAGCTATGTTTCGGGCTGTCATGCAGGCACAGTCACGTATGGAACGGTACACCAGACAGGGTCTGAGGGAGCTGACAGCATGTCGCACAGCCATGACTGACAGTATGCGTGACATTGTGGCTGCCATCCGTGATTTCACCGATGTCATA
Source organism: Protopterus annectens (assembly GCF_019279795.1). Classification (NCBI taxonomy): domain Eukaryota; kingdom Metazoa; phylum Chordata; order Ceratodontiformes; family Protopteridae; genus Protopterus; species Protopterus annectens. Next base: position 557,513,165 of record NC_056731.1, read on the forward strand.
GACAGACGTTGTGGGGACATATTAGACCGGTTCCACAACTACATGTCCATGAGCCAAGGCGATGGGCGGTTGAGGCGTCGACGTGGCCATATGCCAGCAACAGCAGCAGCTGGCAGTCGTCGCGGACGACAACAAGGCCGCGGCCGCCCCTGTAGTGCCAGCAACAGCCCCAGCAATGCTGGGTCTGTGCTGTCGTCAGACCGCCCCAGGAGACAGTCACGTGGCTCTGGCCGGGCCCGACAGGGATCTGTGTCCAGTCAACGAACACCTGCTTCTGATGACAGTACCCAGTCTGGGTTGGTACTGGATACGGTCCGTAGCACCCCTGCAAGGCACAGGTACCGTGTCCGTGGCCAGAGAACACTGATCTGTATGACCTGGCAGGTACAGTCTGTGGCTGTCCACAAACACCAGTATATGGCAGCCATGAGGTGGAACTGTGTGCATCCATACACACATGCGAATTGACAATACCTAGGGCTACCGCATACATGCACACACTGCATCAACATTGCCCCACCTTCTACTGCTGTCCCTCACCAACACACATGCACATACATGTCAATTGGTGGTATCGGTGGCTGACTCAGGCATACCAAGTTCACACCCTGTGCATATGATGAAACTGTGCCACCTCCTGCAATCTGTTACAACTGTGCAGGTACAGGTTAACATGTTGCTGATGCACAGAGTGACCACATAGATGTGTAGTAATAGTGTCATGTTGTTAACAGTACTGTGTGCTGAATTAATTGTGGGTATATCACAGCATGCCTGATGCAGTAAGTGTGTGATTGTCATGTCCTGTTGTCTACACCCATGGTAGGTACCATAGTGTATCATCTGCACATGTTGGCATACTGGTGGTAATGATGTCAACAGAAGGCTACATACATAGGTAGCACAGGGGATAAGGTAATGAATGTAGTAATACACAATGATGGACATGTAAATTGCAAGTAGCATGTTGCCCACACTGGACTCTGCAATGCAGATGTCTGAGGATGTTGATATGTGTGCAGTACTACACGACTGGTACAGGACACACAGGAGCACCCTAGCACTGCATGCACACATCTCATACCATGCTAGACAGCCCCAACACACAAATAACTGTCACAGGAGGGAGAGTCCCCATATATGTCAGGGATACTGTGGTGGCAGGCCAGGTAGCATACATCCTAATAAGTATGGAACCACTGAGTGAAGGCTCAGTGTCTGTTATTTGACATGTGTATTACTGCAGGTATGAGCACATGGGTTTCCATCCAGTTATTGTACATCCTGACAGTACATGGTCTGTACACTTGTGTGCACTGAGACTGGACCCTAGCCATCTGACCCGTGTATTTCCATGTACATGTGCATAGTGCCTGCATATTTGCAGTGTTACCTACTGGAACTGGTACAGCTTGTTTGTTGTACAATGGACTACATGCAGCCCTGTTTACTGTAGCTTTGTTTGCATGCATGTTTGCTTGCAATTACCCTGGAATACTGATCACACCTGCAATGCATAGTTATAGAGCTTTTGTGGACTCCTAGTGCCATCTGCATAGCTTACTATATGTATGTCCATGTCCCACTTGACAGGATGTCACTGTTTGTCCTGTTGACATGTACATTGCCTGTGACACAGTGCATATGACTTACCTGGCATGTGTCCACGTGAGCAGTCATATATGCTACTGCTAACTAATCACAGGCACTACACCTTCACATATTCATCTTCTGTTGAACTACCTGCTTCGCTAGGGACAGCCTGCACCTGTCACCCCTGGGCTTTCAGATATTGGTAAAGGCTCTTGCTACCCCCAGAGTGCCTATGTTAGGCAAGGCTCAAATGACAAACCCACCTTCATAGGTATCACAAGGGATAAGAAACTAAGAGTAATGCTACCCAACGTCAGAAGTCTAAACCTCCAGATGCATGCACCCAAAACACTCCTTGGCATGGAGAACATCGATATCTGTGCAGTAACAAATGCCTGGTTCAGGGCTACTGAGAGCACACCAGCACTACCAGGTTTAACCTGGTTGATTTCTTTGAAACAGTCACCAAGGCCATTGACGAGGGGAAGGTGGTTCACACAGCCTACCTGGACCTCGCAAAAGCCTTCACAACAATACCCCACTTGGGCATTCTAGAGAAGCTCACCAGCTTAAATATAAGCCCCTATGTCACTAGATGGATTACAGTGGCTCAAGGACAGAATCCACATGGTTAGAATTGCTGGAGCCATGCCAGACTCCAAACCAGTTACAAGTTGTGTCCCACAAGGCTCAGTCCTGGGACCTCTCTTGTTTGGTATATATTTATTGGAGGTACAGGCCAACACGGACGGACTGTGGCTGACCAAATATGCAGATGACTGCGAACTGGCCACCATAATCAACTCTCCAGCTGACACAAGCATCTTCCAAAGGGGCATCATAGAAACAGACTTGTGCCAGAGACATGGCCTTCAGCTGAATAGTGTTTAGAAAGGGGAATGTGCATCCTGTAGTCTGTTCACCTAGTTGCCAAAAGGGACATTGTCCTCACACACACTAACCCCCCTCAGTCAAAAACACACACTTGCCAATTGCAGGATTCAAACCCCTATCTGACTACGTTATGACACTCGAGACAGACACATTAGCAGAGTCTGCTATTCGCATTACTGGGAGGTTTCCCTTCTCTTGCTATACTTATAGGGTGCCGACATCATCAGTGTTTAGAAAGGGAAATGTGCATCCTGTAGTCTGTTCTCCTAGTTGCCAAAAGGGACATTTCCCTCACACACAATTACCCTCCTCAGCCAAACACACACACTTGCCATTTGCAGGATTCAAACCCCTACCTAACTATGTTATGACACTTGAGACGGACGCATTAGCAGAGTGCGCTATTCGCATTACTGGGAGGTTTCTCTTCTCCTGCTGTACTTATAGAGTGCTGACGTCATCGGTGTTTAGAAAGGGGAATGTGCATCCTGTAGTGTGTTTTCCCAGTTGCCAAAAGGGACATTTCTCTCCCACAGACTTACACACACACCAACCCCACTCTCTCTCTCACACACACACACACACACACACACACACACACACACACACACACAGAGCATTTGCAGGATTCAAACCCCTACCTAATTATGTTATGACTCTTGAGACGGACGCATTAGCAGAGCTTGCTATTCGCATTACTGGGAGGTTTCTCTTCTCCTGCTGTACGGAGTGCTGACATCATCGGTGTTTAGAAAGGGGAATGTGCATCCTGTAGTGTGTTTTCCCAGTTGCCAAAAGGGACATTTCTCTCCCAAAGACTTACACACACACCAACCCCACTCACACACATACACTGAGCATTTGCAGGATTCCAACCCCTACATCTAACTATGTTATGACACTTGTGACGGACGCATTAGCAGAGCGCGCTATTCGCATTACTGGGAAGTTTCTTTTCTCCTGCTGTACTTATAGGGTGCTGACATCATCGGTGTTTAGAAAGGGGAATGTGCATCCTGTGGGGAGGCAGACACCAAGCACACTCTGGCTAAGCTGTCATTCCCTAGGGCAAACGGCCTAGTGTTGACCTCTACACCCATATGTTTAATTGTCAAATGCACATTATTTGTTGCTGACAGACTGTTTGCACATCTTTATTGCCATAGCATTCCCTGTTTGTATGAACAACTTGTGCATCTGTGGAAGATGTTTGCATATGGGAGGGGTCCACTATATCACGTATGTCTCTGTAGTCATTTAACTGTGTGCACTGGGCAGACTGCTGTAATGTGGTTGGTTCCTGGAATAACACATAAAAATACCAGATATGTGTGTCCAACTGTGTGTGAGCATGCCCAGTTCAGCCTTCCCATGGCATGTTGTCTGACATATGTCTCATTTATCAAAGTGTGTGAGCATGCCCAGTGTGAGCATTCCATATGTTGGACTCTGCAGCCCACCACATTTGTGGATGAGTGTGAACTTCAACAAATATCACCCGTTTATGGTTGTGTGTTGTGTGTCATGTTGTGTAGTTACTGTACAACTGCTTTGTGTGTGAACACAACAGGATTATACTGTGCCTGCAGTGTTTGCATGGGATACTTTGCATATAGTTGTCAACATCCTTTCACACTGACCTAACACTGTAGTACTGTATAGTGTACTGGTAGTACTTTGACTGTGGTGGACAGTATCCTGGGCTTTAGTGCTATCACTGCTTTACATTTTGATAGTGGGCACAACAGCCTGGTTAGGGGCCAGTTGTGTACATCTGACCATGTTGCATTCTGTTCAGATATGAACTACTTAAACCAGGCTTGTCCAACATTGGTAGTGTATTCCACAACATAGGTGTACATTTGCAAACACTAGCGATGTGCCCTAGTCCATGTCTAATGCTAGTTGGAGAGTGTGTTTGTCCTTCAACACACATTGTAAGTGGAGTTTGCCATGACATATGTCATGGTTAGTATACTGTGCCTCTGTCTACGTGTGACATGACAGTGATACCCAGGATAAAGCTACCATCTCCCATCCACTCATCAAGATTCCTATTGAGGAAGATTGATAAGTGACTCTATGGGTAGCCTGTACTGGGGGTTCACTCATGGGTGGGGGTGGCTTCTGTGTTATGGATCATGCAGTACAGCTTGTCCTATGTAAGTCAGTGCTGGGGTTCAGGTCTCTCATGTGCATAGCTCACTGCCATTCAGATTGTACAAGGTGCAGCATGTTTATTGATACCAGCAACACAGGCAACACATGGCATCTGTGCAAGCTCTTTGATACTCCTGGTGAGGTACTGTTGGGGACTTTACGGTTGATGGAGGTGTCTGCTGAGGTACATCCCACAGGGGCTATTGTAGTCAATTGTACTGCTGATGAAGGATGACTGCAGAGCCACAATGACCTCCCCTTATCTAGATATGACAACCTTAATGATTAGGTGGGTATATGGTATGTTTCTGTAAACACTACAGCACATGTTTGTCCAATGCAGGATATCTATCACCTTGTGTCCCCAGGTCTCTCATTACATGTTAACTACATAATGGGTTAACACCTATGTGGTAATTGGTGGGCACTTACTGTATATCCACGGGGGTTGATTATACACGTTTCTGCAATTAGCTTGCTGACATGGCTATGGCACCAGTTGTCTGTTTCTATGTGGCCCTTTTGTGGGATGCTTGTGTCAGCTGGTGGATCATATGTGGTGAGCAGTTTGTAGTCGTCTGCAAACATGTTCGGACACAGTCCTTCCATGTTTGCCTGTGCCTATGGGACATATATAACAGGCGAGGGAGATCCCAGGACCAAGCCTTGTGGGATGCCAGTTATATCTGGTTTGTAGTCTGACATGGCTACAGCATGTCTGACCATGTCTGTTCTGTCCTTGGTCTGGTTTGCAACCCCTCTACTGACATAGGGGTTTATATTTAAGCTGGTGAGCTTATCTATAATGAACACGTAGGGTATTGTATAGAAGCCTTTGCAAGGTCCAGCTGTGCTGTGTGGACCACATTGCCCTCATCAATGACCTTAATGACTGTTTCAATTGAGTCAAATATGTTTAGGGGCAGGATCTGCACTTAAGAAAGCCACACTGTGTAGGGTCCGGTGTCAGTAGGTCCCCAATATCTTTATGTCTGTGGTACATGCTGATCCTTTCCATAGCTGTGCAGACTGAGCTTCTCAGGATTCTGGGGTAGTAGTTTTCAGTATCCATTCAGGCAACACCTTTGTTGAGAAGGACCACTGTTGTTGTACACTGCTCTTTGGGTACATATTCTGTGGTAAGGCTGACATTGAGCAGTAGTGTGGTTTGGCATTCCATTCATCTTGGAGTCCATGTTGCACTAAGCCCAGGACACCATCTCATACCATTGCTGCTGTGTGTTTTGCTTTGTAGATGTTGGCTGTTACCTCAGCATCTGCAATGTCAGGGGGCCAGCAGTCTGCTGGGATAGATATTCTGCATTCGGGGGGGGGGGGGTTGCACTGCACCTGTCAGGATGTATGTTGGCAATATGTGTGTGTGTTTGTGATATTTGTGTGATTCAGAGCATATCTGTGAATTCCCAACATGGTTCCTACCATCAGTTGTGAAAGCCTTGGGATTATCCTTAGTGTCCTGTACAATTTGTATCTTCATAGGTTCATACTAGGCTATCCACCCTAGGGCATTTGTTAGCCTAGCCAGAGTGTGTGTGGCTTTTGCCACCCCTTGCTATGTGAATATTATGGCCATTTATGATTTGCTTTGCTGTGCCTCTGTCTGGACATGACACAGTGAAGACCCCCAGTGTAACTCTACAATCATCCAACCACTTGGCAAGATTCCTGTTGAACAGTGTCAGTGAGGGGCTCTGCCTAACATGGAGTGGGATTCTGGTCCAGGGTGTGGGGAGCCTCTGGATTATGTATCTGTCCCACCAGCACATCCTATTTCATTATTTGTCGAGGTTGACATCTCTCACTCTCACAGCTCCGATGGATTTGAGTTTTCTGGGGTGGAGCATGTCCATTACTCCTGTGTTGGGCATGGCCTTCTACAACAGGCATGCAATGCCTCTGTGTAGGCAGTATGTGACTGCATTCAGCTGGGGTGTCTACAGCCAGGCAGCATATGACATATATTTGAGACCCTTTATCCTCTTGGTGAGGTACCTTTGAGGTCTTTCTAACTGCTGCAGGTGTCAGGTAAGGTACATCCCATATGAGGCATTGTACTAGATTATGGGTGTGATTAGAGAACAGTATAGGGGCACAATGACCTCTGTTGACGTAGATGTGAATCCTTTCCTGATGCGGTGTCAAATGTAGACAGTCTTCCTAGCCACATTGGCAATGTGGGTGTCACATAACAGGTTACTGTCCACTTGTGTCCCTAGGTCCCTGGTTACTCCTTCCATACATAATGGTTTACCACCTATGTGGCAATTTGTGGTACCTTGTTTGGTATTTGGTGGGACATTCATACTGTCCAGTGTCTTCAAGATGGCTGGGTGGGGTTCCTGTGTGTGAGTGTGTGGTCTGTAGCATGCTACAGACTGTACAGCAGTCTTGCCTACAGTTAGTTGCACATGGGTGGACTCCAATGCCTTGTGCATTGTCAGTTACCTGGATGTATGGGTGTCTGTGCTGAATATGGATACTCACCCTCCTTTTATGTTTTGTTCCAGGTTTTGGGGCCATGACACATGATACGTGGTATAACCTGGTAGTGCTGGTGTGCTGTCAGGAGGCTTGCAGCAGGTTTCTGTCACTGCACAGACATTGATGTTCTCCATACTGGGGATGGCCTTGGGAGCATGCATATTGGGGTTTACACATCTGGCATTGGTCAGCATTACCCTTATGTTTCTTTCCACTTATGTTTTCTAGGGTGGTGGGTCAGTCTTTTCAGCCTTGCCTACAAAAGCTCTATGGAGGTGGCAAAGGCCTTATCCAATATTCAGACGCCCAGGGGTAACAGGTGCAAGCCATCCCAAGAACAGCTGCGTGGCTTGTCAAGCATGACATCCCAAGCAGACAGACATTGGATCCCCTTGGAATGACACCAGTAAGTGTGCCACTTGCTATGACTGATCATTCCGTGTTTGTACTGTGGCATTATTCTTGGTAAGGGTAGGATGCTGCAAACGATGAGTGTCATACCGGCCTGGACTACATAATCAGAGAGCTCATCTATGTCTCTTTTCATGTAGTCTAGGGAGGTACATCTCAGGTCATTCACACCAGCATGGACTATGACTGCATCATATTTCTACTTGCTTTGGAGTGACCTGCATACTTCTGTTATGTGGCGTATTGTGGCAGCCTACAGGCAGCTTACTGTACCCTTTCCCTTGTTCAGTCTGATGTGCAAGACAGCAGTGTGTCTGACTATGGAGTCACCTATTACAACTGTATCAGGCATGTTGTTTCTCCTTCTGGCCTGTGACTGTTTGGCACACCAGCTTTGTGTACTATGTGTTGCATGTGCTATGTTTGGAGGTTGTTTGATTGGGTGTCTGCTTTAGAGGCCTCTGTTGGTGTGCTGCGTTTGTAATTTGTGCCTCCGGGAATGTTTTTCTGTGTTTGTGTTTGGTTTACAGTTGTGATTGGTCTATGTGGGACTGTGTTTGTGGTGTGTGTGGTTACCTTCTGCTCCTGACTAGTTTTGGGAGTACTGAGTTGAGGGAGCTCAGCCTCCAGTTTGGATAGATGGTTGCATCTCTCACATATATTTGTATTTCTTGGGTGGAGTTGGGGGTTGTCTGTGTACTTGGGGCAGGTGTAACATTGCCTCAGGATTCACAGATTCAACTTGTTGTGGCTGGCCTTAGTGGATTGTATGTGTGGACAGATTTTATTGCCATACTACTGATCAGTGATTACTTCATTGTTTATGTTTGCTCTATCATGTAGTAGCTTCCTCATTCTCTTGCATGGTTTGGTTATGGCTGGTGTCCACCATGCCAGATTCCTGCGTGTATGGCATTGTGTCTTGTTTTAATTTAGGATTGCATAATCCAAGCATTCCTGGCAGTGTTCATGGAATGGCTGTATTACAGGTTCTGAGGTGTGGCCCATATTTTGCACCTGCACAGGACCTTTAATGGATTCCACATCAGTTTGGAGGAGTGCAAATATTGCTTAACACATGTTTTCCACTGTGGTTTTCTGGCCAGGGACTGTGGTCAGGATTTGTATAGCCAGTGTGATTACTCTATGGTCTGGTTTTACCAGTGAGCAATACACTTCTCATCTTGCCATCCAGTACCCATGTTGCTGATTATCACATCCAGTATGCTTACCCCTCTTGTGGGAGTGGTACATTGTTCCTGGGCCTTTTGGTTTATGGACTCTATGAACTTTTGTCCTACACTGTTGGAGCTAGTATAATGCTCCCAGTCTATGTCTGGGTATTTTCAGTCACCCAATATAATGTGGTTTGGAGGACTTGATATATTCATGTATTCTAGCATAGGCCAGGTGCAGTTCCTGGTGTTGGGACAGTAGTCTGTAGCAGGCTATAAACTGGGGGGCAGTTTTAGCCACTGTTACTTGACCATGGCTAGTCCATGCTGCTTTTTGTTGTGGTACCAACATGGGGGTGTGGTTATCCTTGATAATTCTTGCTAGTCACCCTCCTTTTGTAGCTTGTTCCATGTTTTGAGGCTGTACAGCACAGTATGAGGTGTAACCTGGTAGTGTTAGGGTGCTGTTGTGAGCCTTGGCTCAGTTTTCTGTTACAGCGCAGATATCAACATTCTCCATACTGGGTGAGTTTAGACTGCATGCTTCTTGCTGTTTCGACTTATCCCTTATCTTATTCTTATCCCTTCTGATACCTATGGAGATAGGTTTGTGTTTTGAGCCTTACCTATTCAGGGCACACTGTGGGTAACAACAGCCTTTGCCAGTATCCATACGGCCTGCACTGATAGGTGCATGCCAGTCCTAGCAGGTGGTGCATCATGTCATGCTCAGCATGTCATCCCAGACTGGCACACATTGGATCCCCTTTGACTAACTGCGATACTTCAGTCAATTATTGCACTTGATCATCTCATTGTCATGTTGTGGCATGATGCTTGGTGAGGGTAGGATGTTAGTCAGGGTCCTCAGGTGTGCATATAGTACATGGTGTTACATTACTTAACACATAGCATTCATGCCTCAGGCGGTGCTGCAGGGCTGCCTCTGTCGAATGCACATATTACACTTTCCTGTACATGTTTGAGAGCAGGTTGTGTCATGTTAGGCATCCCTGTTACTATATGAGTGAGTCAGAGAGGGGTATCATTCCCAGGGTTCCTACTGAGCCAGTGTATGTGCTATGCATTGCCTCTTTGCCAAGGCCAGGGCATACTGGGCATGCCTCCTTCTGCCTACTGGGGCAGGCTCAGGTTGTTCCTCCTCCGAGTCACGCTCTGCCTGTGATGGCCTTGGCAATGGTGGGGGGCTGTTTGGCCCAGCCCTATGCTGGTCCTGCTGCAGCTGTTTTCGCAAGATCATATTATGTAGCATAGCACATACCATGACAATTTGGGTACACGTAGTTGGTGTGTACTGCAAGGCTCCACCAGATGTGTCCAGGCACCGGAACCGTGACTTGAGCAGCCCAAACACACGCTCTATTACATTACGTGTTTGTGCGTGTGCCTCATTATGGCGTTCCTGTTCAGGTGTGTGTGCGTTTCTGATGGGTGTCATCAGCCACGGCTCCAGTGCATAACCTGCATCCCCCACTAGGTGTCCATGCGGGATGTTCCCAATGGCAAATGTTTGGTACAGCTGCGTCAAATGCCAGATGTGGGAATCATGGTAGCTCCCAGGACATCCAGCACATACATTCATTATTATGCCCTGGGCATCACACACGACCTGGCAGTTGATGGAGGGGAAGCCCTTGCGGTTGATATATGCCCTACCCCGCTCACCGGCTGGTGCTTTGATGCGTATGTGCGTGCAGTCTATTGCACCCACTACCTCAGGGTATTCCGCTATTTGCTGGAAGAGACGCATATTGCTGGCCAATACCTCACGGGCATTGGGGAAATGTACATGATCACCGACATGTGCTGACATGGCATCCAGGAACTGGTGCAGTACTCTGGAGGCTGATGCCTGTGATATCCCCATCATATCACCAGTTGGTCTCTGGAAGGTACCTGTTGCTAGTATTCTTAGGCCAACACATACCTTGGTTTCCACTGGGATGGGTTCCCCTCTGTTGGTTCTGTGTGTGAGGCGTGGCCTGCACAGCTCCACTATTTGCTGCAGGAGGTCTCTGTCCACTCTATAGCCCTCTACTATCTCCAGCTCATGTAACCCATGGTAGGTGACCCTGGGCCTGTACACACTTCTCCGTCTCCTCACTGTGGGTTGTCTGGCACCATCTGCATTGTCACCACCCTCAGCAAGTCGCCTATGTCTCATTATGACAGCTATGGCAGCCCCTAACATTTCTGCTCTGAGTTCAGCTTTTTCAGTTTTCACTTCTGATAACTTAACTCCTGTCTTGCAGTGTCTCTTGAGAGAAACATCCTGCACTGCTGTTTGCAGAGTTTTAAGTGCTGGGCTGGGCTACTATTCTGCATGTGTAATTGTCTACATCTAATTGTTTTCACCTGATAGCTCCAGCAGTATTCCCTGTTAGCTTCCTACTAAATCTGTTGCTTCCTTTTTCCTTTCTGTTTCCTCAGGGTGGAGCCATGTGTAAACCAGCAGAAACACGCTCACAGTGGCTTACACGCACGCACACATACTTACACGATTCAGAATCTGCTTATTTGGATTAAAACGCGTGCACGCCCACGCAAACAGTGTTAAACATCTCCCAACACGCTCCCACATGCTCAGTCTGCCTTACACGCACGCACACTGCCTTACTCGCGCTTCATGGCGCGCGCACGTGCGCATACACATCCAGCAAGAAACTTTGGTGTAGGCAACAGTGTACACCTTCCATTTCTTGACTTTCTCATGCTTAGTTAGTGGCACACCTCTTTCCATGATATCTGTCTGACATCTGTCATGTAACTCTGACCTCCAATGAACTGCATTTCTTTCTACCATTCCCCCTGTGATGTCACCTATCTCCTACTCTGTTCCTCCCCCTTCTGTAACTCTTGCACTACTCAGACTGTGCTCATTTGCTATGTGACAGTGGAATTCAGTATCCTTACAATCATTTGCATCAGATTGCCTACTAATGCTTAGTTACATGTCTTAGACTCAGCTTCCCCCCTTAGCAACCACTATACGGTGGCCATGTTGGTTTTGGTCTGCTGGTCCCTGCATTGACATTCCATGTATTGCATAAAACCTACATTTGTAGGTTTAAAACCTTCGTTTTTATGTTTTATACAGTGCAGCCCGTTTGCGGCTGCTTGGTTTAAACATCGGCAATCCGAAAAAAATTATATTTTTAATATATTTGCATCAGGTTACTTTGCCAGTGGCCACATATTTGGCCATTGGCATGCTGCCTGACACATATGCACCCTTTATTTGGAGCTGACATGGCTCCATTGCAGTTTTTGCAGAAACTTACTCAGTTGTCAACTGAGTACATTTCTGCAGCTAAAACGGCTCTTACACGGGCTGTTCTGGGCTTCCTGGATCGCTAATCATCCTCATTTGCATGCTATTCGACTGCAAGTGAGATGATTAGCTTATCCACGCCCACTCCGTGTAAGAGCCATTTTAGCTTGTCTCTTACACGGACTTTGGGCTGTTCCTGGATCACGAAGGCTGCACGGAGTCTTACACTACTCTTAGACTCCGTGCAAGCCTTCGTGAATCCGGCCCATTAGCAAGACATATCCTGTAGAGTCCTTTCTATTGTAGGATTGTACAGGACCTCTGAGTTTGTGTGTGCACTGTAAGACTATACAAGGTTTGTGGTGTGATGTGTGTACTGTACATAGTCTGTGATGTTGTGTTCACTGTTGTACTGTACATGTTCTGTGATGTGTGCACTGTAGGACTGTACAAGGTGTGAGGTGTGTACTGTAGCTGTACAGTGTTTGTGATGTTGTGTGCACTGTAGGACTGTACAAGGCCTGTAGTGTGAGGTGTGTACTAGCAAGCTGTAAAGTGTCTGTGATGTTATGTGTATACTGTAGGACTGACTGTACAAGGTCTCTGGTGTGATGTGTGTACTGTACAGCTGTACAATGTGTGTGATATGTTTGCTGTGTAGAACTGTATAGGGTCTGTGATTTGAGGTGTGTTCTGTACAGCTATACAGTGTCTGAGATGTTATGTGTGTACTGCAGGACTGTATAAGGTATATGGAGTTGTGCATGTATGTATGTATTGTTAGACCATACAGGGCCTGCGGTGTTATTTGCATACTGTAAGACTGTACAGGGCAAGTGATGCCATTGTCAAAGCCCTGTACACTCTTGCAGTATGCACACATAATACCACAGGCTTTGTGCAATCTTACAGTATGCACATAGTACCAGAGGCCCTGTACAGTCCTACAGTATGCACATAACACCATAGACCCTGTGAAGTATAATAGTATATAAATACACACACACAAAAAACACCACAGGCGTACTAGGGTCTTGCAGTACATACATAACACTCCATGCCTAGCACTATCCTACAATACATACATAACACCGCAGACCATGTACAGACGTACGCTACGCTCATAACACCACGGATACTTAGTCTGAAAGTACACACATAACACCACAGACCTTGTATAGTCCAACAGTATACACACACACACACACACACACACACACACACACACACACACACACACACACACACACACACACACACACACCATAGGCCCTGTAGGATTATGCAGTACACACACAACATCACAGTGTCAGTACAATCCTACAGTACATACATAACACCATATATCCTGTGCAGTTCTGCAGTACATGCATAATTCTGTAGGCCCTGCATAATCCTATAGTACATATACAACATCACAGGCCCTGTCCAGTTCTGCAGTGCATACATAACTGCATAATAACACATCCACTCCTTCATTGCACATTTTGGTTACATTGCATCAGCCTCGCACTTATTAGATAACTAATGCAAGTTTTAAAGAAGCAGAATCCTCAAAGTCCAAAGTATTCCCTTCTAAAAATGCATTAGGTTTGCATTGCATAAACTTGCAACCTCTCTAAAACTATTAAGAAACAAACACCTTGATAATGATAGGTAGCCCGACTTTGGAAGTAATATTTCCTCATACAACTCCAAAAAAGTGTGCTATTATTTGAAACTAGCAACTGTAGTTACATAGATGTTCCTAACATACTTTATAAGACCCTTAAATAGATAGTACACCAGCTACTCCACTGGTTTATTCAATATAACACCCTATTAACCAGTGCCCAACATGGGTTTTACAAAGGTTTATCTGTCAACACCACAATTTTGACAGTAATAGAGCCAGATCTGTCCCTACAGCACATCCTATTCAAGTTGCAGGCCATATTTAAGTCCCTGGAATGGGTGGCTGAACTCTCGTTTGATTTATGGATGTGCAGCAAATTCATTAGGTTTGAGTTGGAAATTGCTCTGTAAGCCAATCATGTCTCCGCTAAGAAGTCTATATGATACTGACTATAGTGACAGGGACTTTAGTCTGTGTAAGGCATATGCTGGAATCCCTTGATCTTCTTTGTTGTAAACCTTTGAGGTCTCTCCAATTGTTGCTGGTGCTTTGTATGGTACATGCCAAAAGGGGCGTTGTACGCAATTATGTGCCTGATTAGTGATGAGTATAAAGGGGTTATAACCTCCTTTGCTCTATAGGTGATACCTTTGCTAATCAAATGTGCTATGTAGAAAGCCTTCCTTACTACAGTCGACATGTGGTGGTCAAAGTTAAGGTCACAGTCCACTTGTGATCCCAGATTTCTTACCACTGCATAGACACATAGGGTATTATTATTAATTTAGATAGTGTGTAGGGCATAACAAAAAAACAGCGGAGTGATGATGGCTGAGATTGACAGAGTGGCTTTAAGCTCCATGACTGGCCACAGCTAGTAATGGATGATGTCGGGAAAATTACGAGTAGCTGTCAGACCTGGTGTGGACATAGGGCACTGGTAGGAGTGTCATAGGATGACCCAGGAATCCCAAAATTAAAAAAAGCATTAAATCAATGTTCTCTAAACTAGACACAGCTGGACTTTCCCTTACTATATCTGCTAGTCATAGGTTGGTACTAAACTATCAGCCCTAGTGCCTGTACAAGCCTAGCCATAACAATTCCCTGGCTATTTCTTCCCACAATATTTACTTCCCTGGACCCCTGTCTAGCAGGGCGACTGACGTGATCCCTGGGGTAAATTTCCTATCTCCCATCCAGTCATCAAGGTTCCTTTTGAAGAGGGCCAAGGAGACGCTCTGCTTGACGCGTATGGGCAGTTTATTCCAGAGTATGGGGAGTCTCTGGGTCAGGAACCTATCCCTCCAGCATGTTTTGTTCATTGTGATGACAAGGTTTAGGTTCCTGGAGTCGATCTCACTACCACATGTGTTACATATAAGATCACAGTACAGCAGTATTATAACCTAAGCAATTTCCTCTTGAGTACAGAGCAAAAATGCTCCTGGGGTAAAACCAGAAATGGTGTGTATGTAGCCTCAGCTGCTGAAGAAAAAGCGTTTACATTCTATGAATACTAAGACATCAGAAAGTGACAGTCTTCTATCCAAATGAAATGAAAAAAAGTGATAGATGGCAACTAAAGGGGACGTGTTGTTATGAGATTCTGTCATAGATCTTAGTTTGTTGCAACAATATAAATAATGTTACCTTCTTTGTTAATGGGTCTGATAACCATGATAAATCTCAGTCTTAGGTAGTGGTCAGATTCTAAAAAACAGCATTCGAGAAAATAAATTTAGAATTCTGGTAGCAAATGACAGGGTGTTCAGTATTTTCTGTGTCATAAGAAAGAAAGCATTTTAGGGCAGACATGCCAATCATATCACTCACTGCTGCAGTAGTCTTAGTTATGTGGGTTATATCCTACTAATAATATAACAGCTGGACAGCTTTCAAAGCTTTAGGGCACCTTCCATGCACCCAACCCATCAAACAGCTTGAGCCGAGTTACTAAAAGACAAATTTAGGTATGAAGCCCTGTAGGGCTTTACTGCCACCATGCTCCTCTGAGTCTTTTGGATATCGGCGGTTAGCTTGTATTTTCTTTTTCTGGGCAGATTAAGATCCCTTTGAAGAAAAAAACATCATTGTTCTTAATTTTGCTAATGATGTGTTACTTCTTCGGGGAAGTTATTTTAAAGCTAGGAGTGCTGTGTTTTAATTCACTGTCTCAAGACTGTAACATACTTTTAACGGAGTGCTTGTTTTTTTCTGTCAGTTTAAAAGTGGTGTAAAGTAACTCAAAATATTTTTTTCTTTGCAGAAATTGTGTTTATTTTATCTTTGTGGGGCTGGAAAAGTGTTTTAAAATGCTTTTTTTTTTTACTGTTATTGTTTTTTTTTTTTTTTTTTGTCAAAAAGTAACTTTTGTGGACTGATAGTGTTTACCAGCAATTGCTGCTTGTGTTCTCCAGGAAAGAGGCACTATTTTCAACTTAACCATGGAACAGACTACTGGTGCCATGATCGATACTCCATCCACAAAATGAAAAAAAATCAAGCGAACAGCCTTTGCCACCAGAACAGGCTAGCAATGTGCCTCATGTGCCTCAGCCACAGATGGGTGACTCTTCTATAACAATTTGTTGTACCTCAGACCACTCATCTTTCTCTGGATCCCCCGGTATAGCACATATGTGCCATTATGGATCGGGGTTAGCCACGTCATGTACAGCTGTTGGGGTCCCATCCATGGGCAAGGGAGAGCCACTCTTGTCAGTCCTAGGAGAGGGAACAGTAAAAGTTTTGCTGCTGCGTTAGAATGCTGTAGCATCCCTGGGAAAGCCACTTAGAATGCTGTAGCATCCCTGGGAAAGCCACTGCTGCCATTAGTAACAAGGGTGGCCTAATTTTTCCTGTCAAAAAGAAACACAATTAAGCATGTGTCTACTCCTCCTCCATTTCCTTTAGATAGGAGCAGTTTACTGTGTTGGCTCAGGGTTTAATTCAGGTTATTGAGCCTGCTTGCAAAGTTGATTTTCGTAAAATAAGAGGGATTCCATGATTCAAGACTGAATCTAAACAGGAAAATGCAGGGATGGAGACAATTTTTTTCCTCAGATTTCTAATTCAGACCCAAAAGAGAGCTCAATTTCTGATTCTCCTTGTGGGGGTCCTCTTTCTCTGAGACTATTGCTAGTATGTGCAAGTGCTTTCAGTGGGATATTTCTGAGGTTTCTCAGTCCCTACAAAAATATTATGAGTTGTTAAAGAAGGATTTTCATGAATCTACACCCATTCCTCCTGTTCTGTCTGCTTTAGAGGATGTGTATGTTACTGCCTGCAATTTTCCTGATAGCCAGCTTCCCATAAATAAGGCAGCTAGCATGTATAAAGTTCCTCATTCTTTTACATTTTTATACATTATTCAATAACCTGACTCGGCACCTACAATTTTAGTTGATCCCCTGCTGCTGAGCAGTTAGTTAACTCCAATCCTACTCTTTCTGATAAGGATGGGAAATTCTAGACATATATGGGAAAAAAGGATATACTTCTGTAACTTTGATTTTCAGAATTTTGAATTGTCCTGCTCATATGTTAAAGTTTGTTGCAGAAAATTGTGAAATAATGAGGATTTCTTTTATCTACAGTTTCTTCTTGTGAGGAAAAAATCTGTTTTAAATAACTTATTGTCTTCCATTGCACGTCACACTATTCATTGTTTACAGTGTGAGTATATCTCTGATACTTCCTCCAAGGCTATGGCGACTGGTACTGTTTAAGGAGGTTTGTGTGTGTATGACTACGATATGTCTTCCAGGGCTATGACTACTGGTGCTTTTTGAGAAGGTTTGTATGCCTGTAATCTCAGAACCTCCCAAATTATGCTAAACATTAGATTTTAAATTTTCACTTAGATAGACATTTAGTGTTTGACCCTCTTCTGCGGAAGTGATCAAAGTGTGATGAAAGCGACAAGTTGATCCAGGGAATCTCTTTCAGCTCTCCTTTTCCAAATTTTCCAATGGATTTTCTATCTCCTCATTGAATTTTGACAGAAAACAGGATAAACAATCTCAACAAAATATTGGTAAACAGATGTTTAGGAAGAAGAAATGGTAAGGGTGTTCCAAAAATGAAGTCTCAAACCTCCCAAAACCAAGGACAGTCCAAGTCTGATGAATGACTGAGACCTTGTGAATCCCTCCCACCCTGGCCCAACTTTTTTTCTTCCAGAAAGTCTATTATCAACATTTTTTCTCTTTGGCAACAGATTGTTTTTTAGAACCCATTTGTCTGAACCTTTCATTAAGGTTATAGATGATAGGGGGAGGATATTCTTCCTTTTCAGGGAGTCATTCCTCATATTCCAGATCAGACTCTTTTGTTTCCACCAGTTCTTCATCATATGCTTTTCCAAGGAATGATAGAACTGGTTCTTCCTTCCCAGGTGGGGAAAAGGTTCTATTCAAAGATGTTCCTATTGCCAAAGAGAGAAAATTCTTGTGGTAGTTCTGAATCTTTCTTACCCAAGTAATTTGTGATAGTGCCCAAATTCAAAATGATGTCGCTGCATAACCTGTTACCCCGTGTTCCTCTTTCAAGTTTCTTGGCAACACTAGACTTAAAGATGCTTATCACATCCCTATTCATCCAGACTTCAAACTTTTCTTAAGGTACTGTGTATCTGGATCACATTATCAGTTCTCTGCCTTACCCTTTGGAGTATCCACTGCACCAGTGGTGTCTACAAAGTGTCTATCTCCAGTTACAGATTGCAGTCTACAGTGTATCCACATTTTTCCATATTTAGATTACTTGTTTATCTTTGCAGAGTCTTTTTCAAAGTGTCGGGAATCTTTCTTGATTGAGAGATCGCTTACACAAGTTGGGATTCCAAGAGAACATTCAAAAGCCTTTCTTGACTTCCTCTCATAGGATTATGTTTCTGGGATGTCAACTAAACACCTCCACAGGTAAAAATAGATCTTTATCTAGATCTGTTTCTAAAGTTTTCCACTCAGACTTTAGGCACCCTACATTCTGTCAGCAGAAAATTATGTGGCAGACAAGTTGAGCAGGACCAGGGCAGACCCTCTCAAATGAAAACAAAATCATGGGTCTTCCAAGACATGATCCATCTGTGCAGAGTTCCTTAATATACCTCTTTGCCTCTTCTCTTAATAATCAACTGGCAAAATTTTCTTCCCGGAATCCATGCAAGAAGGCCTGGAAGATAGATGCCATTTATTTTCCTTGGACAGGAATGTTTCTGTATGCTTTTCCACCCTTTCCACTAATATCCAGGGTACATCCAAAAATTCAGAAGGAATCCCCCGTGATCATTGGGGTAGCTTCCTCCTGACCCAGATGTCCTTTGGCAAATAGCCAGGGGCAGTTATCACAAGCTTCCTCACAGACTGGATCTACTCACACAATAACAGGGGCGTTTCCTGAACCCCAACATCTATCAACTTCCATTGACTAGACGATAGTGTCTTAATTCCATTTAGGCACCTGCCTAGTGAGAATGTGCAGCAGGAACTAATGGAGGGAATAAAGCCTGCTACTTGAAAATCATACATTAGCAAATGGAAAAGGTTTTCTAGTTGATGCCAACAACATAACCAGTACCTATTGAGGGCTTGATGTTCTCTGGATCTACAATATTTGTGTAAGTTACTTTCCTATGGCATTTCTTATTCTTCTAGTAAGGTTTATTTATTGACCAGTTCAGCATGTCTGCCCATGGATTTTCCTCTTTCAATGTCTCATGTCAAAATATTATTGAAACGGGTTTTGCATAAGAAGCCTGCAAGAAAATCAGTGGTCCTCCTTGGAATTTTACTTTTGTGTTAGAGAAGCTAACACTTGCTCCATTTGATTCAGCTAATCTGACTGACCTTAGGTTCTTAACACAGAGAACAGTTTTACTGATTGCTCTCACCTCTGCAAGAAGGGTATCTGAGTTGCAAGCTCTTATGGCGAGTCAGCCCTATCTCATTTTAAATAGAGACAGGGTTTCTTTAAGAGCTGATCCTTCTTGCCTAAAGTGGTATCCAATTTTACTTTAAGCCAAACTGTCCTTCTCCCTGTTTTTTTTTCCTGAACCTAAAAATTAGGGAGAAAGGATACTCCACACCTTGGATGTCCACAGACAACTCAAGTACTACCTTAACTGAATTAAATCTTTCAGATTTTTGGATCAATTGTTCATTTCTCGTGAAGGTAAGCGGAGACACTTGTGTCAAAACAGAGTTTTTCCAAATGGTTGTCTAAGGCTATTACCTTTTGTTATACTCAGCAGAACACAACTATTCCATGCAGGATCAAAGTAAACTCTACCAGGGCCTTGGTTTCATCTGTGACTTCGTGGAAAGGGTTGGATTCTAGAAGTCTTCTACAAGCAGCTACTTGGCCCTGTGTACATACTTTTAGAAAGGATAATAAGCTTGATTCCTTCTATAGGTCCAGATCATGCTTTGCTAGGACCATTCTTCAGGGTTTTATGGACTCTTCTCCTTCCACTTCCCAAATGTAGTTAGCTAACGTAATCTACCTTATAGCTAAGGCTACTGCAGTAGTGATCAATATAATGAGCATAGTACAGTTGTGTAAGTAAAACTTACCATAACAGTGGATGTTCAAGTGATCACTGCTGTAGCCATCCCTCCCTACATTTCCTTTTTTTTTTTGCTGTGCTTTTATCCCAGAGGGTGGGCATTTATTTTTTTGTTGTTCCTAGCAATTGTCCTTTCAGGGCTCAGACTCCCTCTCTCTGCTAGCAGGAAAGCCATGAAGAGCTTCGCACCCCAACTTGTCTATTAGTCAGCTCAGCTCGAGCTGCCTGACAGTTTAGGCATGTGGAAGGTGCCCTGAAGCTTTGGAATCTGTCCGGCTGTTATATCCTTGGCAGGATATAGCTCATATAGCTAAGACTACTGCAGCAGTGATCATTTGAACATCTATAGCTATGGTAAGTTTTATTTATACAACTGTACTTTTCTCCCTCACTTGGTGTAAGAGACTGTCAAACATTGCCTAACATACCTGGGTAGCAGCACTTAAACCAATCATAATAATGAGGGATGGTCCTCTCTTTAAAACCCTCTCGCTGATTACAGAATGTCTTCTGCTATAAGTCCCATATCATAAAATACACTGTTGGGTCCATTTGTTTAAAGCACCCATAATTGTGCCAGGAACTTGCTTCTTTTAGAACTTTACAGTTTAGTACCAAATAACAACTGTCATTCATTTTCAAATCATTGTGATATTATGTCTTGAGCTTCTGCTTCATATGTGACTATGGAGGCAGGCAACAGACCATCAGTGACATGAGCCACTGCCCAACTGAAGATTTTCAGGCTTTGAATGTATGAATACGTAAAGACATAATAAGTCACGCACATGGTGAGCTGCTAAGGTTTCTCAGCCAATCAACAGCACTTTCCTTTTTGCTTCAGTGCAGTTTACAAACTTAAGGGCATTGTTTGCTGAAATACATGGATGCTACAGATTTCTTGTTTAACAGACATGTTAACTAAACAAGATTGCACATATTATGCAAATTCTACACAGTTATTAAAAATGCAGTATGCATTCTAAGCAGTGCTAAAGGGTTAAGCATGGTGAAGGATGTGCTGTAGGCAAAAGTGGGAGAGGCAGAGGTATTTGAGTTGTAGTAGGAGTTCATGTTCGGGTGTGAAACCGCTGAAATATAAGCAGGTCAAAAGGGCAGTGGGAGAGTACAGAAAGTGAAAAAAGGTATGCTACATGATGAAGGATTGCAAGAATCCCAGCAGGAAGTATAGAGAGGGATGAAAATGATAATGAAGGTTCATAGGTAGGTACTAGGCTATTGGCCCTAGGGCCTATATAAGCCTAGCCAAAAAGGTACCCTGGCTTTTGCAACCCAAGAAAATTATTTTCCTGTTCCCCTGTTGAGCAGAGCCACAGAAGTGATCCCCGGGGTGAATTTCTTATTTCCCATCCAGTCATCAAGATTTTTCTTGAAGAGTGCTAATGTAGAGCTTTGTTTGATATAGATAGGTAGTTTGTTCCAGAGTATGGGAAATCTCTGGGACAGGAATCTATCCCTCCAGCATGTTCTGTTTATTGTGGTGACAAGGTTTAGGTTCCTAGAGCATGTAGCTTGGAGGGATTGGGATTTCTTTAAGTGGAGCATGTCCAACAGCTCTGAGTTTGACATAGCTTTGTATGTTAGGCAGAGATCGCCTTTGAGTAGGTGATATGTGACGGAGTAAAGCTGGAGTTTTTTGAGACGGTCTGCATAGGGCATCTGTTTGAGGCCTGGAATCCTCTTTGTGAGTTATTTCTGCACCCTTTTCAGTTGCTGTAGATGTCTTGTGTGGTACATACCAAAAGGGGCGTTGTACTCAATAATGGGTCTAATGAGTGTCGAGTAGAGGGGAACAATGACCTCTTTTTTCCTGGATGATAAACCTTTTGTGATGAGGTGTGCCATGTAGAAGGATTTCCTGACTAATGTGGCAATCTGATCATCAAAAGAGAGACTGCTGTCCACCTGTGTCCCAAGGTCTCTTATCACACTTTTGGTGTTAAGTAGGTTACTGCCTATGTGGTAGTGCATGGGTACAGAGTTTTTACCAAAGGGGATAACAATGCACTTTTTGACATTGAGCTTGAGGCCATGGCTTTGACACCAGACATTTGTCTCAGTGTGGCCCCTTTATAGGATATCCGCATTGTTAGGAATTTTGATTATGGCTCCTAGTTTGCAGTCATCTGCAAACTTTGTTAGCCAAAGACCTTCTGTGTTAGCCTGAACTTCAGAGAAGTAGATACCAAACAGGAGAGGATCCAGGACTGAACCCTGTGGTACTCCACTTGTCACTGGTCTGAAGTCGGATTTGGAGTCTGCTACTTTCACAGTGTGGGTTCTGTCAGTGAGCCAGTTGGCAACCCATCTTGTGACACAGGGATTTATACCTAGTTTAGTGAGTTTATCTATAATTCCAGAGTGGGGGGTGGTGTTGAAAGCTTTAGCGCAATCTAGATGGGCTGTGTGAACCACCTTACTCTCGTCTACGGCTTTGGTGAGTGCTTCAAGGAAGTCTATCAGGTTTAGGAGACATGATTTGCCTTTTACAAACTCGAACTGGGTGGGGTCCAGAGTTTGGAGATTACCAATGTCTTTGTTTATAAGTTCCATGATGATACGTTCCATGGCCTTGCAGATCAGGCTCATCAGGCTAATGGAGCGGTAGTTCCCGGGGTCCGTGGTGACTCCCCCTTTGTGGAGTGGGATAACCATCGCTGTGCGCCATTCAGTGGTCACAAAGCCTGAGGTGAGGCTATGATTGAACATGGTACTTAGGGGGGGGTGCCATTTCATTCTGTAGTTCGTGTAGAACGCAGCCTGGGATGTTGTCAGGTCCCATGGATGCTGTGTTCTTGGCTTTGGAAAGTGTGTTTTTTTACCTGTGCAGCTGTGATTACATGAACTTTGCATTCTTCTGGTATAGAGATGAGCCCTTTAGGGGGTGAGAGAGGGGTAAAGTTAGCACTGAACCTATGCCAGTATGTTGGCAATATCTGTTGGTTCTATACATTTAGTGCCATTGTGCTGTAACTGAGAGCAGATCTGAGTGTTGCCATTGAGATTCTTGTCATAGCTATAGAATGCTTTGTGGTTGTCCTTAGAATCAGTGGCAATTTTGTTTTTGTAACTAGCTTTGGAGGATTTTATGAGGGATCTCAGCTTCTTACTGAGGCTGACCAGGGAGTTCCTCCAATCATGGGATTTTACTCTTTTTTGCAACAGTTTCTTTCTACTTTTGTAGAGTTTGTTTATGGCAGGGGACCACCAAATTGGCTTCCTTTTTTTGGAGGATAGTATCTGGGTTCTGTTAGGGATAGCATGATCAATGCACTCGTGTAAGTGCTTATAAAGTGCATCTGTGTAGGATTCAGGAGTCGTACCTCTATTGTCCATCTGCATGGGTGTAGTGAAGTTTGCCACTTTTGTCTTGAGAAGTGTGAAGTTGGCTTTGGAGAAATTTTTTATGGTGGTTTCCCTAATGGGGGTGGGGGTGGGATGTGGATGTCTAGGGTAATTAGCTTGTGGTTGGATCTGACCAATGAGGAATTGACCTCTGGTGTGGAACACCGGTCGCCCATGTTGGTAATGACCAGGTCTAGGATATTGCTGCCCCTGGTGGGGGTGTGGATAAGTTGATCCAAGGCGTTGGAATTTATGAATTCCAGAAAACGTTGAGCAAAGTTGGTACATGAGTAGTTTCCCCAGTTAATGGTGGGGTAGTTGAAATCACCCATTATTAGGGTGTTGCGTTGTATCCTAATATTTTCCAGTGTATCAAAAATGAGGAGTAGGAATCCTGGGGCATGGTGGGGGATCTGTAGCAAGCTACAATTTGGATTGCAGTCTTGCCCAGAGTTAGTTGCACTTGGATAATCTCAGATGCATTATGCTGAGCAACTAGCCTGGAGTTGTGGATATCCTTAATGAATATGGACACGCCTCCGCCTTTAGTGTTTCGATCCAGGTTAGGTGGCCAAAAGGTGTGGTATGAATTATAGCCTGGTAATGCAGGGGGTGCTCTCTGGAGCCTTGAAACAGGTCTCTGTCACTGCACAGATGTTGATGTTCTCCATTTTAAGGAGTGCCTCGAGTGAGTGCATTTTGAGGTTTAGACTTCTAACACTAAGTAGCATTACCCTCAGATTTTGCTTGCTTTTGCCTGTTACGGTGGTGAATTTGTCATTTGAACTTTACCTAAAAAAAGGCACTATAGGAGTGGCAAGAGCCTTAGCCAGTATCTGGAATCCCAAGGGCGGAAGGTGCAGGCCATCTCTGGCAAAGCATTGTGGTCTGTCGATCATGTCATCCCAGGCAGACAGATACTGGATCCCCTTAGAATGACACCAGAAGCTTAGCCAATTGTTGAAGTCAATCATTTTGTCCTTGTACTGTGGTATCATTTTGGGTGATGGCAGGATGCTACTCAGGGCTAGGGTCATACCTGACTTGGCTACAAGATCAGAGAACTCCTCCATGTCTCTTTTCATGTAGTCCAGGGAGGTATGTCTCAGGTCATTCACACCAACATGGACATTGACAGAGTCATATTTGTACTTGTAAAAGTGACCTGTGACCTGTGCGCATGCATTATGTGGTGGATCCTGGCACCTGACAGGTAGCTGACAGTAACTTTCTCCTTGTTTAGCCTGGTGAGTGTAACATCAGTGTGCCTGATTATAGAGTCACCTGTGACTAGAGTATTGGGTACGTTGTTGTGCCTTATGGGCTGTGGTTGAGTGGAAACATCAATAGGGAAATATGATGATGAAAGTGAAGAGGTGTCCACATAGGTTCATAGGTAAGTACTAGGCTATCTGCCCATGGGAACTTATAAGCCTAGCCACAGAGTGATGGCTTTCACCTCCCCATTAGATTAGTAACCTGTGCCTCTGTCAACAGGGCTCCTGAAGTGATCCCAGGGTAGAACTTACGATTACCCATCCACTCATCAAGATTTCTCTTGAACAGGGTCAGAGAGGAGATCTGTCGAATATGGATTGGGATTCTATTCCAGAGTGAGGGGAGTTGCTGGGACAGGAATCTATCCCTCCAGCATGTCCTGTTTATTGTTGTACATAGGTTCAAGTCACTAGAACGAGTGGTTCTGAGGGATCTCGTTTTCTTGAGGTGAAGCATGTCCTTTTGTTCAGGGTTTGACATGGCCCTATAGGTCAGGCATAGGTCACCTCTGAGCAGACAGTAAGCGACTGAGAAGAGCTGGAGCTTTTTTAGTCGTGCTTCATAGGGTAATGGTTTAAGGCCCTTAATCCTCTTAGTAAAGTACTTCTGTGGTCTTTCTAGCTGTTGCGGCTGTCTAGTGAGGTACATCCCAAATGGGGCATTGTACTCTATTATGGGCCTAATAAGTGAGGAGTAAAGGGGCACAATCACCTCCTTGGATCTGGATGAGAAACCCTTTGTGATCAGGTGTGCCACATGGAAGGATTTCCTGACCGTTTTGGCTATGTGGTTATCAAAGGAGAGCATGCTATCTACTTGGGTACCCAGGTCCCTAATTACTTCTTCTGTACTTAGTGGATTCACATCTATGTGGTAATTTGTAAGTACTTTGTTTTTCTAAAATGGGATTACTATGCATTTTTTGGCATTTAGCTGGAGGCCGTGATTTTGACACCAGGTGTTTGTCTCTGTGAGACCCTTTTGCAGGATGTCTGTCAGCTGGAGAGTCAATTATTGTACCCAATTTACAGTCATCTGTGAACTTGGTTAGCCACAGTCCCTCCACCTTTGCCTGTACTTCGGAGAAAGATATACCGAACAGAAGGGGTCCCAGGACTGAGCCCTGTGGGGCTCCGCTTGTGACTGGTTTAGAGTCAGACATGGCGCCTGCCACTCTTACCATGTGGGTTATGTCTGAGAGCCAATTGGCAACCCATCTCGTGACATGGGGGTTGATATTTAAGCTGGTGAGTTTGTCTGTGATTCCTAAGTGTGGGATGGTGTTGAACGCCTTAGCGAGGTCCAGCTATGCTGTGTGGACCACCTTCCCTTCATCTATGGCCTTGGTAACTGTTTCGAAGAAGTCGACCAAGTTCAGGAGGAAAGACCTGCCTTTAACAAAGCCGAACTGGGTGGGGTCCAGTGTCTGGAGGTTCCCAATGTCCCTGTTAATGCGTTCCATGGCTTTGCAGACCAAGCTAGTCAAGCTTATAGGGCGATAGTTCCCAGGGTCAGTTGTGGCACCACCTTTGTGGAGTGGTACGACTGTTGCTGTACGCCATTCTTTGGGTACATAGCCTGCAGTGAGGCTGAGTTTGAATAGTGATTTGAGATGAGGGGTTAGTTCATTTTGAAGCTTGTGTAAGACACAACCTAGGATAACATCTGGTCCCATTGATGCTGTGTTTTTGGCCTTTGCAAGTGCTGTCTTTACTTGTGTGTCTGAGATATCTGGAGCGCCACATTCTTCTGGTATGGGTGCTAGTCCCTTTGGTGGAGGGGGGGTGAAGTTTTCACTGAACTTGTCCACCAGGATGTTGGCAATGTTGGTTGGTTCAGTGTATTTATGGCCATTATGCACTAGCTCGGAGCATATCTGAGAGTTTGCCCCTAGACTCTTGACATAGTTGAAGAAGGCTTTGTGGTTATCCTTAGAGTCATTGGTTAATTTTCTTTCAAAGTTGGCCTTGGATGATTTAATGAGGGAGCGCAGTTTTTTATGAACTGCAGAAGAGCAGGGAAAAGTTTGTTCTGTGGCTTATAGCTCAGAAAATGTGTTAGAGACCAGTTTATGATCTGCTAATGCAGCTTATGCATTGTTGCTATAAGGTACTAAGAAAGTTAAAAAAGTATAGAAGTTGGAGGAAGATAGATGATAGAAACAGATTGACAGATGCTATGACATGTGATAGGAGTTGCATATTTTGAATATATGACAGCCTGCCTATATTGTCCTCATCAGCATGGGTGCTTACTCACCATTACTGATATTTAAACTGTCAAAACATGCCAGCACAGAAAACAAAAAGTGCTACAAAACACAGTATATAATTATCTGTCAGGAGCATGTACCCCAATTATACATTTGGGGTGGGGTGGCTGGCTGTATCATCTGCTCCCCTCAAATACATTCACCTTTATGAATGCTGCACCCTGGGAAAGGGACACTCTTCCATTACAGTGGCCTTGGAGTAGAAGTCAGAATTTTATAACTTAGGGTCAATTAAACAGTAGCAACACATAGCAGACACCTCAGTGTACCAATGCGGTCACTGGGGTATGAAAACTATTTTAGGAAAATCAAGACATAATTTTTCATTGCCATATGACAACTTCAGCTGGGGAATCAGGCACCACTCTTATCAGTCTCAATGAATGCAGTTTTGTCATTGTTGATACTGACATATAATGGTATGTTTTGCATTTCATATTATTGCTAGTACATTCTCATACATGATATTTTAATAAGAAAGAGAAAAATAGCCTCATTTACACCAATAGCTGATGCCAATTCCCACTGTACTAAACTGATGATTAAACATGCTAAAGAACAGTGAAGTTTACAGGAAAAGTTTCCAAATTTAGGAGATGAAGATAGACAAACTCAGTCACAGCGCCACATTTAGCAAACTGGATGCAGTGATCTTTCTGTGTTTTTTAACTAACTGTTTTAAGTGTTTTTAACTGTGTTGTTCAATAACTCTGCTGGTGAAGCACTATTCTCTTGCACCATAGCCAAATTATGGAACTCCCTCCCACCCACAATTACCATCATGCACCCACTTCAAAACTTTACTAAAAGTGCACCTAAAAACATGCTGATTATGCCCTTGCAACTCCCACTCTAATGTCACCCACCCCATCCAACCACTAACTTTCTTTCCACTCCACTAACTACCGTGATTATAGCAAGCTCAGATGCTCATAAGCCTAGTACTTATTATACAGCAGGAACTTCTTATTGTAACATTTGTTAACGTCTGTTATGTACTTCACAGATAAAGATTCTAGTTGTCTACTGATGTACTATGTTCTTCATCTGTAAATATGTTGCAAGTAATTGCTATGTAAATTGTTAATCGCTATGTAATCCAATGTAACTACTGTCTGTTTAGTTTAACTGTGGAGCTTTTCTCCCTAGGCCTACACTGAAAATGGACCTACGTCCAGTCAGACACTCCCGGTCAACAAATATAAATAAAATAAATTTTTCCTGGTCCCTTGATGACTTTCTTTAGCGAATGCAGTATGTGAATCTGACGTACTACTTCACACTTAATTAAGGATGACATCTCTCTTAAGGATTCAGTTTGGACATGGCTATCAACAGAATTTATTCCATTCCCATTCTCATCTTGCCAAATCCATATTCCCTTTTCTAGAGACTTTTTATCTTTTTATTTTTGTAAAATGGGACCAGCTTTAACATCAGTGCATATTTTATTCACTTTGTGGAACTGTTTTGTGAAGGTAACTCAGTTCCTTTTCAAGCACTCAAATACATTTAATAGTACAAAAAATACTTTTGCATGCTGAGAAAACAAATAGGTTCATAGGTATATACTAGGCTAATGACCACTATGGCCCTTATAAGCCTAGTTGTGCAACCCAAATGTGACCCACAAATTTAATTTACATAAGGGTGATTTACTGAATGCAGTTTGCCAGCAAAGATAGGTGCCCGACCTGGGGTGAATTTCCCATTACCTGTTCATTGGTCCAAGTTACACATAAATAGGGTTAGAGAGAAACTCTGCTTAACATGAATGAGAATCCTGTTCCAGAGAATGGGAATTATCTAAGAAACATATCTATTTCTCCAACATGTCTTATTTATGTCACAAGCAACATTTAGGTCTTTTGAACTAGTAGTTCTGATGCTGTTTGTTTTGTGGATGTGCAAAAGACTCATCAAAACAGGGTCCAGGGATGCTTGTACTCTAGACAAGGATCACCTCTCAGAAGTCTGTATGATAACTAATACAGTGACATGACTTTGAGGTGATCAGCACATGACATTGTGTCCACTCCCTGTGTGCTTTTTGGCAAGAAACCTTTGTGGCATTACAGTTGCTGCATGTGTCTAGTCATGTACATACCAAAGGGTGAATTTTACTCTATGATGGGTCTGAAGACAGCCAAGTACATTAGTACAATGACCTGTCTGGACCTAGACGCCATTCCCTTACTAATAACTTGAGCAATATAGAGGGATTTTCTTACTACCTTGGGCACACGTTGGATGAATACTCGGTTACTGTCTACATGAGTTCCCAGATTCCTGACAGTGAAAACAACTTTTAGGAGTGTTTTATTGGTGATGTGGGTAATTGGGGTGGCCAGTTTCCCAAAAGGTATGATTATGCATTTCATGGCATTGAGTTTTATGCTATGGCTTTGGCACCAAGCATTTGTGTTAGACCTTCCTGAAGGGTGCTCTCGTCTTAGGAGGATTCATTGACTCCTCCCAGTTGCAATCATCTGATAACATGGTCAAACAGAACCATTTCACATTGGCTTTGCCCTCTGAAAAGTAGATGCCAAAAAGGAGCAGGCCCAGCACAGAGCCCAGACAGACTCTACTGGTGAATGGCCTCTTGTAGAGGTGGGTGCATTGATCCTAACCTCTTGGGTCCTATCCATGAGCCAGCCAGTTATCTAGCATGTTATAAAAGGGTTTCTGCCTAGTTCTTTAAGTTTGTTGACACTGCCTGAGTGGGGTATTGTACCGAATGCTTTAGCCAGGTCTAGGTAGGCAGTATGCACCACTTTCCCTTCATCCATTGCCTAAGTGACATTTTCAGAGAAATCCACAAGGTTCAGTAAGCATGGCTTTCCTTTGACAAAGACAAACTGGGATGGATTCAGTGTCTGGAGGTCTCATATGCCCTTGTTGATAACTTCCATAAGACTTCTTTCCATAGCTTTGTAAACTTCTGAAACAACATTTATTTTGCCACATACCAGAGCAATGATTTAGATTATGTTAATGAAAAATTTAAATGTGTCTTTCACAGAATCCTCATTCCTTGTACATTGGATGTATTTTATGAGATCCCTAACAGATGTTGCCATCCATTTCCTTGCATAAATATCAAACCTTTGTTGCCATTCAACTCATTCTTGCACAGTGTATATCATGCACTAGTAAGTATCCACAGCACTTCCCTACTCCACCAAAGTACACAAATTCCACACCTACTCATACCCATCTACAAGTTATTGGTAGGTTTTTTTACAATGCTCTCTATATATATAATGAAGTGTGAGCAAAAAGGGGAGAATGGACATTTTAACCCCATTCTTAGTTAACATGGAGAGAACCATCAGATAAGGACTGAATGAGTGCAATATGACTGCTCATTTGCATTTATACAACATTTAGTATGCATTTTTATGAAATAAAAGCTATCATGATAAAGAATTGGGCAGTCATTAATGATGATGATGTATAAATCAGAAAAAAGGTAGAAGAAGGATTAAAATGGTGGCAAGAAGAGGCAAAAACCTTAACAACTAACTAGAGCATTGTAAAAAAAATTTCTAATAACTTGCAAATGGGTATGAGTAGGTGTGGAATGTGCAACTACTGCAGTTTTGTATCCCAAGGTCAATGTGTTGAGATCAAAAATAGAAAATATAGAATTACTAGAAAATTTAATTGTAATACAAAAATGGTAGTTTATGTTGCCATATGCCAATCACGTCTGGCATATTTTACAGGAAAAACAACTAGAAGTCTGAAAGAGAGAACATATGAGCATATTTATGCAATCAGAAAAGGCATTTTAACAAATGCATTAGCTGCTATTCAACTTTTGTGTAATACAGCAGATTAAATAACAGGATAGGGACGGCCTTGGACTATTCAGCTGGAAAAGGCTGAATTGGTTTGGCAAACTGCAACTATATTCATCTGTATGGCTAGGATTAAATGAGTACTGCACTATTAATAGTATACTCAAGTTAAAGGCATTTGCTAGGTAGTAAGTAAAAAAAAGTAAAAAGGTAAGAAAGTGAATAAGTAAGGAATTATTAATAATAATAAAAAATAGAATATTCATAATATTTTCAGTTTAAGCATTTGTTAGCATGTTTATATTCATATTGTGTCTTTTCAAGAGTATATAGCAATCATTATTTTATTAATTATTGGGTCTCAGAAAATGCATTGCTAGTATGATGGATGTAGTAAGTTTTTCATTTAATCTATGAATATTTGTGTGTGTGTGTGTGTGTGCATATATATATATATATATATATATATATATATATATATATATATATAAATAAATATATATATATATATATATATAGGTTCACTTTATAATTTCGAAATACTGAAATACCGAATTTCAGTATTTCGAAATCATAAAATCGAAAACTGAAAATCGCAAAAGTGCATAATCGCGAATTTGAATATTTCGGATTTGCGGTTATGGCTTACGGTACGTGACATGCAGCGTTGGGAGTGTATCATGTATGGATGTAGGTGCAATTGAATGTAAGTGAGTGTTTTGTAAGGGTTATGTGTGGGAGTTTGAGTGTGTCTGAATGTGTGGATGTATGTATATGTGGGATGTTTGTGTGTGTGTGCGAGGGACTGTGAAATGTGTGGGTGTGTGTTTCCTTTTTGTGTCTGTGCAATCTCGGAGTTAGTATATATAAGTGGGGGTTGCGGGGGGGACTTGCCCCCCTTCTTACATGTAGTGTAGGTTTGTTTGTGTTTTTGTGTTTGTGTGCGTTTTGTTTGTTGTAGTGTGGTGGGTTGGACAATGTATGTGTTGTGTGGTGTATGGTTTGTATGTGTTCATGAATGTGTGCTTCGCGATTGTGTGCTGTCGGGATTATGGGTATTCGACTTTATGATTTCGAAATACTGAAATTCGGTATTTCAGTATTTCGAAGTTATAAAATGAATCCATATATATATATATATATATATATATATATATATATATATATATATATATATATATACATATTTATGTATAAACAAATTATTGATTGCAGTATAATCATTCATGGAGGATGTTGGCTTAGATGATTGGATCAGTATTTTAGCAATAAGTTTTTATACGAGTCATATGTTTTTTAAAAAGCACTGAAATGTCACTTCCTGTTTGAAAAGGATATGACACCATTTTAAGTATATAAGAAGGAAGGCTTTTAGCTGTTGTTTGTTGTCTGATGAAGTTTGCTATTTGAGACAAATGAAAAGCACTTAACAGTAAATAAAGAAGTCATTCTGCATCCATCGCCATTATTTATTTGGTTTTAGTTATACAATTTTTATGTGGAGCTCAACCAATTTGCTGTAATTCACAGATTAGTGTGGATATAACTGTAGTCTAAGCATGTAAATGATTCAAGAAATTGTAATTTTGCTATCCTGTCCTTTGTTGTATCGTCTCACATCAGTGGCTGTCCTCCACTGAGTACCAGCTTTGTGACAGCTGAGTGGAGGACAGCCACTGTCATCCCTTTGCACAAATGTGGAGCATCCACTGATCCAGGAAATTATAGACCCATCAGCCTGATCTGCAAGACCATGGAATGGATTATCATGGATCTCATTAACAAAGACATTAACAACCTCCAAACACTCGATCCCACACAGTTTGGCTTCATCAAGGGGAGGTCATGTCTGTTAAATTTGGTTTACTTTTTTGAGACAGTCACCAAAGCCATGGATGAGGGGAAGACAGTGCACACCACCTACCTTGTCATGGCCAAAGCCTTCAACACTATTCCCCACTCAGGCATAATAGATAAATTCTCTCAACTAGACATCAAGCAATATGTTACCAGATGGGTAGCTAACTGGCTCACTGACATAACCCACCTAGTCAAAATAGGGGAAGCCACCTCCAGCAGTAGACCCATATCGAGTGGCATACCCCAGGATTCAGTCTTGTGGCCTCTGTTATTTGGGATATACTTTTCTGAGGTGCAGGCTAAAACCAGTGGGCTATGGCTGACCAAGTTTGCAGATGACTGCAAGCTGGGAGCTGTCATCAATTCCCCTAGTGACGTGGACATCCTCCAAGAGGGTCTCACCCAAACAAAGGACTGGTGTCAGAAACAAGCTGAATATAAAAAAATGCATCATCATTCCCTTTGGGGAGAGTGATGTCCCCACAAATTATCACATTAATAACTTCCTAAGCACGCAGTCAGTCATGAGGAATTTGGGCACAGATTGATAGCAACCTGACTTTTGAGCACCATGTTGCTTCTATTGTGCAAAAAGCTTTCTACGTGGCCCACCTCATAAGTAAGGGTATCTCATCCAGAGACAAGGAGGTCATAACATCTCTGTATTCTTCCTTTATAAGGCCCATTATTGAGTACAACGCCCCATTCAGCATGCACCTCGCAAAGCACATGCAGTACCTGGAGAGACCACAGAGGTTCCTCACCAGGAGAATCCAGGACCTCAAAAATCTACCATATACAGATAGACTAAAAGCCCTGTCCCTCTACTCTTTCATACAGACTCCTCAGAGGTGACCTCTGTCTGGCATACAAGGCGATCTCGGACTCAGTCTTGATGGGACTGCTGCATATCCGCAAGTCAAGCTACACTCGAGTAACCTGTACAAGCGGTCTCATCCTGGTCTGTGACATCAGTAGAATTTATTGACGGAACAGATCTGTGTCCCTGAGACTCCCCATCTATGGAATAGACTCCTTCTCCATGTCAAGCAGAGTATCTCTTTACCCCTTTTTAAGCACAACCTGGATAACTGGATGGGAAATAGAAAATACATCCCTGGGATTTCACCTGTGTCCCTGCTGGACAGGGGCACTGGGCGCTGATTTGTCTATGCATGGGCTAAACTCTTGGCTAGGCTTATAAGGGCCTCAGGGCCAAGAGCCTAGTAACTTCCTATGATCCTATGAACTCACTTTAAGGTATAGCTGATGTACAGCTAGCTTCAAAGGTAACCAGTCACCTGCTGACATTGTGGTGGAATAGATTGTTATTATCATATACCTATGTTATCATTAATCTGTATTAACCAACTTATACATGGTGTCAGTCTTTTTTTTTTTTTTTTTTGGTAAATTGTCTGCATTTTAATGTGTCTGTGACATAAAGGAGGGGAATAGAATTCAACAATACACGTACAGAGATGGGTAAAAGACCACCAGTGACAAGGATATATTTCCCCAATATGCACTAATAACATATGAATAAAAAGATCCGCACTTGGTGAGCTATAGATATGGATGGAATGAAAATATATCTGCAGTGTTATTTATGACTAATCTGAAATATCTGTGGTATGTTTATGGAAACCAATGACTTCTGAGGATTTCTGTAAGTTGTATGTTCACTGACTAGTTTACAGATACTTTCTGATGTTGATCGAAACAACATGAGGATGGTTCACTGTTTATTGTGTTGAATTGTTGCCAAGAGTGCATAACAGTTCATTTTAATATACTGACTTTTTTTGCACTGTTGCTGACTGACCTTTTTCTGCGCTGTTGCTGTATAACTTCCATTATGTGCGTCCCATACCATTTTATGAGTGTTGGTTATGATGTATATCACTGACTTTGGTTGTATCTGACAGGCATCTGACATTCTTGGAGTACACATGCTCATTTTGTTTGTATCTCTAGTCTAGTATGCAGACGATTCCACAATAGTCTGCTCTTCCCAGAAGTGGAACTCCCTAAAACAAATAATTCAGGCTGCTTTTTCCACAGTCGAAACCTGGCTTCATAATAATCACCTCTTTCTTAATCTCAAGAAAACAAAACTTATGATCTTTACCCCCAAAAAAAAAAAAAAATTCAACCATTAACTTAGCGGACTTTCAAATTATCTCACTTGATTCTACTAAAATTGAGTTAGTTACCCACACTAAACTTTTAGAGGTAATCTTGGATGAAAATCTCAAATTTGATCATCACATTCAAAATAACATAAGCAAAACCCATAAGAAACGGGCTACTATATAGACACAGCAAATTCCTCTCCCTCCCTCCCTTCTAAACAAGCTCTAGCTCTTTCATACCTTTTCCCCTCACTTACTTATGGAGCTCCCTTATTAACTAATCTGCAGTCCTCTTTAATGACATAATTAGAAACATGCTATAATATGATTGCTAAATTTGCTACTAATAGTCACACTCCACTCACCATTGCCTTTCTCTTAAGCAACTACAATGGCTCGAACTCCCTTACTACCTTCTCCAGCTCTCAGTCTCTCATAAACTTATATATAAACCTCAGGCCAGTCCAGCACTCAGCTCCCTGTTTAACCTGTATACCCTATCTCATTCCCTACGCTCTGAAAACCAGTACCTTTTCTAAGTACATAAACCCAAACTACCTGCAGGTCAATTCTTGTACTCCTGGACAATCTCCAAAATTTGGAATAACCTTCCTGCATCTTTACGCCTTCAACCAAGACTTTCTAGCTTCAAACGTGCACTCCGTAGTCACTTCTCTTCCATCTGGATCTGCAACTGCTAAGTTCCCTCCTCAGCCATTATCTACACTCAATCTTTTTTTATGTAGATTTATTAGATTTCTTTTTTAACCTTAATACATATTATGAAAGTCATTTTGGTTTGCAAGTAACTTTTTTTATTTCTTCTGTAGTTTTAATCTCTATATCCTGTAATATGTCTTTGTAAAAAAATGTTTTATCTTTTGCTTAAAGTTGCTTAGTTTGCTAGTTTTGCTCTTTTTGCATTTTATATAAAATCTCTGGAGCTTTTCTCCCCAGTCCTCCACTGAAAATGGGCTAACCTGTCCCAGTGGACTTTCCCAGTAAACAAATGTCAATAAATAAATAAATAAATGTGCATATATCTGTGGAACGCCATTACTATGCTCCATTGGTTGTGCGGTTGTCCCTTGTTATGATAGCCACTGCCATGGGTTCAAATCCCGCATGTGACCTATGCAACTTTCCCAAATGAAAATAATTAACTTTAGATAAACTGTAGGTCATAAGGTCCTGGGGTTCTAGTCTCACACTGGATTGATTATCCAGGCATCTTTTCCGATTCATAGATGAGCACTAGATGATCAGTTAGGATAGGAGGAAGAGAGATAACAATGGTGATGTATAACCAATCTACAGGAAAGTCCCCAGGAATTGATGATATTCATTTGGAAGTTAGAAGAGAAAAACTGATTAAGGACTGGAAGGTTTTGTTTAACAGTAATTTAAGAGGAGAAGTACCAACATCCTGGCAGAAAGCGGTGGCAGCTATAATACCTAAAGAGGGTAAAGATCTGTCAGATCCAGCTTCATACAGGCCCATTTCAATACTTAACCATTATTATAAAGAATTTATGTCTATAATGGCTGAAAGAATGACAAAAGTTATGCTGAAAATTGATAGATATGGATCAGTGTGGTTTTGGGTAGGGGAGGCAAACTTTTGACAACATTAACCGAACACTGACAATCCAGAAGGAAGCAGAATGTAAGAAAATATCACTGTTGTTGCTCTTAATGCAGAGAAAGCATTTAACAGAGTAGGAGCACAGCAACGGAAGCATTTTCATTCCCTGATAAAATTATAAGGTTGATTAGGAGGATATACGAGGGATATAGATGAAAACTAAAGTGGGTGAAGGTCATCTCTGATAATCACTGCTTGAGCAGAGGAACCAGGCAGTGGTGTCCTCTCTCCCTTTTGCTATTTGCATTATATTTAGAACCATTGACAAAGAAAATAAGGGAGTCAGAAATTAAAGGATATAATTAAAGTAGTCAAAAAACAGTGAATTTTGATCAGAACAAAAAGAAAGGCAGAAAGCTGCAGAGAGCAGCATCAGAACTGAACTGCAGACATGCAATGCAAGGTATGAAAGCTTCACTCATGGGAATCTCACTGTTTGAAACTGTTGAAAAGCAAGTAGAGGAGTCAGTCAAGAGCATGTACTAAAGAAAATATTACATTTAGCTTTCATTATTTTACTGCACTGATATGAAAGAGCTGTATGTGATGCAGCTCAAATAAAGTGTCAGTTCTGTCATTTTACTATATAATCTTTGCCAGTACAGAATTTTGGATCACAGCCTGTAGGACTAACACCCAAACTAATGAAACAACAGGCTGCAGCTATACTTGAAAATGCAGAACTCAGCATGGAAAAATTATAGGTCAAGTGAAAGTAACATAAAACAAATTATATAGTACTTCTTTGGAGAATGATGCTACCAGGCACATTATAAAATGCTTTCATTCTCATTTTGAATGCGAAAAACTGCGCAGACTGTTAAAATGCATAGAGCAAAATAAACTGACAATTATCAAATCTGGCAATTTAGCAAGATGTAATTCCTGTACTACAAAACACATTCCATGCGGATTCCAAAGTAGACACCAAATAACATGAAATGCAAGGAATAGAGATCTCCTTGTACTAATGTCTGTGAGTTGAATCACACGTTTTCTACAGAAACAGCAGCAGGTAATAAAATCCATGACGTGCTATTGTTTGGCAAAGACAAAAGTTGCTGCCTAAGCTAATTAACATCTCAGAAAAGACTGAATAACTCTGTTTATTAATCCTTTCCACAGAAACTAGAAGTCAGGAAAAGACAGGTCATTAAAAAAATTTAGAAGATACCTTTCATTGAAAATAACACCCACAAGCTAAAATAATGAATGGCGCAACCTAAAATGTGTTGTTACTAGATCAGGAAAAATGAAGGACTGTGATTAAAAGGCTGTAACTTCCTGTAGGTAACCCTCCCCTCCCCTACCCTACACAAACAAGTTTTGTCCATGCTCGGAATTACACACTGCTCAACGTAAACATAGCAGAATTTAAACAAAGAAACACTGAGATTGACCCTTTAAGTCGTTTATGCCTGCGTGGACTATGATTGTGTCATATTGGTACTTGTGGTTTAAAGACCTAAGTGCATGGATGATCTGGCAAATCCTGGCTCCAGACAGACAGCTCACTGTGATCTTCCTCCTCATTTAGCCTGGTAAAGGGGATATCCGTATGTCTTACAATGGAATTCCCAATAACTAGAATGTTTGGTTGTGTGGTGTGTTGCCTTATGGGCTTGGGAATGGGCCTACTATGATTTTCAGAGTTATGTGTTTTGTGAGGTGCTGTCTTTTTCTTAGAGATGCTTTTAGAGATCTTGGAGGTTTGGGTAGATTACAAGTGAGTACCTCTGCATATGTGGGTCTCTGTGTTTGTGCCTTAGTGATGGTAGTAAGTATTTTACATGTAACACTAACAACCTGGTTTGCATTTTTCATGTGAGTATGTGAGAACTTTGCCTCCAATGACATTGTGTATCTATATCTCTCACAGACTGTTCTAAAATGAAATGGTTGTTAGTGAACATAAGGCAGTTAGTACACTGCCTCAGGATGCCCATATCCACCAGACCAGAAACAGAGATGACGTGAAAGTGTCTATCCACCATACCAGATCTTTAGTAGATGGGAAGGAGTAGGAGAGAGTCACTTAAATGTCAAAGTGAGAGTGTTTAGTAGTATACTATTAGATGACCTGCAGTGGTGCTGCCCACTGCACAAACTGGCAGCTCTTTGAGCAGCTGTGAACATTGGGAGACTATGTGGAGAGGATTTTAAAATGGAGAGGTTTGCTTATGTACAAGGCATGGGGAACAGTGAAGTGCAAATGCGAGGCTTTATACCAGCAGGATGAAAGACATTTACACAGTTAATCCCTCAGCCAGTCAGATAAACACACAATAAACTTCCCACCAGCAATTTCCAACTTGGATGGGTTGAATAAAGCTCTGCTCCCATCACAATGTAAAAGAACCCTCTTAGTGCAAACTGGTTTTGAGCTCAAGTGCAGTAGCAAATGCTTTAAAACAAAAGTCAGAATTCCTGTAGTATCAGTAATCCTTGGAAATAAGTTCACTAACCCTGCGAAATTCCACAAATATTCCAAACCACAAAAAGAAATTAGAAGAAGCGCACCAATATCCACCAAATAATGATTTATTAGCTCTTTTGTCTTTTTAAATAAAAAAAACTTCATCAGAATAAGCAGGTACGTACCTGCTTATTCTGATGAAGTTTTTAATTTAAAAAGACGAAAGCGATAATAGATCATTATTTGGTGGATCTTGTTGCTCTTCTTCTAATTTCTTTTTGTAAATCTGAGAAATGTTCAACAAAATACAGAAAAAAATGTACAATGTTAAGAGAACTACAACACAGAAAAACTTTGCAAAACTTAGAACTATTTTGGCAGATTCAGGAGAACTTTGGCAAACTCAGAACAGCTTTTGCAGTACCAGAGGGAGTTAGGAGGTATTAGAATATAAATACTGTTAAAGCACCCTAAGAGCAGTAAAGTAGTAAACAGGTGGAGCACAGAAATGTTAAATAGCACTGAGACAGAGCAAGTGCAAACAATACTTATATCAGCTTTGAAGGACCAGATGGTTTTAGAAGTAATCCAAGTCTTCTAGTCACATGCGTCCAAGCCAGACACAGGGAAGCTCTGAATATATATATATATGTTTGTATGCATATGTATATGTGTGTATGTATGTGTTTGTGTCTTTCGGGTTTTCCCGGTTAGGGGTCGCCACAGCAGAACTCCGGTCCGCTAATGATTGGTAGTAGATTTTTGCGTACCGGGTTACAAGCCCTGACGCACAACCTTCAACGAAGGCACGCCCCATTCACGTATGTATGTGTATTTATACATATATATATGCGTGTGTGTGTGTGTGTGTGTGCGTGAGTGGCTAGCTATATATATATATATATATATATATATATATATATATATATATATATATATATATATATATATATATATATATATATACACACACACACACACACACATAGATATTTGTGTGTTTAAGTATTTGTATATGCAGTTAACACATTTTTTTGATTTGTCTGTTTGTCTTGACTCTGTCCTTTTGTATGGCATATTTCTGACCCTTACAGTTTCCCTCCACTATATGCTCTGAGACTGGGAATTTTCACACAGATACCCATTTTCACACTTGTTTTTTTATTTTAGCTTGTCTTGGTACTACCCCCGTGGGTAATTAACTTTGTTCTGTTTTCACAAATACTTCCTAGATTCACACGTAGTTGCTAAGTTCTAATTACAACTCTGCCCTTAGCAGCATAATTCCCTTTTGAGTTCAGATAACCACTGTACTCCACCCCTCTAGCATCACAGTATTTCACACAGAAGTGAATTCCACTTCCATATGTTTGATTATTAATTGCTATAGATAGTATTATGACATATATACAGGACTAGATGTTTACATTGCTGTTTGTCACTATATCCATCACAGTGACTAAAAGATAAACAGTGGTTTTGTACTTAG
Organism: Protopterus annectens; assembly: GCF_019279795.1. Lineage (NCBI taxonomy): Eukaryota > Metazoa > Chordata > Ceratodontiformes > Protopteridae > Protopterus > Protopterus annectens. The sequence goes on from NC_056731.1 coordinate 557,553,645, forward strand.
AGTATACAGCACCAATCACAGTAATAAAAATGCAAGCTAAGTATGTCACTGTCACTGAATGTGATCTTTTTATGTGCTCTTGGATTATTGCCTTCATTGTAATTTGCATGGCTTTTTTATGATAAATTGAAAAGTATATATTGTCACTTGTATGTATAACTTAGATCTGACAAAACTCTGACAAAAAGTGGTCACCTTTTGTTTTTACATAATAAACTGGCTTAAACAAGCAATACCAGCTTGAATCCTGTTTACTTTTTTTTAATAAGAATGCGAGGTAATCCTTAAGATGGATCTTACATTAGTATTTATGACAACAGTTTATTTCAGCATGTCATATGATGTTATCATTCCTATACAACTGGTTTTCCATTTTTTCCATTTGTTCTTCCTTAAGGAAAGTGTTTACTACCCTTAAGGCTGGAAAACTACATTTCCTCAGTATTAGCTTTCCTTGTATGTATATGTATATGTGTGTGTATATATATATATATATATATATATATATATATATATATATATATATGTGTGTGTGTTTGTGTGTATATTTGTGTGTTTGTGTATATATATATATATATATATATATATATGTGTGTGTGTGTGTGTGTGTGTGTGTATATAAACTCTCTATAGAGCACAAACTCTACTACCTTCCTGAGAACTCCAGCACTTCAGCACCTAATTCAGCCCCACATTCCCTCTAGACCCTTAAGATCTTGTAACCAGAACCTCATAACTGTCATCAAACATAAAAACGAAGCTGCTAAGTCCCTCTTTTCCAACACCATTCCCAAAACCTGGAACACACTACCAAGCCAAATAACTTCTACCACCTCCTTTAGTCAATTAAAAAAACTCCTGAAAACCCACTTTCTAAGTAACTGGCTATGCTTATGCCACTCACCAGGCTAATCCATACCTAGAGAATTTGTCAGGGTACAGCTATGTATAAACAGTTTCTCCCCTGAAAGCTTCCAAACCCGTACACATTTACCTTACAAAACTTATAACTGCAAAATAAAAAAAACGTACCTCTGATTGTCTACTGTAAGAAATGTTTATCACTAGCACGATGTCCTGTTGTGTGTATATATGCCATATCATGGACCATTCTGCCATAATGCCTGTGGCAGACATGAACTGCCTACCAACACTAACAAGCAAAAAATCAGTCAATTGTCACACATATTAATATTCAAAACATCTGTAACAAAATAATTGAGCTTCACAGTTAGGTAGAATTTTACACACTAGAAACACTTTGTGTTACTGAAACCTGTCTTAAACCACATATAACAGATGAAGAGATTTTATCATCAGGATAGAACATTAACAGACAAGACCAAATTACCAAAGGTGCTGTTGGGCTTGAAATATTCTATGCTAATTAATTACATCTTGCTATAAATTCTATTTCCTTTCCCCATTTGAAAATGCAGAAATACTAATGAGAACTATTACTTTAAGTAAACAACAGGATGCAAATCTTGTCACGCTATATATAACCCTAAACACAACTAAAACTATCAGTCTTAGAAGACATACTTTCTTGGATTGCATTTAACCTAAGGCGTAACTTAATCATAATTAGTGACATGAATATTTCTTAGGATAATTATACAGACTCTGTTCAACCATCCCATCAATCCTAATTTATTCTACTATTTGTAATTACACAGCTAACACATCTGTTCACCAGAATGGAGAATAACACATGTTCTCAAAATGTTCTTGACTGGGTCCTGACAAATAATTCAAGCAACATTAACAATGTATTTTATTGCCATATTCTCTGAGTGATCACTGTCCCACCTTTCAAATATGGACACAGACAAATTCTTAAATCCCCAACATATCACTGTGTTCACTCAAATCAATTTTTCCATGTAGATACAGTTATTTACTCATCTCAAGGAATACAGTTGTAGCCACTTAAATACCTTCCTTTAGATGATCATGTTGAGTTTTTCAATACCTCTTCCCTAAACATTTTAAATGCATTTGCACCTCTTCACTAGAAGAAAACAAAAAGTGCAGTAGCACCCTGGCTAACTTGCACCACATAACAATAGATGGTCCATAGAGATAAGGCATGGAAAGAATGGAAAAGTAGCCCTACATAAAATAAGCTCCAATTTTTTCTAAGAAAACAGTTAAAAAGATGTTAAAGACAAGTCTATTTCCTTTATCAGTATACAAAAAAGGCTATACCAAAAAAATCCTAAAAAGTAGGGGTACACTTAAAATTCTCTTTTCATATAAGGGAGGCAAATTCAACTCTGTCTAAATCCTAAGGGAAAAAAAAACTATGTTATTGCAGGCTCTGAGAATTCAGATTTAATAAAATTCACTATGACTATTACATGGCAACAAAAACCAGAATTATTTAAAACTCACTGATGGTACTTTTCATCTGGAGCATGTATCCCATTAGTCTTGTGACAAAGCACATAAACTAAAACCAACTACTTTGGCACCTGATGATATTCCATTACACTACTTCTGTCTAGCTGCAAAAACTATTGCATATTCCATTAAAAATTTCATACGGAGGTCCATGCAAGAATCATGTGTTACTAGCTTATGGAAGAAATCCTACGTAATAACCCTAGACAAAGGTGTCAAAACACTCTGTCTATCTAACTACAGGTCCATTGTCATGTGATCATCCCTATCCAAAACTCTACTGAACGCAATTATTTGATCATATCACAACAAATCCTTTTATATCTCAATATGCATTTTGAATATGATATAGTGCAGAAATGTCCATATCAACATATGTAAAATGAAGTCACTGCTAACAGGAATCAATGTCTCCCAGTCTCCACTCTTTTTCTCAGCCTTCAACACTGTTTCTTATCAACTACTTAGAGACTGACTAATCTGAACAGCAGCAATAAAACATTCTGTGGTATCACAGCTGTCTCAGTAATCATTCTCAAAATGTTAAATGACAAAATATTCCTTCCTGTTTTCAAGACAATAACTTTGGTATTCCATAGAGATCCAGGACTGGTGATGTTTAAAATCTTCATAAACAACATTCATAAGTCATCGACTAATGCAATAGTAGTGCAATATGTTGATCACTCTACACTTATATGTGCAGCCAAATCCTTACAAGAACTACAATTACTAATCCAATTCAACTTCATTAAAAAAAACTAAAAAATTTACTAAAGCTCAGCAAAATTGATATATATATATATATATATATATATATATGGATCTACCTCAACCCACCGAAATTACATTTCTTCTAAACATAATTTCATATCTCCATTTTTTTGAATATGCATTTATCCAAAACTGAACTTTCGCAAAAAACTGGATCAACAAAAACCAACCAAGGTTGTTGTAGATCGCAGCACATATTCCCTTATTCCCACTGTAGTGCAATCTCGGAGTTAGAATATGTAAGTAGCGGGGTTGTGGGAGGGTGCAGGGAGGCTTGCCCCTGTGCAAATGTATTTCCTTTTTTTTTTTTTTGGTTTCATTGATCTGGATTTTTGCAAAAGTGTATTTTCGGATAAATGCACTTTTGGAAAAAATGGGGTCACGAAATTACATTTCGAAGAAACGTAATTTTGTTGATTCAATGTAGACCACTATATATATATACTTTTGACTTGTACTTCACATCTAATTGTGATAAAATATAGTGTAGGGATGAGGTAAATATTATGACTTAAAAACTATATTGCTATGGCTGTGGTCTTGGGAGAGAATGAAAATATATATATATATATATATATATATATATATTTTTTTTTTCATTCTGAATGAAAAAAAAAATATATACATATATATATATTTTTTCATTCAGAATGAAAAAAAAATATATATATATATATATATATATATATATATATATATATATATATATATTCATTCTCTCCCAAGACCACAGCCATAGCAATATAGTTTTTAAGCCATAATATTTACTTCATCCCTACACTATATTTTAGCATTTTCCAACTCTTTTATACACTGCAACCCTTTATTTGTATGGTTATGTCTCTATATTATCTTTCTGTTGTCTCTTCTTAATTTTTTGTGCATTTGTATCTTGTCTAAATAATAACATTCTATGATCTATGTTCAATAATGGATTAATTGTATCTTGGGATCCAAGCGATATTTAGACCATAGGCCTCTACCAGACATATTTTGGATAATGCATAAATGCCCATATTCTTTAGCATTCACTTTCCCAATAACTTAATTTATATTCTTGCCCACCAGATAGCTTTGAATTATATTTTCTTGTCAATAAATAATTTTTAATAAAGCAAAATTTGTTGGAGTTTGTGTTTTAAGTTTGCTCTCTTGAACATTTTTTTCCAACAAGAAATCAACAAGGTTTACTAATAATAACAAAATTACCAATTTCAGAATAGTTTAACCATAAAAGCCCTTTGAACTGCTGTCATTATAATCTACCAGTGCCTGTTTTCATTAATTAAAGCCACTTTTGACTTGTACTTCACATCTAATTGTGATAAAAATGGCCACAGTAATGTATTCCATACTTCTTGATATAAATGCAGAGTAGTTCTTCAGAGCTAAATTAATGACCATTTTACTTGATCATGACATCAGGCTCAGTCATTTTCATCAATAGACAGGTCCTGTACCCAGCAATTTTAACCACATTGTTGTG